>NW_027287538.1:47846402-48401402 GCF_022747635.1 Hetaerina americana | reverse complement strand
TCTTTTCTCTTAGTGGAATTGTTATGAGTTTTGCTCAACAAATATTTTTTCAATTTTATACATGTACCTATTATTCCTTGCATTCGAATCAGTGAAGTCAATAATTTTCCTTGTGGAATCAATCAAGATTTTACAATTTATAAAGTACCAATGTTAAACTGAGTAAAAGTTTAGGCATGTTGAATGGAATTGAGGCAGAAAGAAAATATATGAGTTAATAGATGATGGCTAATTGTAATGTAAGGTATAGTGGTATTTAGTCTTATGTTAGTCAGAGCTTAAATTGTATTATTGCTTATCCCCTTGGTCCATCAAAAATCTGCCTTTAGTGGTAGACGCCTGTTAACAATAAGGAAAGTACCATATTAAATGGTATACCATTGCATTCACTAAATTGATTTGTATAAATTTTGGGCACATTTTCATTTTTCTAAGGGGTAGTGAAATGGGGTTAATATCTAATAATTTTTTTAGTATTTTTGTCTTGCTAAAAGCAGCTAGCAATCATCAAGTGTGCTTATTATCTTCCCTCAGAATATTAGCCTGATTTTTTTCCCCCCCCTTTCAGAATAAATTTACAGCCTTGCACATCTGAATTGGACATCTCAATTGTAGACCGCATCACTGCCATACTGAGCCCACAACCACTATTTCAGAAAACTACAAATAAGTTTGGAATCAACATTGGCCAGACTTTAACGGTAATTATTTCACTTACAGTTGGATGGTGTTATTTCACAGAGCAAAATTCAATTTAACGATGTTGTCCCCTTTTGTTTCAGAACTTGCAGTCTTGCTTTTACCAAGCTGTTGAAAACCCCTACACCCAAGACTACAAACAAGAAATGAAATTTTCTTGTCCACTGTTCACAATAAAACTAAGGTGAATCTGTTATGATAATGCCTGCAAGACCAGTATCTGTAGGGCTTAGTTTATTGATTTTGATTACCCCCTATTTTTCTAAGCTGTTAAAGAGGATAATCGTTACCTTAGATTAAAGAAATTAAAGGTATATAAGAATGATGGTTCCAATAAATCCAGAATGCACCATTTTTTAAGCATTTTGTCCAAGTGCAAAGTTTCACTTTTAATGTTACACTGGATGTAATAAGCCACTTTACTTGCTTTTCAAATTGGTCTTTGGGCATTGAATGGGTTTATATTTGTCTTATCTTACTTTCTTAGGCTCACTGAGGGAATTTATGTTTATGTTGTTATTATTCAGGTTCCCCATTCCTGATCTTCGCCCAATCCATGAAATGGATCGGCCACCATGGTGGAAGAGGTCGGTTCGCAAAGACGTTATGATACTTGAGCTGACTGATGCTTCCCTGCGGACCGTTTTGGATAGCCAAGAACCCTTTAGTAGATATGAGCTACAATGTAGTGACATTCAAGGTTCATTTAGTGTACGTGACTTTTAATGCTTGCAAATTTTATGAATAGTGCTTCTTTTTTTGTGTGATAGTGTAAAATTAAGTCTTCCCAGGCTGCCAAAAAGGGACTCACTGAGCATGGAAATAACTTGATTTATTGCACTTCAGATTTGTGGAACAGCTTTCAGGATTTTGTCAATTTTCTAGGAGACTGAAACGGACACACCAGTGCCTTTCATCAGAGCCTTTGCACAAACAAAAGGTGATAGTGATGCACAAGACCCAGGTGAAGGATTTGGGTGGCCGAGGTATGAATTTTTTGTTTCAAGCAGAATTCTAAATGCTATGACTGAAATGGGATTGAATGGTTAAAATGAAGTTTTTTTCACATGCCTGCTGATCATTCCCCAGGCTAAGATCAATAGTTCCCATCGCCACAATTTTAATTTAATGCTAATCATAATTTTTTTTTGCTCATACAAGCAAATATTCCCAGAGAATGTGTGCTATGGCTTGAACTTTAATTTTCTCAGGGGTTTACAATGAATTAAAGCCTCCAGACACCAAAAACAAAGAATAAGCTAAAACTCACTATTTTTAAGTCATTCCTCTACCTGTGGGTTCTTTTCTATAATTCATTACTATGATGAAATTGTGATAAAATGGATTTGTTTTAGTTTCTATATCCTCTGAGCATTTTTCTTAAACAAACTGATAATGGGTGCTTCTAAAACATTTCAAGGAGAACTCTGTCTTAGACACAGTTAATTTTTTCAAGTCATTCGTGACATTGAGTGTTGAGTAGCCAACTTGACATCAAAATGTCTTCAGGTTTCCTATTTAAGCCAAAAGGAAAATGACATTAAGATTATGAACCATTCACTATAGACTCATTAATTGGTTACCTTTATTCTGTATCTTACTAAATTGGTGATTTTTGTATTTTGTGCAGGTTTGTTTTCACGGTGCACCCAGTGAGTAGACGTCGTGAGCTGGAGGAACCGTTGGGAAGTCTTGGGATGCAAGAGTCATCCATAGAGTACTCTCTTGAGGGGAGTGCCAAGAGAGAACCATCACCATTCAGCTCTAAAAAAGTCATCCATGAGAGTGATACCCCTCATGCCAAGCACAAACCTTCCTCTGCATCTTCAGGGGATGCTTACTATATACCCCCTCCCATGCATAGTCCTCACCAAGGTTAGCAAAGTTAGTTTCTTATTCACCTGACTCTAAGTGGTGCTCAGGCCTCAAACAACACCCCAGTCAGCAGCTTATATGTGCCATGTTGCTGATTTATTTTACAAATTGAGTATTTTTGCTAAAAATAATCCACAGAATTTTTTGCGGCTTATGATTAAATGTTTCTGGTGTCTATTTTTATTTTGGATGTGGTTCTAGTTTGGTTTGGTTTAGTAGGATAGGTTTAGTCAGGGCATATGTATGTACATATTTATTTTTTATAGGGAAAATTTATTTATGCCATAGCTCAAAACACTATTTGCATTAAACATGCCATATTTTGGAATTTGTCTAAACTGATAAAATGTACAAACTAAATTTATTTCAAAAAGTAACCCGCTAAATTCATTTCACCAGTTAAGCAATGAAACGTGAATTTATAGGTGCATGCTAGTTAGTGAATGGATGATTTTTTGATGTTTTTCTGTGTTAAAGTGTTTTTTCCCATAAAAACCTTGGAGTTAAAACTAGTTAAAGTCAGGAATAATGCTATTGATTTACATAAAAATAATGTTTGAGCAGAAATCTGTGGAGCCTAAAAACTCAAGCAATATCATAAAGCTTATCATGGAGAGGCTTCATAATAATAATACATTTATTTTTGCGGAAATTTGTTGCATATTCATACATACACGAACATAGGACACGTCAGATATAAATTTCACAATTTTAGAAGAGATACATATGCACACTAATAAAATAATGTATTATGATAATGCATTCCATGCTGAAAAAAATAAATTTTGTTTAAGGTTTATTAAAAAAAATTGGCATTATATAGACTTATTTAGGATCGTGGTTCATGTTCACCTTTTATCGTGGGATGAAACCATCAGGAACGAGAATTCAATTCGTAGAAAATATAAAAGCTTCGAGATTCTTGAAGTCACTGATGAAGTTCTCTGCTACCTTTGAGTTGGAGCTTGCTTCTTCATCACTACTTGCAACGTTGTGAATGTCGGTTCTTTTCCTAAACTTTTTGAACCGCCCACAACTTCCCTTAAGTACTTCTTTTTCGTCCAGTGATGATCCTGGCGTTTTCTTAACAAGGTCAGCAAAAATCACTTTTGCCTTCTCACAAATCATGTTCTTGTTAATAGCGTCGCCTTGCAATTGTATTTCATATGAGAAGCAGCCTTTCAACATTGTATATGTAACCGTTGCTTAGATATTCTTGTCACTCCATTTAAAACATCTATCCCCTTAATTTTTTCCTTGTTCTTGAGGGTAGTATAAATCGTTGATGTCGACTGATTGTATGTGCGTGATAGATCAGCTACGCTGACTCCTAATTCTTGCTTTTGAATCATTTCACTTTTCATTTCTAGAGTTATTTTCATTCTCTTTTGACTGTCTACTTGTGGTCCTTGTCTTTGGGAACATTTTTAAAACTATTAGTGAAAAGTCACAAATAACACACCTGAACACAAGTTTGGACAAGTGTGCAATCACTAGCAACATCATGATGTTAGTGGAACTTGTGCTTAACACAAACATAAACAGCTGGCCCAGTCACTCCAGGAATCCCCTCTCCTCGTCACTCATTATGCGAAATGTTACATGCTAAGTGAATTATTCTTGGGCACAATACTTTTGCTCATTATGCAAATCACACGCTATCCAAGGTGCTCGTTTATTGAGGTTCCACTGTAACTATTTCAAGCTGCTTCAGTGAAATTTATTTATTTCAATTATTACTATTAATATTCTTCCAGTAAACAGGTATGGTTTCTTTTACAAAATTATGCTTTTTTATACAGATGATAGTGAAGAACTTATTATTCCTGGGGATAAGCAGGAAATGACTGACTTCATTGATCAGGCCTCTGTTAACAGTAGGTTTAAACTGGACATTAACTTACCATGTACAACAATGCAGCTGTCTTCCAAGCATTTCTACGAAGTTCTGTATAATAGGTGAGTACAAAGAGATGTATTTGTGTATCTCCTCCATTGTAAAATATGCCGTTTAGATAAAATCTTTCGTAGTGTTTCTATTTGAGCTTAATATCTATCAATTATCACCCCTTGATATTAGCAATAGTATTTTTTTCAGTTTCATGGAGGATAACTTTATCTTAGCTTATTTAACTTTTCATTTTTTTCGGTATACATATCTGCTTTGTTTTCTTGCTCAATTTGTGGGATCATTTCAGGATAATTTTAAAACTTTTTTCATTTTTTTCTTGGATTTTGATAAATGTAAATATTGAAGAGCATAGCTCTTTAATTTTTCATGGGAAGGAACTCTAATTTATCATATTTAACGAGACTGTAAGCAAGTTTAAGAGATGGAAAATCATAATTATTTATAGGTAGTTGGTTTAGCAGAAGTGTTATTGTTTGTGATTTTTTATGATTATGATTACCCTGAACTACTGGTAAGAGAGATATAGAAATGTTTAGAGGTGAGAATGAAAGGTAGTATTTTACATTTTATGGTGAAAGATCTAGTGAACTCCTCATCATGAGATGGCATTTTTTTATGAATGAGATGGGATAATTTTCTTTTTATGAAGTCTAGCTAGTAGACTTGCAGTATTCCTTTAAATTAATCATTTATATGCTATTTTTTGTGAAAAACTAATAATTTGTAATTCCACTGTATTTTATTGACACACAACCTGGGTTTTGACTATCATTATCATCATCGGATACTGTGGAATTACAAAGTATAGTTTTTCTTTATGAAGTGAATAGATTCCATAGAGTCATGCCTCAAACCTCCAATGCTGTTTTTAGATTGAAATATAGTCAGTAAGTCTAAAGGGCTGTCAAGTAATATGGTGATTGGTTAAAGATAGTAAAAAATGCATCAAAAAGGCCTTTCTAAGTATAAATTTTATCAAAGACTCTAACTTGACTTTATTTCAGAATAAACACTGATATGCTGCTTTGGGAACCATCAGCACCCAGCCCACAAACATCTGCGATGAGCCCACCCTGTAGTTCGGCTGACTTCCACTCAGCACAACCTGCTTTCCTTCAGGATGATGGATACACTTTTGGTGCCTGCAAGTCTGGGACTAAGTATGGTGAGATTTTTAAAAATTTTCATCAGGGCAAGTTATTGATTACAGTTACAGTGGGTAGGAAAAAATCAACACATTAAATCGTATAAATTTCAAATTGTAAAAATCATTCACCTTGACTGGGATTGGAACCCAGATCCCTCGATTTCTGGCAGAGTGCTTTAGCCAGTTACATTACTGAGGCATCATCTTACACCCCAAAAACATTTTAATGCATAGTAGTGGATGACTCAATAAAAGTTACTGTCGCGGTATCTCTCATAGTTCTTTGAATTTGTTTAAGGGAAACACATCTGTGTTTCCAATACTTACCTGTTCCTATATGCCATGTCCATTCAGAAAACTGGCAATTTAGTCCTAGTTAAGGCAAGGGTCTTGTTAACCCATTTAATTAACACCTCCAAGTTTTTGAAAGCTAATTTATTCTGTTTCACAATTATACCCTCTTGTTATGTACCTTTTGGCTCATATAAATTATTCATGCAAATCAGTTCTCTCTATATAAGTTTGAACCCCTTGGCATTAAACAAATTAGTTATCAGTTGTCACTTGTTACATGCTAGTGGTCAGAATGGAAATATTATTCTAAAAAATATTTTCTCATTAGTGCTTACTCAAATCTCAGGACTGAATCATATAAAACCTATGGTTGCATTTTGGATATCCTGCCTAATTTTTCTTATTACAGTATTCCATGTGATGGTTGATGCCATTTTAATTATATTTTTTTCTTCCAGATTCTGACTCAGATTCAGATACAGATGCAGTGTACCATTCAGTATATGAAAATAACCAAAGGCAGAAGAAAAAGCTGCTCCTGGAATCAAAGGGGAATTTCTTTGGCCAGAGTAACTTTGTTTTGTCATTGAATGTTGGACATGGGATCATTGGCCTTCACACTCTTGTCAGGGTAGACCATTTTGCCTCTCTTTTAATTATCTTTGAGTTCTTGTCCTTCCCTTGTGTAATTGCAAGTATTTGGCACTCAAAACCTAACAACTTCATTATTCCATATGCATATTCTCCATTATTTTTTAATTTCCATAAAGATATTATGCAATTAAATTGTGAATGTTTTTATATTCTAGGACACAGCAAGGAAAGTAATACCCAACCAGCATGGAGAATTCGATATTGTTGTGGAAGATGGAAATTTATTTGCTGTTTCTAGTTACAAATCAAATCCAGAATTGGGTTTTGTTTGTATTCAAGTTAGTAAAGCTGTCCTCAGCCATAATGGTATGACATAAACTAGTCACATCTAATCTAATTAGTTCATAGTTTCTCTTGCTATACCTAAAAGTCATATTGGGTAAGAAAAAATATTTTTCCCTCCTCTCATGAGATGCGTGGGTGGTATTTAATTTTCAAATATTCAAGTATTATGATAGGGTTTTTTTATTGCAAAATAAGTAAAAGAATATTCATTTTAATATAGATATAATTATGCCTGTGCGAAAAGAATTTCTCCTTCATTTCCCCAGTGGTGGCATCATTGGTGATAAGGAAGTATTTATGAAATGCTCTAAATTCCCCAATATGATTGCATGTAATGTTACAATCATGTGTGAATTTAAGATATGCTAGATGAGCAAGTGAGGAGAATCTTGAATTCTTTGGCATCATTAGTACCAAAATCGTTTCAAGGAATGGTGCCAACTGCATTGGATGTGGTTCCACCACTCCCAACGATGGGTCCCAAGAGGTCATTAAATCACCTTAGGCCCACAATATACGATTCTGGTCCTGGGGCATCAACAGCTAAGAGCCAGGTGACACACTGGGTTCGGCAAATGCAACAGAGGAGTGGAGGCTGGATGGGTGGACATGCAAGTCGTGCAGATATGTTATCAGTGGCCATTCGAATTCATGCCGATCCTAGTACCAACCTTAAGGTATTCCTCACTTCTTTCACACTCTTTATTAAATGCTATTATTATTATTGTGCAGTGCTGGTAGTACTGCAGTGAAACCCCTTATTTGCACTTTCCTAGGAACCCCAGAAAAAAGTTTTAAATGTGGTAAAATTCAAATTGTCCATCACTGTAATATCTGTTGTGTCGAAATACTACAAATGATCCCAATTGTCAGTCATCAGTTTTTGCGTTTTTCATGTTAAATCATGTTTTCTTCTATGTCTTTTTCGTTCCTCATACTTTTAACTTAGGTGTGATGTGAACTCTCCCTCGGATGTTCTTACAATGCATAAATTATGTAGCCAACTCCTAATCATATAATGTATTCATTTAATGGCATGAACCTTTACCTGGTGGACTGAAATTATGAGTTAAGCAGCTTAATTTCCATCACTAGTGACGCTCTGTTCTGTGGCGTCATATTCAAATACTTACCTAAAAATGTTCACTTTACTGCTCTCTTAATCAGCCTGTTTAAGTATATTTGTACAAAGCAAAATCAAAAAAGTTTGTATGTGAAGGCTGAAGTACATGAGTAACTGTTTTAATGGTGATTTTTTTAACTCCAGAACAATGATGCAAATATTGGGAAAACTGAAAATGAAATCATGTAAAAATGGGGTTCCACATTCATTGGAAAAATAGGACATGATAATAATGTTGTAAAATGCAGGAAAATGTAAATTCCAATAATGCAAATATGGGGTTTGACTATATATGCAGTGGTTTTTTTTCATTTTAACCTTGTTAGCTATGTAGATTAATTTATATTATGGATATAAAGTCCAAATTTAAACTACAAACAAGTGCATAATTCATATCATATTCCCTTATTGCAATGAACTCCCAAAGTTTAACCAAAGGATATCCAAAGGCTGGAAAATCTCACATTGGGGCCCCAAAAACCATTACAATTCATGAATGTAGATCCAATTAAAATGATATTTACCTTGATGGAAGAGGCTATGGACAATATCTACAATATCTTAAGAGAAATACAACTTCTGAGAATGTTATAATGCATATTAGATTTAGTGTGAGTGTTTTGTGACCTTTGCTGAGTGTGATTTTTCTTTAATTTTGCATTTGAAATAAATTCTCTCCAGAATTTCCGAGTGGCAGCTGGAATTCGTGGCGCAACCCTTCGCCATTTTGTAACCCCAAGTGCCAATAGTTGGCTCACTCAGTTGGTGGACTTCTTTGATGTTTTGGATTACCCAGTTGCTGGGTACTCACCTCCCCGTGTTGTGACGGAACTTCACCTACACCTTTGGGACTGTGCAGTGGACTACAGGTTTCTGAAATCTCCTTGTTGTCACTCATTCATATGCTCATGCCTCTCTTTGTTCTATTTTTTTCAAATAACTGATGAAAAATGGCACATTGGGTGAGACTTTGTATCTGGATCAGTATGGCTCTTTTTCAACAAATCAATGTCTTCATCATCAGGTGTAATAGTAGAAAGATATTAGTGGAAATGGATAGAAAGTCATTTTACCTAATATTCTTAATTCCTACCAAGACATGGAGAACTTGTCTATTGATCTTGTTAGAAAAATTACTTATCTAAAAGCTACCAAAATAGTTAATGGTGTGTAGTAATTCTTCCATTAATTGTAACACATATCACCCCAGTATTTTTTAAGAGTAATTTAAAGAAAAATATGGAAACAGTGATTATAGTCTGTGAGAAATTTTTATTTTAAGCCATGCTAATGAAAGCTACCCTGTATGACTGAATTACCTTAAAAGTGGTATAAAAACTATTGGTGTAATATGTTATTTAGTAATTGTTCATTTTTCATCCCTTTCAATGATTATTAACTTTTTTTTCAGGCCCCTGCATATTCCTCTATTATCTGTGATAACTCTAGGAAGTTTTAGTGTTTCAAGTAATATGGCTGCTCAGACTAATACATCGACTTTACGTTTTATTGCTGAAGATGCAGCGTTGTTCATATCAGACAAGGTACCTAATGAGCAGCCCTCAGTTAGACGTGTTAAACTTCAAGGAGATTGTGGTGAAAATGTCGGTGTTGTTCATAGTGGCAATGTTGATCTCCGGAAGGATTATGTTTGTGTTATTGAAATGGGACTATTTGAACTTTCACTACGGCTGTACGAGGGACCACATACTGCCACACCTAAGGTATGACTTGTTATGATCATGAAAGTATTATTTGTAAACATCTTTTTCAAATTAACTTGTATCAATTATTGTTTCAGTCTTCATATGCTAACAGTAGTGATATTATTTACAGCAGGCATTACCTTGTTAAAAGAGGTTTTTTGTGGGAGAGGCAAGGAAATTATTGTTGCACCATTGTATAGCCTGTGTCCATTCAAAACTTACCTTAAGCAGTGTATTACCAAGAATTATTTGGTAGTGTACCATTTTAGGTAGGTTTCCGATGGACACAAAATTAACACCTGAACATTTCTTAGCTTTGATTAAGACAACCCGCCACCACACTACAATAAACCATTCTCCAGTCCTGCATACTTCCTTCTTCCCTTCATTCAAGCCAACCATTATGCCTATCCTTTTCCCCTCTATCTCAATCTTCAACATTCTATCACTTATCAAAATGCTCTGTATTTCCCTTTCCTGCCTCATGGATTTCTCCGAACAATCCCCTCTCCTCCACTACCATGATTAGTACTTCTTCATTTGATTTCCCATATATCCCTTTTAACTTTTCTATCATTCTCCATGCCCACATTGCAAACAACCTCCAATCTACGTCTATCATCTTGCTTCAATGACCATGTTTCTATGCTGGACAAAATCATGCTTTGTATAAAAGTTTTCACTAATATTTACTTAACATCCCTAACCAATGTCCCTGTCTTCAACACCCTTGTGAACAGTTCTTCTTCTAAAGCCCTAACTACTTCAACTTAGTCAGTAGAACAGAGCCCTCCTACATTAAAAATGATCCACACTTCTATGTATTCTGTTTGCTTCTAAATGTCGCTTTGTAAGAAATGAATAGCAAAAATTTAGCTCTTAGGTCAACAAAGGTTAATAGAGCACAACAAAATTTAAGAATATAAACTTAAAATAGCAAGACTGCTGACTGGCCAATTACAAATATTACAGATAATGCATCAGAGTCAATATGGTCAGTGAAAAAACTTTTATATACATAGTTAAGAAGTTATGATTTCAGTACGTGGCTCCAAAGTATTTGCTTTCCATCTAAATTTCAATTGATTCTGTTCAATTTACTTTTTCAATGTTAAGCAGTATTACCCAGATTTTAAAACTTCCACTGCCGTTATTGTTCCCAACAAGTGAAGTTAGCATTCACAGGTCAATCCATTTTTCTGTTCTCTTATTATGTCAAATGATGGGTTGAAAGTTAATAACTTAAGAGATCATTCTCATACTTCAGCTGGAAGACCATTTACTCAGTATGGCTTTTAACATAGAGTTGACGGTGGCCTTTTCAATGATAAAAAGATCAAAAGGGAAGAGGAGGAGAGGAAGGGGCATTGCTTAATTAATAATGATAAAATTACTGGAATACTGGGACCATAAGGAAGCACTGTAGATTTTGAATTAAATGGACAATCTTTAATATGGCACTTTAGTAGATTATGGATGAGGGAATGCTTCATAAACTGTAGTGCTACCCTAACATCATCTTAACGAAAGACAAAAACCTTTGCAGTACACACACGAGTTTCTTATTAACTAATTTGGTGGTCACAGGTCACTCATGCTTATGCTCCGATATTTTCAGGTGTCATATCTTCTTTCATTTAGCCCTGAGATCCTGTTTTAGACTTAGCTCTCCATATTATTCTGCCTGATTTTGAAATATGAAAGCAGGACACTACTGCTGCAATGTACTAAATGAGTCCAGTTAAGTTAAATGTATGGTAAGGAAAGGCTTTGTGAATTTAATGATGAACTTACAAAAGACAATTCTTATAATGATATTAATTACAGTCAACTTATGCTTGGACAAATGATTAACTATTACCAAGCAGGAAGATGGAAGATTAGTTTACATGCTCACACTTTTGTTATTGATGAATCATTAGGACCTTAGGAGTACGGTCAATCTTTCATTTATCTTCTTTGAAGTGTTTCTTTTTTCCCCAATCCTTCTTTTTAGCATTTGCTTGTCAGTACAGTCTATCGCAACTGTCTTTCACGCTATTCACCGAGAATAGAATAAGAATTTAGTTGGAATGCAGTATGGCACTTTTCACATCACATTTTTTGGAGTAATTTTTTGTGAATACCTTAAGCTGCAACAATGACCATTATTATTTAGGCTGTAACCAGTAAAAAATTAAATTAACAGAAAAAAGTTTCCATAATTGATGGAATAGTAGACATTTTTTTACAAAATTTTGGTTTAAAAATCACCTTTCTCTTATATGAAAGTTTTAACTTCATGGGTTAATGTCAATACTGAATGTTATTTTTATCTCAGATGTCAGGACTACATATTTTAATTATATTATATTTAAATCCTCATAATAATAATAATTATGTTTATTGTTTCCTATAAAACCTGTTTGTAGCAAGTATGGAACAAATCACATTGTCTGTTTATATTCTTTGCAGACATGATAGAATGGATATTACAGAGTCAGTTTATATCTCCAAATGAAAATAAGTATGTGTACGGAGTAAAAACAAAAAACAGAAGTCAAGAGCGGTAACAAGAGTATTTTCGTAGAGTTATTTATGAAGAAAATCATTTACCTAGAGAAAGGGACATACATTCATCAACTGTATAGCATTGATGATCACAAAGGAATTGAAATAGTTTAGACTTAAATAACAAAAAATTATCTTTTTCCCTTAATGTTGTCGCAAGTGCTTTCAAGAATTTCACAGCAGCATGCCCAGGGTTCTTAGCAAACATGGATGAGTTGTGGGTAGTTATTCTAAAGTCATTACAACTTCTTGTGCTATACCTATGTACTCTAGCATTGGTTTTTAGAGCGAAAATGGCTTATTTTGCTGCACAAAAATAATAGTATGGAATATATACAAACAGGAAAGAGTATGAATGTTGAATCTTTTAAAGTAAGGTTTACAATGGCTTACCCTTGGAACTTTTCCTGGGATTCTTACTGTACATTTTTATAGTCTAAAGAAGTGCATGGAATGATATGAATACCCTCACATGGCATTGCCATATTTTAGTCTACTGTGAATAAATGCATAATAGACTAAGAGAGCAGTAGCAGTGTCAACCAGGGTCACAATGTTTCTCAGGAGGTAGCATCTTGTATTTACTTATATATAATATCATTATTCAATTGGTGAATGTTATTGTTGTTGGGATTGTTATTATTTAGCTCCTTGCTATTATTTATTGTGAATATTGTGTTACTCACTTCTGCAATGTTGAAAGTGGTGGGAGTGAGAAAGCAAACATATTTGATCGTTTTTTATCACAACTGATCATAACAAAACAATTTTTTCTCTTCTTACTGGGATGCAAATGACCTCTGCTGTTGGTCACCTCCCCTAATAACTACCAATCTTCTTCTTACTAAGTGTAATAATTTATTTAAAAAAATTACCCTAACAATTATGAAAACAGGAGATGAGATTTAACTATGTGATTCAATTTTAAGTGAGATTGTTAGACTATGCTAAGGAGTATAGAAACAGAGAAGCAGCAAATGGTTCTGAAAGGTAAGTTCTAAAAGGAACTATAACTTAAGTTGGTGGGGCAATGCACTTTCTTCTGGTGTAGTAGTGAAACTATGGTGGTGAAAGTGGAAAAAAAATTAATCTGTGGGATTGCAGTGTGTTTATTTGTCTATGCAGTGGAATGAGGCATAATAAAGATGGTGAACTTTATAATTTACATAAATCATGAAAAATTATATGATTACTAGTGAGCCATTTCATATTATTTACTGGGATGGAATTGGAAAGGTTAGCAAAAGTGTTGCTGTATTTCCCGGCCCAAAAATGCACTTTTTTTACTTCAAAATGTGCTCTAAAATCAGCCTGCATCTTATGGGCCAGGGGTACATGTGTATAATTTTAACCTATACATGCAAGCCGGTGATATTACTATTATGAATTATTTTCCACATCAGGCGTAGAAAATGTTTGCCTTTATTACATATGTCAATTATGTCAGTTCTGAGTCAGAAGTGAGCAACAGTGTTACCATAGAAATAATTTGATCTTTTCTCCCTGACGAGTATATTTTGTAAATTTGGACCTGAACAATCATGGTGCATCTTATGTGCTGCATACATTTAGTCTTATGGGCTGGGAAATACAGTAGGTGATCTTATTATTTGAGCAAGTTGGGTGGCCTGAATAATTTGGCATAACTGCCAGTTGTTAATTCATTCTGGATTTCAAAGAAACTGCGGGATACCCCAACAGTTACTTTTAATGGAGTCATCCACTAATGCACATTACAATCCAATAATTTCAAAGTGTAAAAATCATTTGCTTGGACCGGAATTTGAACCGGAAATAAAAATTTCGAAGTATAAGAAGATGCCTTGTTAGCTTAACTGGCTATAGCACTCGGGCATAGATCAAGGGATTCAAGTTCAAATCCCAGCCAAGGCAAAAGGTTTTCACTCTTTGAAATTGTTGCATTTTATTCTAGATTTAATAGTTTTGTGGTAAAAGTTGAATTACACATTGCTTATTCATTATGCAGGTGGATCTTCGGGCATCCAACAATGTTGTCCACTTGAGGACGTGTGCAGACTCAGGGAGAGCCCTTACCGAACTTCTCACATACTTTGCTTCTGATGGTGACCTGGCTGGGGCTGAGGGAATGGCAAGTGATGCAAGCTCTACAACTTCCCCACTCCCCACTACGGACAGCCTGTCATCTGATGGCAGCAATCCGACCATGTCTCGTTTTAGAGCTGAACATGTTCATGACCTGATGGAAGAAGCCATGAGAGATGCCAGCATTCCCCATGCTAATGGGCAGCCAGGTGAGGTGGGAGTTAACACTCAAAGCAATTATGACTACTTTAAGCAATCAAACTATCCCCTGGCACTTAAGGTGAATGAATGCTACAGTAGTCATATGCATTGCAACTGTTTTTTTCACTCACTATGTCCAGTCACCATCTGTCATTAGAGATTGATGGTGGTAGTTTTAATCCAAATGTCATCTATGAAGGTGTAATTTTTTCTGAGATATTCCTAAATGAGAAAAAAATTTTAACCATAGTTTAAGAGAGTTTTGTATGTGTTAGGACTTTTTTAATGGAAGAGGAATGCTAGGTATTTTCCAAAAAAACTTTTGTATTTGGAACAACTAGTTTCAACTGGTAGACGCATATTCATAGTCCTAAGGTTGATGTCTATGCGTTTTAGCCATCAGGTACCTGAGGACAATGCCTACACGTTGAAATTAGTTGTAACAAATAAAAACGTTTTTGTGGAAAATACCTAGTTGTCTTCTTTCATTTGAAAATAAAATGTTATGTAGTAAAGTCTGATACCATTGAGTGTATGTAGGACTTGTATAGTATTGTACAATCTTATGTTTAGAATACACTACATATCATAATTTGTTTCTTTTCTTGGTACAATGAGAGTCTTAGAGGTTGCAGAAGAAAATGTAATTATGTATGGCCAGAGAGGATAAAGCTCATTTGCAATAGTTTTATTAAATTTTTCTTTTCCTGTGGGCAAATGAAATCACATACTCTGGTGAGAATGAGATACA
Organism: Hetaerina americana; assembly: GCF_022747635.1. Lineage (NCBI taxonomy): Eukaryota > Metazoa > Arthropoda > Insecta > Odonata > Calopterygidae > Hetaerina > Hetaerina americana. Next base: position 48,386,141 of record NW_027287538.1, on the reverse strand, counting down.
AGGTCTGTTCAAAAAGTATCGCAACTTTTGTGTTTTTTCAAAAGTTATTTATTTATTCATGAATATCTATTTTGTGACCTTCTAAGTAATCCCCATGAGATATTGGACACTTATGCCAACGTTTTTTCCAATCCTCGGAGCACTTCAAAAAATCATTTTTTGTGATATTGTTAAGCTCCTCCATCGATGCAGTTTTTATCTCATCAATCATAGAGTAGGGTCGTCCTTTCATGGGCCTCTTCAGTTTCGGGAACAAGAAAAAGTCACTGGGGGCCAGATCTGGGGAATACGGTGGCTGCGGCATCATTACAATGTTGTTTTTGGCCAAAAATTCCCGCACAAGTAACGATGTATGAGCGGGGGTGTTGTCATGGTGCAAAAGCCAATTTTTGTTCTTCCACAAATCTGGGCGTTTGTGGCGGATTGCTTCGCACAAATTGCATATAAGTTGCAGGTAATATTCCTTATTTACCATTCTACCCTGTGGCAAGAACTCATGATGCACCACGCCCCTGCAATCAAAGAAAAATGTAAGCAAAACTTTCACATTCGACTGAACTTGAACTTTTTTCGGTCTTGGCTCGTGCTGCAGCTTCCTTTGGGATGATTGAGCTTTAGTGTCGACGTCATGACCATAAACCCATGATTCATCACCAGTTATGACCCTCTGGAGCAAATGTGGGTTGTCGTGGACAGATTCCAACACCTCATAAGCAATGTTAATGCGTCGCTGTTTTTGGTCGAAGTTGAGTAATATTGGTATGAATTTTGGGGCGACCCGTTTCATGCCCAAATCATTGGTAAAAATTGAATGGCAATCAATATGTTTAGGTCCTCAGCAACTTCTCTGATGGTGATTCGACGATTGGCCAAAACTATTTTCTTCATTTCATCAATGTTTATGTCTGCTGTCGACGTGCTCAGGCATCCAGCACGCTCTTCATCATTCGCATCTTCTTGGCCTCCCCTGAGAACATTTTGTACCGCCAATAAAAGTTGCTTCGGTCCAAGGTAGCTTCTCCGTATGCCACAGTCAACATTCAGAATGCGTCTGTGCACTTAATTTTGTTTTTCACAAAAAATTTGATACAGATTCTTAGATCCATTTTTTGGAACTGGCAAAAATCAAAGGTAAGCCAAAACATGTCCCAGCAAAACAGCTGTCAACAATTAACTGGACATTCAAAGTGGCCGAAATTTTCGCCATAAGTGAGAGACATAATTACCAACATAACACCCCAAAAATATCAAAAACCAAGTATACAGGTAACCCATGAAAATTCAAAATTCGTGATTCTTTATTAACAGACCTCATACTTGCTCCCTATAGTAAAAAAATGAGCAGAACATGTGAGAGATATCAGGAGTGGTGGAAGGGAGGAGAGGGAATGTCTCTTTTTGGCTGAGTGACCACCTGCGGAACAGCTAATCTGAAATGTGCTACATGACATTGTCCTATGACTCATGAAGATAAGAGTGAGGGATTTTAAAATAAAAATGCTTTTCATTGCAGTCTCAGCAACCTTTGATCCATCCAAGAAGGGGGTTGAGGTGTTCTTTTTCCCGGATGAGGGAATCATCCCCATCTTGAAGGGAGAGATAGAGCAGAAGGGAGCAGACAGCACCCATAAGGTCCCAGTTTTCAGTGGAACCTCTGACTTGGGTTCATTGGATGGTGATTACGAAGGAATGGATGTCACAGTGCCTCAGTGTGTTGATGATGAAGATGATGAGGAGTTTTGCATTCTTGAAGATGACCCTGGGACTGGTATTCCCGTAAGTTTTGATATTGAGCAGTTTAATATTCATGAAATCATTTTTGCAGTTCTAGTAAAATGCCCCATAAGGATGAATATAAATACAAATTTTGTTGAAATATAATAAGAGCTGTAGAATAACATTTGCAATTCAAGTTCTCATAATTCACATGACGGCAGTATGATGGCACGTATGATGAGGTATATGTGTTGAATTTGTTACAAAAAATAAATCATAGGCTTCTTATATAAAACAATACTTGGTGCACCGTACAAGATTCTATCACTGAGGGAACTACTAGAGTATTGACTTTTGTCATGTATTTTTCCATGGTAAGGATCCCATTCTCCTATATTTGCTTGACAGGCTTCACTTGTTAACTGTGGCTTTGTGTACAGTGGCTCTGTTGCTATTTTTAGATGTCAAAATTCTTCAGGTCAGACTAGGTCTGATTCAGATTTAGATTTTCATAGTGATGATTCTAATTTTAACATTAACACTCTGCCCAATCCATTCAGTTCAAACAAGTATGGAGTTGAATGAAGAAGGGAAATTTTCAAATACTCGATCAAGTGTGAAAAAAAACAAAACACAGAAAAAATTTCTAAATGAGACTATTTTTAGAGCTATCAATTAAGGCCCAATGCCCATACAAGAAAAGCTGATGATGAATGGGAAAGAAATATTATCATCTCAGAGATAGTCAATTAAATTTTCTAATTTCTGCATTATATAAATAAAAATACCTGAATAATCTTATAGATGTCAGTTACAGCAGTCAATGAAGTGCCTGGGTGAAAGTGGCAGCAACACAATTTGAGAAGGTGGTCCAAGTCTCGAATGTACACTGTACCAATTTCATATAGTACAGTGGAAGTAGCTATATTCAGCGCTAAAAATTAAGCTGAAATATAAAAAATGATATGAAGTGCTCAATGAAGTGTGAGGCTGGAAAAATATGAAATAATAGTAATGCCACTGAGATAACTATTAGTCTTGAATGCAAGTTTTTTGGCAGGCTGCCAAAAAAAATGTTGATTTACGTAATTTATGACAACTCTTTGTATATTGAGATTGGGTTTAGCAATTTCATGATAGCAATAATGAATTTATGAATGTACATTCTATGTACAATTAACATTCGATGGGAATCGACCAAACTATTTAAGTTCCTCAGTGATCAAAAGTAATGTATTTGGTCTATGATGACAAAAGTGCTCTTTTCTTGTTTTGTTTGCACTGGAAATGGTGATTGATACATTTTTTAAAAGCAATTTGGCCACTCATCAATGAATAAAGATGTAGGCTAAATTTTAAAGCATAATACAGTGAAATCCAATGAACAGTTTATCCATTTACATAGCCTTAAACCTACCAAATAAATGTTTCAAGTTCCATACTATCTGCGATTATGCATTTTCAGTTGATATGGTTGTAGTGCTCTTTTACTCATCATGCCATCATCATTATGGTGAGAATGGATTATAAAATTAGGAAAACACTTGTTGCAAACATATTTGTGCTCAATAAAATTTTGTTTTTGTGGTTTGCAGCTCTTAAACATTTTTAGTAACATAAAAACTTCAATGGTGATATCATTCCACTTTTTTGGCTTATTTGTGGACTTTTGGCTCCCTTCGGATGGACATTGACTTTGGATGGAAACTGACGTGCCTCTATTATTGTGGTCTACATCCAATGCCTTTGAATGCCTGATATATTTTATAATTGAAAAGAAAATCATGTAATGCAACAATTTCAGAGTGTGTAAAAATCATTCGTCTTGACCGGAATTCGAACCTGGATGTCCGGTGGAGTGCTTTAGCCAGTTAAGCTATCGAGGCGTCCTCTTAAACTCTGAAATTGTTTTCCGCAGTTTCTTTGGATAATCACTTATTTTAAATTTAACCATTTAATCTCTCATTGTTTATTACTTTTCATTGATTTTTATGACTATGAATTGATATAATCATTGTTTAGAGGTATTTAGTATTCATCAGATAACTATGGCCTTTAAACATACTAATTTAGTCATGAGAAATTACATGATCACTTTTCTTCGCCTAAATCTGTTGGCTCACCAGGTTAGCGTAATGGTCCAAAAATGACTGAATCATGAAGTATTCTGCATTGTCGGGTTTCACCGCATCGTTGTTTGATTCTGACAACAGTTTTGCCGAATGCAACTTCGGCGAAACTGTTGTCAGAATCAAACAACGACGCGGTGAAACCCAACAATGCAGAATACTTCAAACCACCGCCGCAAAAACCTACGCAGCCCTGACTGAATCATGTTTGTGGTTTACTTGGAGAGCTGAAATAAAAGAAAAATATCTGCATATCTCAATAGTCAAGGACGGGTGAGCCAGAGGTTCGTGTCCTTGGTCATGAGCCCATTCGAGTAGTGGACAACCACTTCTACATTCCTGCCGGGAAGGCTGATCTCCTCCGAGCACCATCGCACTACCCTGCTCCCATTCTCCGATATGCCCTCAGGGAAATGACGCTCATCTGGCACTTGTACGGGGGTCATGACTTTGGTGTGCCAGAAGAGGAAGGCTCACCCCGCCGCCTTCCTGGCCGCCACCATAGCGGAGAAAGCTTGAGTGAAAAGTCTGGGGAGAGGTAGGTCATCAGTGGAAAGCATCAGTCTATCCTCTTTTTATAATTCAAGCTGCAGCCTTTTGCATCAATTTACTGGTCAAGTATTATCGTTTACCCTTTTTTGTTTATGTTTGTCAAACATCTTTTGCATTTTAACTTTGTTTGTCTTGACTAAAGAAGTATGATAGTTTAATTGGAAATGTTTGTGAACACTAATCATTAATTTCCATGGTAAACATTGGCCTCTCAATACTGAATAACCCCTTAATGTTTCATTGGTTTCATTGCTATTGGTGTGTTTTGAAAATACCATTAGGTAATAATTAATCATTTCAGGGGTAAAATTGTGAAATTGTTCAGTTGTGAATGACATCAAAATAAAACTTGGTAATTCCAAGTAGAAAATATACTTTAATGTGACCTAGGTTTCACGGTGGAGCCAATGAATGGGGCCAGCAGCACCAGACATGAGATGTAAATAAACGTGTTAAATTTTGTACATTTGTAATTTATTTGGGCCTGATGATACTGCTCTGCAGTGAAACATAGGTTGCATAAAATTATATTTTCTGTGTCAAGTTACCAAGTTTTATTTTGATGTTATTCACTACTTGGTAATTTTTATGCTTTAAGAAATGTTTATAAAATCTATGTCAGGTTTTGCTGATGCAAGGATCAAGTAATATGCTCAATGCTGAACTTATTTATATTTCTTAACCTTCATGTTTAATCTACATATATCTATAAAGCTATCAGAATTATTCAGTAGGCTTTGAGTAGTTGCTGCGTAAGTAGGTGCGGGGAGATCAGCATTATAAAGTATTTATGGATTTGAAGATAAGTGTCATATTAACGGAGGCCTGTATTAAGTGTAAGAACACTACCATTGTTAAGATGAGATCGACTAATTTTGATGGGACTAATTTTTCTTTAATGTTTAAGGTTATTTTGATTCACATATCATCAACTGATCAGTGAGAGTCAAAGAAATATTTTTGCAGCTTATATCATTATTTTTAAATTTGATGAAAACCATGTCTGCAGTCACTGGATGACCACATAGTACAATTGGTTATTAATTGCATAGATCCATTCTTAGTTCTTAGTATATTGATACACAAAAGAGAGTATATATAGCATACCTTAAAAAAGATACTCCAAACAGATCTATTCACATTTAATGAGACTCAGTTTTATTAACTATTATTTTAATAGTAAAAATGCAATTTGAACTCCTTTCAGTCTATCATGTATTTTATTATATTTTTGCAATATTATGATACTTTTGTGATAAATGTGATTGAGTATTCAAATTGAACGTTAATAGAAATATGACAAGATTTCTAAAATGTTCTAAAGTTCCCATCTTTCTCAAAGTTTCAAACGTACCAAATAATAATATATGCATGTGTATATTTTTAAGATTTGGTAGTTATGTTGGCGCCCTTTTGTGTATGCAGCCTACAGAACAGTTCAATTGAAATGTTCAGCCAAGTGAATTGCATGGCAGTGAGCTATTTCCAAATTCATGTCCTAATCCATTTCCATGAAAATGAAGTCATCATCATCACTGATTGCATCAGGTGCAATTAGCTTTGTAATTTGCGATTCAATGCCTGCAGGTAGTGACTTGATAACCCAAGGTTGTGGAAGAGTGGAGGATGGATTCAGTATAGAATGGGGAGAGGAGGGATTTTATGATGGATAGGTGAAAATCAATCGGAGGAATTAAGGAATGTGTCTTGCAAAAATGGAAGTTGCACTTTTCAAGACTAGGCAAAGAATGTGGTTCCTTATTCAATTTAAGAGTCGTACATGCTTTGTATATTTGATCCAAGTTATGACAGAGCTACTAAATGGTTTCATAAGAGTAACTTTGCAGGAGCATTTTGTATGTTGATAAGAAAATCTCAATGTCAGTAAAGTACATATCATATTTCCCTGCCCATAAAACTCACAGCACATAAGACACACTGTGATTTTCAGGTTAAAATTTACGAAAAATACTTGGATCAGACAGAAAAGGGTCAAAGCATTTTAAAATTAAAACTTAATACAGTTAAAATGGAATCGTTACATTTTAAAAAATCACTACTGTGTAAATGTATATTCATTGTAGAATCCCAGAAATTTGTCACCACTGCTGCTAAATCATTTACTCATTTATTTTCAAAGTGGTTGTGATTTTCTTCGTAGACAATGCCATCTTCACTTCCATTTAGCGTGTATATAATTTCACATTTTAAAAAGTATCTTGTGATAGTCTCCCTTTTAACTTTCTATGAGGATTTTTTCCACCAATCATAGATACTATAAATCAACGGCCAGTTAATTCTATTCACTGGTTTGATGTCGTGAGCCATTGCCTTATAACCTTTCTTTCATATTAAAGTGGTAAGTTTTATTCTATTGTAGTTCTGGTATGCATACACACACCATTTTTCTTCATTGATCTCTTAAACCATGACATTGTCCCGGAAAAAACTGCAGCAGTAATACCTATCACTTATTTTATCACTTTAATTAAAATCAGTTTTTTGAAACAGTAATCCCATACTTCCTGTGATTTATTATCCAGTTCTTGACATATTCCCCAAGCTTTGGCCTTGAGGAGAACATGGACATAAAGTTGTTTGTTACTTTTATGAATTTACTAAATCCACTTTCTCCTTCCGCACCGAGTGACACTTATGATACCACTTGAGAGCCTTTAAGCTCGAGTTAACCAAGAGAAATGAAATGTTTGAACAGAGTGGCAACATCCCCATTGGCCCAATGCGTATAAGTTTCACAGCAGCACCACACATTAGATGTAAATAAATGTGCTACATTGTATTAATTTATGATTCATTTGGGAATTTATCAAGGTAGTACTCTTATAGAAATATCACAACGCTGTTGCTTATTACTGACTCAAAATATTGATATTATCAACATTTGTAATAAAGGCAACCATTTTCTGCGACTGATATGGGTAAAAAAATACTTAATAGCAAGTATTTTTCCAGTAAACTGGCGTGTGTTTTTGAGATTAAAGTTATATCCTTGGCCTATAAGATGTAGGTTGATTTTAAAGCACATTTTGGAGCAAAAAAAGTGCATCTAAAATGCCAGGAAATATGGTACTATCATTCATTTCATTTTATAATCATAAATTGCCAATGTTAAATTCACATCATTCACACAAAACCAATGAGAACATAAAAGTTCATAAACAAATTGCTATTATAAAAAGTGCAGCATCTTACTTCAATTTGAGATAGCACTCTATTTTATGTTTAACAGGTTCATCTTGAACATGAGCAAAAATTTAAACAATTTGGTCAAGACCATGGATCAGCTTGAAGATTATCTATTTTTGCATGTAACATGGTAAATCTTGCGCAGGCATAGCATATCTAATCAATGGGCCAACACTTAATGCTTTTGAAATCATAAAAAATCAAGTGTTATCAAGGCATTAAATCCCATTCCTAGTTCATACCTTAGTTTAATTCATTGGGATTTTTTAATTTTGTAAGCAAATTATGAAAATTATAAATGTAAATAGATGGTAATTTAACTCAAAGTTATTATGTGATGTATATAAAAAATGCAAAGAGGTGATGATTTGGTCTAAAGTGTGCCAGTTGATGTCACGTAGTAATTGCCATTAACTAAATGTTACATGTTTCAGGACCACTGCTGGTAACAAAGTGCGTTACTGTCGAAATATCGGCACTGCCAGTTATGGTATAGGCGGTGGAGGTGTGCATTATTACAAATCTGGTGCTCAAGAGGTTAGTCAAAGTTATGACCAACGTATTTAAGATGGTGAGATAAAGTTGTAAAAATGAGTTTCAGAAATTTTCCGTTTTTGGCTTTAGAATAGTTATAAAACAAAGACTCCTAATTTTTTTAATTTGTAGAGTTCAAGTTTCTTAAATATATTTTTCAAATAACACAAATAAGTGTGGTGTAAAGAATAATGTAGTTGCTGCTTAATTCATTGGATGATGCTTTTCATGTGTGTATCCACATTTTAGATGAGTAATGCTTTTCATGTGGGTATACACATTTTAGATTAGTACTTCTTAATAGTAGTATTTAGGGGAAGCAACCGACTGCTGAGGTCATTTGCGTTAGTACTTCTTGTTTTTTTAATATCTTCCATGTTGTCATAGTTTTTATTTAATATTTTAATTGATTAGACCCATCATGAAAGAGTGTTTGGATAGTGTCCATGAAGTGGCCATAGTAAAAAATTCCCTCAACTGAGAAATTAGAACACGCTGGAATAGAAATTTTCAGTCTGTCTTTCTTATATTTGAAATTTTTCAAGCTTTAAAAATTCAAGCTTCAAGCTTTTTGTACTTGTTCATGTGTGATGCAATGAATGAAAATGACATGGGAGATGGTGGCATTATCTCAGATAGGTTTTTCCATGATTATGTGCCATTTACTTATTTGTAAGTGACTTGGAAAGTCAACTTTTACTTCCTATTAACTTGTTCTCTTTTTTTATTTCTGATTTTATCATGTCTATCAATATCCCTTGTGTAAATTATATATGTGAGACACTGATCTCATGAAACAAATTAACTTGTTTATTCTTATTGAAATCTCATCTCGTTTTTTTTTTTTGCTGTGGTATGTGACAAGTATGAGCTGTTCAGTGAAGAGTTGGTCATAAATATTTTATTCATATAAATTTTGTGCAAATATTTAATTTTAACTGAAATTGTTCAATCAGTGTCTCTTGTACATGTGGCACCAGTTTTATTGATTTCTGCTCAGTTTGCGTATGGCAATGATTCAGGACACTTGTAATGAGCAATATTTTGCATTGAAATTTTGCTGTTGCCTGAAAAAATCATTAGCTAAGGCCTATGTAATGCTGGAGGAGGCTTATGGTGAGTCTGTCCTTCCCTGAAGCATAGCTAGGTAATGGTTTTAAACGGAAAGACAACCATTGTTAAAAAAAGATGGACTCCTCCTTAAAAGAGCTCCTGTTACCACTTTCACAGAGATAAACATTATCAATGCCACTGCCATTGTGAGTGGAGAATGTCAAAGAACATTATTATTAATTCTAAAAATTGCAATCAGTGCTACCAACATTTTGGTATAAAAAAATGTTGGTAAAAATTGCACACATGTGGGTGTGCTTGATGGATTCCAAGATGGCTCATATCCGAGGATGTTACTTGCAGATTTGTTTATAGTTGATATTACAGGAAGAAGAGCAGTTGAGGTATTTAAGACTATCACTTCAGACGAAAATTGACTGAATCATTTTAATACTGAAAGCAAATAGCAAATATCTGTGTGGTAATCTCCACCATGATGAAATGATGTGGGAAAGTTATGATGATGTCATATTTTGATATTTCGGGAATGGCACATCAGCATGCATACCTGCACACACAACGGTAACTGTGGCATACTCTATGGATATACTGAAAATTCTAAGTCACATCAATTGCAAAAGACAACATTTCAAAGCAACAGACTAGATGCTGCACTATGATAATGTACAGATGCTCGTCGCAAATGCTGTTGCTGAATATCTCATGGAAACCAATGTGAAGTGTGTTCCTCATCCCCCATAAAGTCCAGGCCTAGCTCCATATTACTTTTTTTCTGTTCTCCAATGTGAAAACACCTTTATGGAATGCATTTTTCCTCATCAGAAGCAGTTATGAAGGCTGCTGGGGCAATTTTCTAGGGCTTAACATAACATGGCTATCAGCATGCCTTCAAAGACTGGAAATAAAGTTGGGATAGGTGCATTGCATCTAATGGGAGCTACTTGGAGAAGGATGAAATCATCAATGTATAGAGGATAAGGATAAAGGAATGCTGTTAAAAAATATCATTTTTTATTGAACAGCTCTTTTAAAAATACCATATTTTCCCATCAATAACATGTGCGTTATCTACACAAAAATGTTCAGATGATCGAAAAAAATGACTATGTGCGAAATGTAATGAAAATTGAAAAAATCCAAACATTTTTATACCTATGATCACAATAATTTATAGGAGAGTTTCACAAAAGTAAATTAGTCTGGAAGCATGCATTTCTAATTGCATTCTATTTTATACAGATCTGCTACTGTTACAGTTATTTCATCTCTTAAATCCATTGGAAAAAGAAGAAAAATATTCTTATACGTAGTACTTCTTTACTCTAATGCATGGTACTTCATATATACATAGAGTATGCCATCCCACCGAGAGGGCCCAGATTCAAATCCTGGAGACAACAAATATTTTTCAGTGGTATCCCAATTCATACTTTGAGGTGCTTTGTGTAGAACACTGTGAGTGAGTACGACATCCGTTGGATGGGACGTTAAACTGTGGACCCCTTGGTGCCTTTCAACAAGAGTGGGCTAATGCCGATGCCGGGTTTCTGTCCACCCTTCCTTTCCTATCCATCCCTAATGATGGAATTGACCTTAGCTGTTGGTTGCCTCCCATAAAAAACTAATAGGAATATAGTATATTATGAAGAGTGTTCAAATTCCCTAAAATAGTTAGTGAAAAAATTAAGAAGAAGCTAATTTCTGTCATTTTCTGAATATAATGGTGGTGGTTGTAGTTATTTTATTTTATAAGCTTGATGGTATAAACTGGGAAATTATTATTATATTTATAATACATGGTAATCATTTTGCACAATTTTTATATTTAGCAATGTCATACTGATGATTTTCAGTGCTTAATCTCAGTGACCAATAGTTTGATACCGGTAATATGGGTAATTATTCAATCATACATACATTACAAATTGGAATAGGCTGAGAATGTTTTATATTAATTCAAAAGTTTTAACATTGGAACTCTCTATTTGTAAATATGGCTGAGAAAAACCTTACTTACCATGTGTGGTGAATAATGTTGTATCATATTTGAAATCATATTTTCAGTTCAAAATTACTGACTCAGTATCACTTGGCCTAATTTAATGCTAAGAAAATGTTTATGGAACACTATTAATATATGAACAGACTGTAAAACTAACAAACTCACTTGAGATATGTATAAACAGGCTCGTAACATTTTAATAGTTCAGATCTCATTCATTGCCTAATATTTTTGTAAATACTATCATCTACTAGTGCCAAACTTGACTGTACTTCTTTGACACTCCACCCGAACGGCAGTATTGAAAGAATGGTGACACAAAAATTGAAGTAAAATGATGAGTTTATATTTTTACAAACCTCTATATTATATGTAAACTGTAAAACTGAAGTTGAGTGACAGAATTTTTTTTTTCTGAAGGTCACAATAATCCTTCATGTCCATGACCTTTTGGGACACTTTATCAAGTTAGTATTTTGTCAAAAAGGAGGCTTAGTGCTGTCCTGTTTCTCTTGTATCATATCCTTTCTATAAATCATACATACTCTGTTTCTTTAAATACTCTTTATCGTTCAGCATCCAAATATTGGCTACAAGTCTTCATCATCAAACTATAGTATTTGCCTTGTCGCTGGTTTTCCTACCAATTTTCTCTCTCCCTTGCGAATAAACTATACGCTTTGGTTTCCTCTTTTCAGTTATATCTAAGAGGGTTCTGCTTTCCCTTACTTTCTTCGCTATGTGTTGATTAGATTTTCTTTGGATCCAATTGATTTTCGTGATTTTTCTCCAAATCTACATTTCAGCTTTTATCTTTTCCTTCCTTCCCCAGCATCAATGTATCATAATGATAAGTTTTAACACTCCAAATAAATGCTTTTACCAACTTATTCCAGTCATTGAAAGGTGGTTATTTTTTTGTAAGTTCCTGTTTTTTTGAAAGACTTATTTTCTGGACGATTATTCTTTCAATGTCAATCAGGCTTTTGTTTTCGTTTATTATTTGACGTACAAATACCAAAACTTCTTCATTTGTCCTGTGTGTGTGCATTCAATGTTAATGTATCTGCTAATATCACTGCTTCTTTTGTCTATCACCATTGTTTTAGTTTTCTTTGTTTTAATTCAAAGTCAGACAATGTACTGTTTCTCTCTCAATGTTTGCTAAAAGTATGATGTAATTAATGAGTACCCTGGACATAATTTTTTTGTTAAAACATCTGGCACAACGGGGCAGGATGTTTTGGCTATTCATTCATAATTCTTTGCCAGTAGATTTCTTTTATATTCCTTATGAGTTATCCTATTTGCCTTAGTTTGATGATCGTAAACATTCTATTCACTTTTTCAGATGGATTTAGTTTACTGACAAACCATAATTACTCTGTTGATACTTAAATTAATTAAATATTAAAAGTTTTTGAAGTTTATTTTCACTCTTCAATAATTCTGACTGATTAATAGTTAGTAATGGTTACCGAGCTAGTTTAATTTTCTTTGCAATAATCTTACATAGTCCCTGTGATATAAGGCAAACAAATTCTTTGTTAAAAGCTGCATTGATGTATTTTGTGTGTTCTCTGTGGGTTCGTTTCCAATCTGCTGATGTTTTAACCCTAGGAAAATAAATCTCTGGATTTAGTGGTAAATTCAATAGAAAAATAAGTCTTTCCTTCTTACCTTGATATTTATTTATTTTAGGACACAATTATTATAATATTCAAGAAGTTCTCTCAGGTTTCCCACCGGGTCAGGTTGCAGTACACCGACGTTTCGAAGGCTGACTCTGCCATCGTCTTCAGGGTGAAGTATTGAGCATGAAAAAGGCCTGGTATTTATACACTCCGGCGGGGCTCAGGTGTGCCCTGATTGGCCGGAAGCATTAGTGTGCTCCGCTATGGCCAATCGGGTGCGTTCCCTTGCATTCTTAATTTTCTTTAGCACTGGCTTCCATGTTTTACTGATTTGGAAGCCGTTGTCTCTGTTGAAAAGTTTGGTGTCTAGTCTGATTTCAACGGCTTCTCTCGAGCCCCGGCGGAGTGTATAAATACCAGGCCTTTTTCATGCTCAATACTTCACCCTGAAGACGATGGCAGAGTCAGCCTTCGAAACGTCGGTGTACTGCAACCTGACCCGGTGGGAAACCCGAGAGAACTTCTTGAATACCATACGCCGGGAAAACCTGAGATCCTTAATTATTATAATAGTTTCTTAAAGTGATTTTCTTTTTCCTGAAATGTAGCTTATTAGATTAATAATAATTTCAGAAGATGAACACGGATGGTGGTGTATCTAAGCCAGGGCCCCATGTTGTTTTGCCTACATCGTGTTCATCACCATCCAAATACAAGCAGCAGCAGGCCCCGTCATGGCAGGCCAAGGGTGGACTTGGGAGGCGCCATGACATATTGATGGAACTCCAGCTGAATAAAGTAAACCAGTATTCATAGCTGCTTAACCAATTTTCAAAAAATCTGTGTTGATTTTTGAATGCATGGTTTTTATTTTGTCTTCAAAATATTTTCGTTATATTAAAAAAATAGCCCTAAATTACCTAGGGAGGAGGAAAATATTTCAGAATTCTTAGAATTTCATAAAAAATTAAATTCACCGTCAAAATTTCCAATTTCTGATGGCAGATAATTATCATAGAATCAGTGTTAAAAATGATTCTATCAGATCATTTAATTTTGTCAATGGTTATCGTGTATGAAAAATAAGTGCCACTCTGTAGCTAAGCTTGGAGTAATATGGAAAGCATTCTCAAGGAAAGAATTTTTTAATATCATTTAAATTTCATTTAATGCTGTTAATAGAGTTATACATATATGTATGTGTATGTATATATATATATAAATATATATAAATATAAATATAAATATATATATATATATATATATATATATATATATATATATATATATATATATATATATATTTATTTATTTATTTATTTATATATATATTTATATATATATTTATATATATATTTATATATATATGTGTGTGTGTATATATATATATATATATATATGTGATTTCACGACATAACACGGAAGTGCCGAATAATAAATAAATAAATAGAGAAGTCTATCTTCCGATGAAGATGGAGCAGAAATCCGTCGAAATGATCAAGAAATAACGTATATATAATAAATAATATATATATAATAAATTGGACAGCAACAAACAATATAGAAACACATAAAAAGATCACTCACTCACACATTATTTATATTTATATATATATATATATATATATATATATATACACATACACGAGGGTCATCCGGAAAGTAGTACCCGTTCGTGCCGCATGAAGTGCTGACGACGCGAGTAGCCGCTGGACGAGGTCAGATAGCTTCAGTGGCTTGTCTGCCTTCTCTGAGCCAAGTTGCGTGACGCTAGCATTGCCTGTGTTGTTTCTGTGATTGTTTACAATGTTTAAAAAAATTGAGAACGCCGCCAGTTGTGAAGTGAGGGCAGTGATTAAATTCCTCAATGCAAGAAACGTTCGCCCATGTGATATTCATCGCCAATTAAAGGAGGTGTATGGAGACAATGTAATGGACGAGTCGTCTGTTCGGCGGTGGTGTCGCAACTTCAACATGGGGAGGGGGAACACACACGACGATGAGCGTTCGGGGAGACCGTCTGTCATTACAGACCAACTGGTGAGCTCAGTTGACGAATTCGTGAGGAACGATCGGCGCGTCACAATTGATGACATCTGTGAGCATTTTCCCAATGTTTCTCGAACAATTGTTCATGAAATTGTTAAACACCATCTGCATTATGCAAAAATTTGTGCAAGATGGGTCCCTCGCGTATCTCAATGAGCTGGCGGCGAAGGACTATGCAGCAGGAATACAGAAACTTGTCACACGTTATGACAAATGCCTTAATTTGCTTGTAGATTATGTTGAGAAGTAGTTTAAAGTATCCTCTTTCAAATAAAATTTTTTATGTTTGTTAATATTT
The DNA here is from genome assembly GCF_022747635.1 of Hetaerina americana. Taxonomy (NCBI): domain Eukaryota; kingdom Metazoa; phylum Arthropoda; class Insecta; order Odonata; family Calopterygidae; genus Hetaerina; species Hetaerina americana. The sequence goes on along the minus strand of NW_027287538.1, from coordinate 48,370,946 downwards.
ACTTTTGTGTCTTTATTTCACGAACGGGTACTACTTTCCGGATGTCCCTCGTATATATGATGTTGTATGAATTCTAACCCACTGTCTTTTCCTTTTGTGTGTGGTGTATTTCTCCTTTGGTGGGTGAAACAGCCCCCTGACGCCATCTCTTGGCTAAAGAATCGGGGGCGCTTGGCGACATATTAGACCCACGGATCTCAGGGTAAATTACGTTTCCTCGATAGCTCAAGTGGTTAAGAGCATCCGCCCGGCAAGTGGAAAGATCCGAGGTTCGAGTCCCGGTCAAGGAAATATTTTTACTCTTGTGATCCGTTCGATTCCGCCTTCCCCACCTCTATTGTGTTCGTCCTTTATGTGTGTTCCTATCCCTTTTCCTTATATCTGTTTCTGTATATATGAGTATTTATTTGCCGTTTGGCGGGATTTCGTGTTTGAATGTGTGTGTATATATATATATATATATATATATATATATATATATATATATATATATAACTCTATGTATAACTCTATATATAGTGGGTCACGGTAGTCCATTGGGTAGAGCATTGGACTGCTGACCGGAGGGGCCCGGGTTCAATTCCCAGGCAAGGCACTCTGGGCACCTGCAGCTCCACCCAAGCTATGTGATTATTTGGGTCCCAGACTTCCCAGAAAGGAACTGGCCCCCCTACCCTGCTGATGTGTGAATTTCACACGCCGTCGGGCTTAGTACCGGGTGAACTCTACCATCACCTACCAAACCGACCTTCAGGTTGATTACTGTGTTTATGATATATATATATATATATATATATATATATATATATATATATATATATATATATATGTATATATATATATATATATATATATATATATATATATATATATATATATATATATATATATACATATTAATGATCATTGAGGTTTGAAGTTCATCTTAAAAGATTGTTAAGGGTTTTATTTGCTGGAAGTTAAGAGTTAGGAGTCAGTATAAAAGTACAATATTGAATATTTCAATGAAGTTTATGCAGCAGAAAATTATTGAAATCTAAAGAATTCATAGAAGATAATTTTATGCTGATTTAAGACTTCATCAAAGATCACTGAAATATTTTTAATGACCTTTTCATATATTTTAGTACTTTTGCTATTTTTTCATTATTAGATACAAATATTTTTATTGTCTTTGTTGTATCATACTATTGTGAATGCATTTATAAGTAATAATGTTAATTATTTTTCAAAATTAAACTGTTAAATATTATGTATAAATATTTATAAAGGCTGACTTATGGTTGTTATGAATGTATTAAGTCTTTAACATGTAGTTCAGGAACTATTTTAATGATTGTTCACCTAATAATGATGATCAAGGTATCAATTAAAATTGATTGCCAAAGGCCTACCATAATTTAACAGTGATAATCATGATAATTACAGTGATGGATAATGGCTATGATTATTACTTTTTCATTTGCATTGAAAAGTGCTCGTTAATTGTTTTTGTGTTTATTATTGAGTGATGTCATTGAACTTAAATTAATTTTTTCTTTCTTGGTAAGGTTCGTTTTCAACATGAAGTGTACCCAGATGACACTAAGGAAGCATCAAGACAAGTAGTGCTAGTCCATGATGTTGAAATTAGGGATCGCCTGGCATCATCCCAAATCAATAAATTTCTTTACCAATATTCTAGTGAAACCAAGCCTAGGCAATCCCATGCAAATATGGTAAGTAAAAGTGCATATATGACAAGCTGCAATGCACAGATATTGCAAATTGCTCCATAGAGTTTTTTTATTAATAAAATTAATTACTTTATATTGCTTTCTGTTCATCACAGGTTGTAATAAAAGCAGTCCACATACGGCCAGATCCAAATCTTGGTGTTCAGGAATGTTGCTTGAAGATTTCAATCCTCCCTCTTCGTTTGAACATTGACCAAGATTCATTGCTTTTCTTGCACAATTTCTTTTGCCAACTATCTGGTGGGACCCTTAAAGAAGGTGAGGCTCAAGAATAGTTTTAATGTTGTTTGTGTGCGTAGATAAAAATTTGGGATTGGGTGGCAATAGTATTTTGGTCTCTTTTTTTGGCTAATTGTTCTTGCAAAACCAGGCCAATGTTGGAGCAGTATTAAAGGAAAAACATGTTATGCTCTGAAATGTGAGAATTTCAGAGGGTTCAAATAATTTTCTTTGACTGGGATTCGAACCCTGAGCAGGAGTTGAAACTCGGTCATGGTGAATGATTTTTTGTCGATAAAATTGTCACATTTTGTTGCACATGTGCCGTTGACTCTGTTATAGTAATTTACATGGTATTTCCCACAGTTCTTTGAAATAATTTTGTGTTTGCATCTGAAGAATTTTTTCTTGAAGAAGTTAATGAATTTTGATCAAAATTTAAAAAATATTTAAGGTTAGAGATGCATTATTTTATAATAATTACATACGTCTGGTAGTTTCCAGGGTTGGCTAAATGTGGTGCATTTTAAGGCTCAATATTACAGTATATTAGACTGTGGAATAAGGATTTAAAAATATTTTTCTCATGAAGACACTCCCTGTAATATGAGAGGAACATTGAGCTTAAAAATACTCCATATGCAGCCAACCAACTCCTCTGTGAAGGTGGGCGGTGGTCCTCTACATAAGTACAGCCCTTTATAAGCATCTTGTCAGGAAATCTTTTAGCATTATCTTCATTTTTTTCCTTTATGGTAGTATACTTAATTCATAAAACAGTATATTTAGTGATATTTTATCCATGGATTTGGTGTTTTTCTATGTAAAGTCATCTCTGGATATTCTGTTTACCTCTGGTATCATTTGTATAGATGTCCCTGTCAAGACTCATTTTATTGTGAACTTTATGCATCAAATTATCCAAATATTGACCAGGAATTATCAGAATCCTTTGTTGTTTTAATTTTTTCTGGCAATATTCCTGGGGTTGAATTTAAAGAATATTCTTTAAGCTCATTATATCAGTATTTGATTAATAATAGTAAGAATAATTTATTTCCCCAATTGACAGATACATAATATGGTACAGAGTATGATTGGCAATGGGATGTTGAAGATTGTGATTGAGGGGAGAATGTTAGGCAAATGAGGAAGGGGTCGGAATGGAATGGGGATGTTGGACGTAATGAAAGGTGGAAGGAAGTATTCAGAATTAAAGAGGGGCTTATTGTAGTGTGAGTGTCGAGTTATTTTTTGTTAGAAGAGGCAAGGGAATAGTCGCTGTACTGTTTGGTAGCTTGCGTCCATCCAAAACCTACCTTTGTCAGTAGATTAATAATAATATCAGGATGAGCATCAACTGATGTTGAATTTCCAGTGACAGTAATTTGAATGATTTTTCATAGTGCTCCCCGGTTTTTTGATGCTATGTATAATATAGCAAATTTAAAAAGAAATCTAAGTTCCATGCATTCTAAATCACCACGACCAAATTGGTTCCCTATTTCCATCCCTTAAATTTTTATTTTCTTGCCCCCCATGTGTATAGAGGAGCTTGACCGGGCCAGCCCAGGACTGCAAGCACCATCAACCCCACGCCACACACCCACGCACCAGGTTCCAGTGATGGTCGTGAACATGGAAGGTGCAGTGCCTGGTGGTGGAGTGTGCATGACTCAGGATCAATCGCAGACATCGACCCCAGAGAGGAGTGGCCAAAGTGAGGGTCTGCCAAGCCAGCAGCATCGACCTTTAATCTTACTTGAAGAGGAGAGTGCTGACACTACCACCTTGGAGTGGGATTCTCCCAAGAAATCACCCTCGGTAGTCAGATCAAAGACCAAGGAAGGCTCAATTGATCTTGTGTCACCAATACAGGATGACAATGATGTAGGAGGCTCTGTTTCACCTCCAATATTTTTTAGGTATGTCATTTCCTCTTGCTCCTTTGCTTTTTTTTCAAGGTATTGAGATGCTGAAATCATATTCTTATGTTACGTCTTTTTGAATTAATAAACAAAAACAGTGGTAAACTGAACTACAGTGTTAATTATTCTGACAAAGCCATTTTCATCAATTGTTTTATGTTTGATAATTCATCACTGCATTATTCTAATTCCTTGAGAGTTTTTCTGTGCACAGTATTGCTGATTATAACTTATAACTGCCTTAAACGGAACTTGTCCATCACTCCAGTCAGTCATTCAGATATTTTTATCATATCAAGATTTCTTTGTGTAAAGATTAAGATATTAATTATTATGAGATGTAATTAAGTCCTATGAAAAGGGTTTTGCCTGTAATTTAAGTAAAAATCAGTTGATAGTGTTTATCTACAGGTAATATGACAAGATTTATGAATTTTTTCAGTTGTTACATTCAAAATTATCTCAGTAATGACATTTTATAATTATTTTCTATATATTTACTGTGTATGGCAAATGTGGGAATGTTATTTATCAATGCAAAATCTTTGTGTTGAGAAGGCCGTTGTCCTTTTCACCCAGTCCAGGTGCTAAAATGATTTGAATGGTGAATCATATTGAAATTTTGTTTGATGGTACATTAACTGAGGTGAAATTCAAAGTTTAGGTATCTCAAATTTTCACATTTTTTTATTTTGCACATATTTGCTGGATAACAATGTTAGCTCTTATGGTGTAATGTTTGAATTGTTAGTACTCTATTCCTTTTTATCAATTATAATTATAAAATTAAAAACCTCTAGATGTCCTATTTTAGTGTGGAATATTCCACAGTTCTTTTGATTTTGCACACACTTTTGCTTTGATAAAGTGTTATTATGAATATACATTCTTAAACATTTTCAATTGGTAAATATTACAGCTGTTATGATGTTCTTTGATAATTGTCAAATCTCATTCTTTGAAATGAAAATGTGGAAAGACTTCTAGAAGAATATGAATTTCTCCAAAATAATAAACATTGGGAGTGTTTTGTAAAATAATAAATTTTAATGATATTCCAGGAATTTAATATTTTCACCTGATGTGCCTATACGCTTGGATTACCATGGAAAAAGGGTTGACATGACCCATGGCCCACTGGCAGGTCTTCTTATGGGCCTGGGTCAGCTGAATTGCTCTGAGATAAGGTTAAAGCGCCTTTCTTATCGTCATGGGTAAGAAATTTTTCTCTGTTTTATAATTTATTTATTTACACAATTACGTTGCAATTAGGCAAATTTCCTGGTGGCAACGGTCAGGTTAGGTCAAAGATAACTACTAACAACGAAAATTACATACGAACACATACAAACAGATAAGAGACAAAATATTTTTACATAATGACACTTCCACATCACATACAAACAAACTTCCACATCACATACAAAATGCCGTCCACATCACATACAAACAATATTTTCAAAACTACAGTGAAGTTTATTACCCAGTGGCTACTTTACATTTCAACTTAAAACTTCTAAAATTGGATGGAAAGGGCTCAAACAAACCTCCAGGCAGCTGGTTCCAATCAATAATGGTTCTATTTAAAAAAGAGTATTTTTTCTTATTGGTTTTTTGAGTCCTTATTTTTATTTTGTGGCTATGGTCGTTTTTTCCCTTAAAGTTATGCTTTTCTATCCCTTGCCATAAATCTTCCCACGCTTCGTCCTTTTTAACTATTCTATGCATCGCGCCTAACCTGCTCCTTTTTCTTCTATTTTTCAAACTCTCCCATTTCAGTGCATCTAACATATCCGTGACACTATCTGTTCTTTTGTACCTTCCGAGTACATATCTTGCTGCCTTTCTTTGAACTTTTTCTATCTTTTTAATATGTCCCACCTCATATGGATCCCATACTATGGAGGAGTATTCTAGGATAGGGATAACCAGTGCCTTATATGCTTTTTCTTTTGTGGCTACGCTACTTCCTTTTAAATTTCTCATCACCCAATGCAATACTTTAAATGCCTTCCGTGTCAAATTATCTACTTGGACTCCCCACCCAAGATCCCTAGTTAAATAAATGCCTAAATATTTGAATTGACTAGTACATGGGATTCTTTCTCCGAAGAGAGTGTAAATTTCTTTTTCTGCATTCTTTTTATTTGAAAATTTAATATGCTTACTTATAATCTTAAAATAAAGTTCAAATGTCATAATATTAAGAATACTGGGATATGCATTTGAACTCTAAAATATTCTTGCCAAAATATGCCCAGCATTTTCTCAGGCTTGTTCTCTGTGTATAACTTTGGTGATTGAAATTTACCCTTTTTACTTTATAAAGGTTAATAAAATACATGTGTAACATTTAGGAATACATCATTTGAATATCAAAAGTTGTGATTTTAAATTTATTACATACTGGAGCAATAATGAAAAACTGAATGAAAATCTTTTAAAAAAATATCCAAAATTGATACTTTCTCATAATGGCTGATTCTGATTGACTGGGCATCCTGTCATTGGTCATTTTTATAAATTATTATGTTAAATCGGTTCAGAGACCTATTTTTCCAGTTTAAGATAAATGATATTTACTGTATGTATTATGTGAAATTGGTATTCAAGGTCTGTCATCTTTTTCAGTGATGACTGAGGGGTCTAGGTAATCGTCAGTTCAAAGATGGAAAATGTGTGAAGGAGACTGGGTATTTTAATTTGGCATAATTCTTAGAAAAATGCAAACAAATCTAGAGCCTTTTCTAATGGAACTAAATGGAATGCATGCATGCCAAATTGACCACGTCTCCATTAGAATTTGAGGCTCTCAGTTGTTAATGGTTCCTTAAAATTTTTCCTCATCTTTGTGATTGTAACTTTTTCAAATGATTTCATGATCTCTTCATTGAAAAATAATGGAATAAACTGAGTTTCCTTGCGGGCAATCTCAGTGAATAAATCCCTGTAAGATATTCCGAATGGAAACCTCTATGGATATGGAGTTCCTTTTAGAATTTATACTCTAAGTTAGATACTTTCCTTGCTCTTGGAATGTATTCTGATTCACCTGATTTTTTTTGCAGCTTGCTGGGCTTTGACAAATTGCTTAGCTATATGTTGACCGAGTGGCTGCAAGACATAAAGAGGAATCAACTGCCAAGTCTTTTGGGAGGTGTTGGACCCATGCATTCTTTGGTTCAGCTATGTGCGTACAGTAATTAATTGGTCAAGTGAATCTAAATTGACTTTAGAAGACAAATGGAAAGGAATATCTCCCTAGTAAAAACATACGATGGGACCTTTCATTACATTTCAGGAAAGCAAATATGAAGTTTGAATAGGGTTTTTTTTTCAAATCACTCGAGTGAGACCTGGAATTAAGATTCAATTATTTAATATGGGCCTTAAAAAATTTGTAGCCTCCTCATTCTGAAATTAATTAAATCATAACTTCTCTCAAGAACTTGACAGAAATTTTTAGTTATATTTACACGGGGTATTTTTGTAAAAGTAATGCGTTAGGAACTAAATATAGCTCTTTAATATCCTAAATCAGACTATTAAATGCTAAATGGGCTCTAAAAACTACTTCTAATAAAACTGTAATAAAAGCAGAATCGCCATATCTGTCTGTTATCAACTATAATTCATGAAAGGATGTCTATGCATACAAAAAATTGCCAATATTAATAAATTGAGATATTTCACTTTTATTCACCAAAATGTTTGGGCAATTTTAAATACATGTACACTCTCACAAGAAAATATTTTCTAATAGCATTGTGATAATAAAATTATTATTCAAGTAAACACATTTAGGTACCATATAGAATTTTTGTTTCATGTTTTGTTAAATTTTGTTGATGTAAATCACCTGTCGTTATGTTGTCACATTTTGTTGTGATGGCAAAACTGAATACCTCTGCCCTTACAGCGGTGGGCATGTTACATATCTGAGTTCGTATTTGCCTGCTGACTGTGACGACATTGTAAAAAAGGATACACCCATCTAGCAAACTCTATAATTTGAAAAAATATGCCAGTTACCTGAAGCTGCTTTGATTGCCTATTTCTTCTGCAAAATTATATCTTTTTAAGTTTTTCACAGAAAAAAAGAAAGCAAAAAAAACAGGTATTTTTAGACACTATACAATGTATATTTTTGGAATTATTTATTCACGAAACATTATATTCTGTTGTATATTGTTATATTATCAGGAAATTTAGGGGCTTTACCTAAATATGCCCAGGAAGTGTGGGTTGCTCCCCATGAACTAATGTTCTGTCACTTTAATGCATCTATTTTTGGGCTACTTATAAAATGTTATATTGTGGCTGTTGAAAATGTTACAATATTAATTAAACCAATACTTTAAACAATAATTTATTTTATACAGTCCAGGGAATCCGTGACCTGTTTTGGATGCCAATAGAACAGTATCAAAAAGATGGGAGAATCGTTCGTGGATTGCAGAGAGGTGCAAACTCATTTACGACTTCAACTGCCATGGCTGCACTCGAACTCACCAGTCGCCTAGTCAATGCCATACAGGTTTGTGTATTCCACATGTGATGTAATGACAAAATTGGCCATGCTACCATATTGTTTTGCTTCAATTGACAGGCAAAGCTTCTGGTGAGAGAAGAACATGAGGTGGTATTTTATGCAGTTTTGACTGGTGTTGCGCGATTGACCATTTTCTTTTTCCAATGCACAGAAGAGTACAAGAGTGATCTTTAAGACCCTTAAGAACCTTTTTTTTATGTCTCTCAGACAATGCTAGCTCATTTGGAGTTCAGGTATCTCTATACCCAGTCCTGCATGAGAGACAGCATTCCATCCCCGTTGATACCAGCTGTTCATTTTGAAAGTTGGTGCCCAGGGCATTTTATCACTCTCTCCTTGGATGGAGTCATTCTTGGCTGTCTAATGATCTCTTAAGGTCATGGGAACTACTTGGCAATGGCAAATCTCAGACTTTAGTTTTGGGTCAACTGGTGTAGCACATAGGTAGAAAATCAACCCATAGGAAGTATGGGTTTTGTGGTTGACAAGGTTTGTATAAAAAATATCATCAACAATTTTTTCCTGATGTGTGCCTGAAGTGCTGAATTCAGACCGATGGTTAAGTGTATGCATGCTGACAGATTGCATTGATAAGATGACAGTTCACACCATTATCACTGCAAATTTGTCGATGCGAAAGATCTGGACTAAACTCATGCCAAAGGTCTTGACGGACAACCAAGAGCAGAGTCAAGTGTCTGCTTACTAAGACATTCTGCAATGCATCACGATGATTTCCCAACCTCCTTACAGTCCCGACTTGGCACCAGCAGACTAGTTCATACTCCCAAAAATGAAATCCTCCCTCAAAGGACACCACCAGGGACTTTAAATGCTGTCAAAGAAACTTGCACGCATACGCTTAAGGACCTTCTAAACTCTGCTTACCAGGTAGCCTTAGAGTCAGGTGAAATCCGCTAACAAAAGTGTGATGATGCCCAAGGGATTTACTTTGAAGAATTTTGAGGCATTGTAGCCATATCTGAAAAAAATCTTTTCCTAAACTTTTCCCAATACTTTTTATACAAACCTGCAGAGTGTTACCATTCTCTTGACATTGCAACAACATCTGTAGTGAGATCAGGGGCGACATGGATCAATACAAGCATAAAAGAAACAATTGAGCTCCGTCATGGCTTTTTTGAGTCTGAGCCCATACCTTTTTTACCTGGCATTTGTTAATGGAGGATGGGTTGATATGCCTTTTTCTCTTCATACTGTACTGTATTCATGAAGAAAATATGAACTGTACAAAAGCAATGCGATGTTGTTGAATTTCTTGAATACGTAATCACCAATATTTTCGTTTCTCCATTGATTTTGTTTTTATTTAGAATATGTGAACAACTCGAAAACTAACAATTTGAGCCAGGTATTATCTAAAATGCTGAATTGGAAGTTATAAGCCCTGCTAAGTTTTTCAATCCTTTTTACATGACTCATATGTGCCAATTGAATGCTTTAATGAGATATTGAATGTCTTGACATCATACTCAATTTATTTTCTATTATTTGATTCACTCATCTTATCAACAGAATGGAGGGAAGTTTCAATGAAATTTCAAGTGCTATACTTTGAACTGATCATCACTAAAGAAGGCCCTTGGTTCATAATCGATTGATCTCAAAACTGTTCCATGTGAACATTTTGCATAGTAACTTTAATCAAGAGAGCCTGTATTATTTTGATCCTACTTATGTATTATTTAAATTATTCTTATTTCTCTGTTGAATATTATTTTGTTTAGTCCATTGATCATAAAATGAAGATTTATTATTTCTACTATCAAATGTCATGGGTGTATTTTGTACGACTTCAACAAAATATGTATTCCGTTGCATATTCGCTGATTGTTCTTATCTTAGTAAACTCTAAAGTCTTCTTATATATTTTTTTATCATTTTTGAAATTGATTTATACCATTGCTTAGTTGTAAAGCTTCTCTTCTTTTGCTTCTCAGAGCACTGCGGAAACAGCTTATGATATGGTTTCACCAGGACCGAGTGTGAGGAGAAGACATCCAGGTAGGAAGGACTGCCGTCGGAGATACCATCAGCCAGCTGACATTCGGGAGGGTATGGCCAATGCATACCTTCTGGTCAAAGAGGCAAGTGACTAGGATGCCATTTTAACTTAATTTTGTCATGCACAACTTCTTCCTCAATACTTAATTCTCAAATGGAGCTCAAAATGTGTTTATGGCGACTGGTACTCTTTCAAATATTTCTTCAGCATAAGTTCTTCGGAAAACAACTATTTAAACATATCTAAATATCCCTCCCATGAGAATTTTAAGTAAAATGTGAATGAATAAACTCTTATGTGAATTTTTTGGGATCCAAACAAATTTTTAAATTGAGTTGTTTAGAACCCATATTGTAAAATTTTAAAAATATAATAACCATTTCATTGTAAGTTGTTTAAGTTGAGAAGCATGTTTTATCTTGATATCAAACATGCTTTTTGATTTATCGGAAGGGTCACAGAAACTTGCATTTTTCTTTGACCCTTAAAGCAAACAGGAGCTGTTCCTTCTCCTCTTAGGCACACCCTTTACTAGAAAGAACAATGGGCCTGATAATAGGTAGTCTCCAAACCAACCCAGATTCAAAGATAAACTTAAGTAATGTAAGGGGATATGGTAGTTAGTCCAGTGGGTACAATGCTGGGCTACTGACCGGAAGCTCAGGTTCTATTAAGTGTTGCCTCTGCGAACCCTCAGCTTCACCCAAGCTCTGTTATTTTTTGGGTGCATGATCTTTCAGGGAAATCATAAGTTGCTCACGTGAAATGTGCAGTGTTGGGCTTAGCATTAACTGGGTTCTATCCTCACCTATCCAACCAACCGTTGGGTTGATTGTTGCGGTTTTCTGAAGTGACTTCATCACATGAAGAAGCGGAGGTGATGGAATATGAAGTTGATTCAGTATCAATTCCCTAGGAATTTTTTGGAAAATATCGATAGAACCTTCTGCACTTACCTTAATTTGACAGCATGCCAGCATAAATACAGTGGGTCTCATGGTTTGACAGGCGTTATACTAGAACCAATTAATTGCAAACAATTGTTACAGCTTGTACCTTTTAAGTAAAATGTGTGTATGAATGAAGATTAAAGGTAATTTCCATGCAAAAAATGATTGCTATAATTTTTTTATTGCACCGTTATGATACAAACAGGCAGTGATATAATATAGGAATTTGGGACCCCGATGACATGTGACTTCAGTATTGTTTGTTTCATAATGGTCCCAAATAATGTGTCCTTATAATGTTAAATTTTGTCAGGGTTGGTAAATTTTATTATATTACTGATGCTGAACATTGTCTAAAATCTATCATTTTATCCTAACAACCCTTGAAATCATAAGTTTATATAATGTTCCAGTTTGCTTTGCCCTATATTTGGGGTAATATGCTGAAGTAATTGTCGTATTGTGGTTAGCTCATGTTTTTCATTTTTAATGTTGCATACTGAGTCACTTATATTTATTTCTATCTTCCTTTGAATCAGGGACTTGGTGATACAGCGCAAACTATTGTGAGAGTAGCTAGTGAAGAGCATGAGAACAAAGGAGTAACTGGTGCTGTTGGTGGAGTTCTGAGGCAAATTCCTCCAACTGTTGTTCGCCCAATTGTTCTAGCCTCACAAGCCACTTCAAATGTACTTGGTGGAATGAGAAGTCAACTAGTTCCAGATGCACGTCGTGAAGCTGTGCAGAAGTGGAGGCCAGATGATGAGAGCTTGTAGCATTTTTCACTCAGAATTTGAGATTTTGAATGTATGGTCTGTGGATGAATGGAAAGATGAGAATGATAGGATGTGAATGTGTGAAAACTGCTTAATAGAGGGTGGGAGATCCATCCTTTGTGTGGTGTAATTTTTTAAATCTGTATTTGACTGCAGAGACAGTTATGTGCTTTCATACAATCTACTTTTATAGTTTTTTTATGTTGTTTTGCCGTGTAAATCGATTGCAGAGAGACAGACTATGGCCAAATTATAAATCACGTATTGATGTAATTGCAATGTTACCCTTTGTCAAATTTTTAATATTGTAATTAAAATGGTTGCTTTTAAAATAACTTGCTTGAATTTAACATTTTATTATGATGTTGCCGGACAAATATTTCCCCAAGAGTACCTAGGTAATTGTTAGAATTCAAGAAGTTTTTCAAATTACGGTATTGAGAAATGGGCAATAATTATTCTGTTGAAAATACTTGACTTGAAAGAAGTCCAGTCCGGTTCATTAAACAAAAATGCTATGAATCATGTACTTAATAGTTGCGTCAATTTGAGGGTGCGTCGACGGTTAGTGTCATTTGGCACCAAAGCTAGTCAACAAATTTGAAAAAGAACATACTTAGATGTACACTTATTAGCTACCACTTAGCAATAAATTGGTCAAATCTGTCAATGTTGACGTAGACCATTGGCTGAAAACAAGGTATTCTGACACTTGTGCGAATTTGAACTATTCTCAAAATTAGACAATTTTGTCAAGATTTGTTCGAACTGGGAATTGACAAGTTTTCCGCGAAATTTCGTTTTGATTCCAGATTATATTCTTATTCTCAAATAAGAGCAGAGACGTATTAAATTACTCTCTTCGGTTTCTTTTTCATTATTATGACAACCACGTTGCCAAGTAAACAAATGCAAACATTGGCACGCAACGCGTTTGTCTACTGTCACCAACATCATCGAAGCTATTTCAAACCTACAAAATATAAGTTGCATTTGAGGAAACAATGTTTATGAACGAAGGACGCCGGAGTACACAAATGAGGGTGACTGAAACAATTTCCGAAAGTGAAATTGGCGTAAATGACGAATTGGAACCTGACGAGGAAACCATTTCAACGTCAGACCGCTTAACCGGCTTAGAAAAGGGGAGGGACGTCAACATTGTTAATGTCACTAACGCAAACTTGAAAGAAGTAGCGTTTGAATTAGGTTTAATTCATTTAACGTGGCCACCTATCATCAAAACTGAAAGGTATGTTGTTACTTAAGTATTATGGGCCATGGATTCCTCTATTGCTGTATTTATCTAATACAATTTCCAGGGATACATTTCCAGAATCATACCGATCCAATAGCAACAAGGAAAAGTTACTCTTATGGTATTCGGAGAATTTTAGAAGGCAATATCATTTCGTTCATGTACAAAGGAAACCTCTACTCCTTGCCGTGGAAAATGAGTGCGGAATACAGGTAAGATACTTACAACGTTCAAACAAAGCTTCTATAAGATACAATTAAGCAACTTTTAATTAGTATTAGTTATATCACTAATGGCAATTAAACGGTCAGTATATTCCTTGGAATTAAAAGAAAGGGTTATAAGGCAATAAAAGACAGAAATCTTTCATATCATATAATTTTATATAAAAATTCACAAATCATCCAACATAAATTTGGCTTCGTACATACAAGTCGAGTGAAAAACCACTCAAATATTTATTATCCGTGATCTATTGATGAGGTAATATAACTGGCAGCCTCTTTGAGATTACGAAAACGTAAAAGAACCTCTGGTTGGAAAATAGTTTCCTTTTTCAAAGTTCAAATGGTAGCCAATTAGTTGGAAGTTTTTGCCGTTATCATCGGTGAATTATGGTAAAAAAATCACAGAGAACATAATGGAAGAGCAATAAATTTACAAAGATTGATGTATAAAATAAATCTTAAATCTCTCAGTGGCCTGCCATCACACTTTTTCCTTCAAGGAATAATAGATAACACTTAGAAAGCTCAAGTCTTTGTAGGGTTATTAAGGGAATGTAGCTTATGTACAACATGTATAAAATATAGCTCGTTTCAAAACATAGGAAGTATGCACAATTACTTTCTTACGAATATAGGAATGAGTAGACTTCACGCAGTGCTCTGTCATGTCCAGAGTAACAGAAGCAATTCTCTACTGTTTCATTTCAAAGAAATTAGCACTTGTCATTAGCAATCTTGTAAATACTAACTGCCTGTACATCTCCCATACTTTTTCACAGAAAATGGTGTGCACAGCAATACGCCCAACAATGCTGCCTTATCCAGAGTTCTACACGTGGCAGGGTTGTGCCAGTTTTGTGGCAGATCACATCACGTATAAGCCTCTAGAAAGATTCACTTCAATAGTAAGTACCACGAGCAATAAATACTCTAGCTAAGTTTACCGAGGAATCTCCATACCTTTCACGGTAATCTAAGTGCAATTCGCCGTCACGTTTAAAATAAAGACTACTACGGCATTGAATTATAACAAATATATATATTGCATATAACCTTTTCGTCTCGTGGACAAAATCGGCAATCACTAAAATTATCGTTCATCCCACACAAGGTACTGTCGTGAATTACGGTTAACATGCAACCCGTTTAAATGTCGCTCCATTAAATACAGTAAGATGGCAGTGCAATCTACGACAAAAGACGCGATTCCTATAATACGAAACTTCAATCAAATATCACATTCAATAAAACCTGAAAGTAGGCACGGGATTCGCTACAGGATCTTGCAAAATTAAAGCGAAGATTTTAGTGATTGCGACATTTTTATGCAACGAAAAATCATAAGACTATTTAATGCCGAGCACATACTCTTCAAAAAATAATAGGAGTAAACAAATTCAGACTTTTCTGTAGTAAGGGAGTGACTGTAAAATATTCTCCGACCGAGTGACACTATTACAAATGATGCCACTCATCCCCTGAGAGTCGAGACTTTTATTTGTGTATATACGTCCGCCGACCAAAACTTTTTTTTCTATCGGTGCGACAAGGAAAGCGTAAGTGACGAGGGGGTGGTTTTTTTGGGAACACTCCACCTCCCCCATCCACACTCACACACACAGACACGAGACACACGGAATAGTATTCACCTCCCTACGTGTGCTTAATTACACCTGGCGATTTCACAGACTTTGCCCTCCGGGCCGCGCACGCCCTCACGTTATTAAGCAAGTACCGGAACTGCAAAATTTGCAGAGCGGTAACACTAGGGTCCGAGCAACACTCCAGCCACCTAAGGAACTTCTCTCCGTGCTGTACGGCCACCGCCGCTGACGGCGGGGCGTCCTCCTCGTCCTCTTCGTCCTCCTCATCGTCCTCGTCGCTGTGCTCGCCCCCTTTCCTTTTAGCACTGCTCTCACTCCTGCTGTCACCATTGGTGGTGACCTCGCCGATACCCAGGGCTTTCAGACCCACTGCGTCCGAGGCCTTGGTGGCATCCACGGCCCCCTCCGTCGTGCTTCCCAATCGCGATCTGCCGAAGACGGACGGCGGCACGGCAGCGGCCGCCGCCGTGGGATGGTAAGGGAGCGTGGCCAAGCCGTACCGCTTGTACCACTTCCAGAACCATCCTCCGCCACCTCCAATACCGCTCAGCGCGCCAGTCCCGATCGGCGCCGTCACGACGTCCTCCTCCTTACGTTCCTGGGCGACACCGCCGTCCTTGCAGACACCGGCGGCTACAGCGGCCGCCGCCGCGCTCTTAAACTGCTCGCTCAAGGAGAGGGCTCCCACGTGTGCCGGCTGGGAGTTCTGGTGAGCCGGAAGGTTGTTTTGATGTGGGAGGTGGGTTTGCTGGTGTTGTTGTTGTTGTTGCTGCTGCTGTTGCTGTTGCCTGAACCAGAACCACAGGGCTTCGTCCAGTTCAGGGTCCTTATCTCCCAAAGAGGAACGGCTTCGTTTACGTGAGGGACCTCCGTCACCCACCACGAGGCCCAATGGGCTGTTGGCCAAAAGCCCCCCGCCTCCTGTGTCCTCGTCCTTCTCGTTCACCGCGAAGTTTCGGAGTTTGTCCTCGCTCTTGCACCATCCCCTGAGCGTGGACTCCGGCACCCCGATGTCCCTCGCGACGGACGCCTTGGATTCGCCGTCATTGACCCGCTGGATGGCGTCCAGCTTGTCCTGCACGGACAGCTGGCGGATCTGGCGCTTGGGCGCCATCCTTTTGATGGACATGTCCCCGCCGCGAAGCCACGCCGATCGCGGCGATTCGCGGTTGACGAATTCAATTGCGGCGCGCACACGCGATTCCAGCGACCCTTCCAGGTTGGCCGCTTTCCCCTTCTATACCTTGTGAAGTTCTCACACTACTCTCCCACCGTAACACACTACGATTCCTCGCCTCCCGTCGCTCGTCCGCCCGTCCTACCTTCCTTCCTCCGCCGCCGCTGCCGCGAGGTTTCAGACACGACTACGGGGAGGTGGATGGCTCCACCCACGGGCTCGCATTGGCGCGAAACAAGGTCCAATCAGGGGACGCGGGCCGCGATCCTCTTCTTTTTCTCGCTCTCCCTTACCACGCGAGAGAGAGAGAGTATGTACTCTTTCTCTCTGTCTCTCTCTCTCTCAACCCCGTTCAACTTGCTCTGGATGTAAACTTTTCCCACACGGGGAGTAATACTCTCTCTTCCCCTTCCGCGCGCGCGGGTGATGCAGGGGAGCGGCGGCGAGGGAGTAATCGAGAGAGGGGGCTGGCTGGCGAGGAGAGAGGGGGCCTGGCGCGGGGAGGGAATCGGAGGGGGGAGGGGAGGACGCGTTTTCAAAGTTCCTTTCTCTCGCGGGGCGCGCGCGCGGAGACGTCCGCGACCGTGAGGATCGGCAGTCGAAGGGACTCTGGCTGAAGGACTGAAACTCGTGCTTCGCTCCCGAGAAGGTCCCCCTGTTCCTTTTGTCCCGATCAATAACCCCACTGGCCCACTGGCTGGCTGGTCCGTCCCTCGGTCGGCCGGCTCTTCCTCGCCTGGGTGGACACTGGCCCGCGGCAGAAGCGGTGGTGTGGCTAGGATTCGGGGGGGAGGGTTGAGAAGGAGGGGGGAGGGGTGCGAGGCGGCGGCGGGAGGGTTGAAGGGGCGAGGGGGCGGACAGGGGCGAGGGAGGGTGGGGGGTTTGGAGCGCGCCGAGGGTTCCGAGGATCATGAGTGAGAGAGGGGGCGTTGGAGGGGGGACAAGGGGGGGGGTCGTGTCGGCGGGGCGCGGAGGGTGCGGGTCGGTTTCCACGGCAACGGGGGAGAGGGGGGGGGACGAGGGGAGTTTTTAGGGGGCGGGTCCGATGGGAGGGAGGCGGTGGTCGCGGCGGCGGGCGGCAGCTGTGCCGGCGCTGAGTCGGCTCCAAACTTTTTTCCTAGCTCTCGTGAGAGAAGGGGGGTGGGGTATAGCAAATCCCCTTCCTCGCGCCACCCCCTTTCTCCTCTTGCCGACTCCTCCCCACCCGCTTTCCCACCCCGCTAACGACGTGTGACTCGGCCGCCTCTCGTACGTGTGTCTTATTACTCCGCTTTAAGTTTTTCCGTCAGGAGATGCGCATTAGCTTTTTTTTCATTACTTTTCCTCCCCGAAGAACAAAACGTCCTTTCTCCAGATCTCCCTGGTTTTTTTTTAATTTTCACGATAATAGATATTTTTTTTCCCCTCGCAAAAAGATGATGCACCGGGGTGACAACGGGATCCCGCGGGATGCTTTGTTATTATTACTATTATTTGGGTTATGGGAAGGTATGAGGGAGGAGTGGGGAGGGAGGACAGGGGTTTGGGGAAGAGTGGCCCGTGAGATACGAGCGAAATGTTTTCCCCGGACTGGCGGGGAAGGGTGATGCGTTTGAGGACGGCAAAATGGGAAAGAGTTTTTATGAGGAGGGCGGAAAAGTCCCTTAAAAAAACCCTTCCACTCTCGTCCCACCCGGCAACCTCTCCCTCTTAGCCGATGATGGGATTCCTCTGCCTCTTCCGAGAATCTCTGGTTCTTATTGTCGGCGTGGGTGCGCGCCGCGGAGGAGGGAAGCGTATACTTGACGCGGACGACGGAACCGAAAACCGCGCGTTTTGAATGAATGGACATTGTAGTGAGGGTGGGGGGGGAAGAAAAGGGAGGCGATGGAGGGAGGGGTTGCGCAGTACATTTCGCACAGACGCAGTAGGGGAAAGAGGAGTGGACGGAATCCTCAGTCTATCTCCCACTTCCCTTTCACTCTCTCCCCGTGTTTTTTCCGACTTCCTCTATTTTCCTACCTCCTCCTCGTCTTGTCTTTCTCTCTCTTCCCCCCTTCCCCCTTGTGGTCCCTTCACTCCCACTTTGGCAAGTTTTCGTCGTGCAGGGAAGAAGAAGGAGCGAGATAGGGAGGTTTTCCTCCCTCTTCGCGAAGCGGGGGCGGTGTGTGTGTGTGATGGCAGAGGAGGAAGGAGAGAGAGTGGAATGAGGAGGGAGGGATAGAGAGAGAGTACTAACCCCGTCTCCGCAAGGTTTCCTCCTCTCTCGCGTTTCTGCGGAAATTGCGATCCCTCGGGGGGTGGCAGCGGCAGGCAGGCAGGCGAAGGGACGCGGCTCTGTGGGGGGGAGGGGATGGCGGAAAAGGGGATGGGGGAGGGTTTGTGTGTGGGGGGGCGGAACCGGGGGGGGGTGGGTGGGGGGGGCCAAAACCTCGCCAACTAGCCCCTCCGCCTTCGCTGTGCTGCCGCCGCCAAACCCTCATCGATGGCCTCTCTCTCTCTCTCTTTTTTTTCTCCTCTGCTCCCACCCCCCGCCTCCTCCCCCGACCCTTAGTCCCTCCTTCCTTCCCCCATCCCTCCTCCCAGTTCCCCTCGCAACCTCCCTCGCTTCTCCCACGTCCCTCGCTGGTTCACACACACACACACACAGGAACATTCGCCTCGCCTCCACACGCCACCCCGCGGCGACGCGAACCCAAAACCCACCCGACCCCTCTCAACCCCTCCCCTCGCTTCCTTTCCCAACCCCCCCGCCCCTCCCCCGGCCCGCCCCCGATGCCGCCGTCGCGGCTGCCACCCCTCGTCCTTCTCTCCCCCCCCGCCCTTATCCCCGCCGCGCCCCTCACCGCTCCTCCCTTCTCTCCCCCCCTCTTCACGACGCTCTCCTGCTTCGCCGCCGCCACCCCTCCGTCCCTTCTCCCCGTCCCTCATTCCTTCCTCGCGTTTCCGTTCAGCGGATGTTTCGGCCTGCCCCTTTGCGCTAGCCTGTCCCCCCCCTTCCCTCTTTCCCCCTCCTCCTCCTCGCTTCCCTCCGGTCCGCCCCATTCCCCACCTTCCTTTCATGCCCCCATCCATTCGCTCCTCCTTGGCCGCCCGCAACCTCCCTCCCTTCACCTCCGGCGTCTTCTTCACTCCTCTGAGAGATGCGGGGTTCGAGTCTCGCGGGGTGCGGGCCAAGGATGCACGGTCAACGGATGGGTGGAAGCGTTCCATGTGGTGGTGACCGCGGGACGGAATTTATTTCCGCTCTCGATTTCGACCTTGGTATTTTTTGGTTCTTTACTCATATGCGACAAGCTTGCTTTGTGCGATTGTTTTCGGCCGTATATCTGATTTACGCGGCGCCACTACGTTTTTTTTGGGTGTTAGAATTTTTTTATGCTGCCCGAAAGCTAATTTTCTCTCAGACCGTAATAGTGTCATTCCAGTATGTAGCGACCGCAGTTCGAATTCTTTAACATTGTTTGTTGCGGATACTTAGTAGCATAACATGATGCGGGTCGCTGATACCACTATTTTGTGGCTCAGCACGATCATTCATGTATACGACTAACGGCGATAAGATTGGTTTACGAGTTTTCGTAAGTATTGGCTCCGACTATACTTCCAAATATATACGTAAATGTTTAAGTTGGACGTAAATATAGAAAATGACTCCTAGTGTATTTTTTTGGCGTTATCAAACTGTTGTTTATGCTTTACGCTCTTATTAACATCATTCGGTATATTTAGAACATTCAGCGCACATTAATGATGATTAACCTACATTTAGAAGCTTAATATTGCTGTGGCGAAACTTGTGCGATGATCGACCATCTAGCCTTAATGAACCACGCATCTTCTCTTGAAGATGGACAAATTTTGCCTTTTTATTCAATGGCTAGTTGAGAATTGAGGGTGGGATGGGGTGATTATTTTCTTCAGTCGAAGAGATTTTCGTAAAAAATTATGTCCCCGTTTCTCTCAGATTGCAGATTATTGCAACCTTTATTATGTATTTACCGTGCCGCAAATTTGTCTTGATCTGATTCTTAAAAGGCAATTATCAAGCAAGCCAACGCCAAAAAAAATAGGTGAATTCGCCAAGTCTTCAAAGTAGGTGTACGCGAAGTCGTGAAATAGGTGTGTGACGTGCCGCCGTCGTCTTATTTTAACGATGTTTACTTCGACGGCGGAGTGGTGTGGTCATAGCCACGGTTTATTTTTGAAAAAGTGACCTTTGGCGTAAAGAAGAGGGCAGTTGAGGTGTAGCTCGGGCGGGGGACGAGAACGAGATATATGTCTCTGTTCCTTTTTCGGCAATTCCTCGGCAGATGTATATTCCGTCGGAGAACATTTCCTCGCGAAACAAAGATCTTCATCAGATAAGTTTGCCGTTCCCTTTCCTGTTCAAAGGCTCGCTGGATAATTCACATATTTAATTTTTCCGGGATCATGGAAACTTCTAAAGTATTCCGACGAAAGGGACAGCGTTTCTATACAGAATGGTTACTGAAAGATCGTATCCATGGAGTGGGACAATGGAGTACCGGACACCCCCGCAGTTCCGACGTAGCGGGGGTCTGTCGCCATACCAAGCCGGCCAGCATTGAGACCTGCTGTGAGCTTGACGCTGTGCGGTCCGGGGAGGAGAGAAAGGCCCACGACTCCATCGTCAAGCAAGCGATATCTTGCGTCGAATGATTGCGCCCTGAATAAGGCACAGCCGGAGAGGCAAGGGATCAGGGGTGCTTTCCAAAATACCATTGTCATGCCTTAGAGAAGTTTCCTTGCGGACCAAAATGCGCAAATATGTAGTGGGAGGAAGGGATTATGGCCGTTCCGACAGGCTTCTAGTACGTGGGCAGAAAACCTTATCCTCTAGACTGCAGTTGGAGGGTAATCGTGGACCGCCAATGCCTTAGTATCAATCTCTTATAGCCACATATATTTTTTCAGCGTTCATTTACGCGCATGAATAAATTATTTTTGTATCGGTATTAACTATATACCCATCTATAATAATGAATTATTATTACATGTTGCCACGGGATAGTGAATATGCACCAAGTTTATGCGAATGTTTTTATAATTTTTTTCCGGATGCTCCGAACCCTACAAGTTTTAGTTACAGCACCTCAGGATTCAGCAAAATAAAGATTTACTAAGAGAATATATCTCCTTGTTCATGAGTAGATTCAGGTTGACGGTTACTGAGACTTGGTTATATGCATATGAAATTTTCCCAGATAATTACTCTAATCATTCTCATTTTGCCTGACAAATTTATGCGAGGGCATTCCCTTGTTTTGTGGTATCAGATTTTCTATGCGACGATTAGGATGTAAGATAATAGGGCAGGCAAAATATTTTAGCATCCGCCTTAAGAAAAGTTTAGATCCTCGCAAATTTTTAGACTCAATGGGAACCAAATTTAAGTATAGAGACCACCTTTTTCTTTTAATGCGAGTAGACTTTTTACAATGAGCTTCCGGCACCCAAATAAATCTTGGTTCCGTGTGCTTTTAGTGAAGTTTTCTTTTCTCATTGGTAGTTGTATGTGTAATTGGGAGCTAAAGTCGAATATAGGTGGACACCTGAGACGTGTACGTAATTATGGAAGGGAAAAGAGAATTTAGGGAAGAGTGAAGGAATCTTAAACTCTGGGTAAGCTTTATTCTGGTTTCGAGGAAGGTAAATATTGTTGATGAGCGTCTCCTCGAACGTTGTCGTAATTCAACTGCCAAATTACATCTGGACAGTGCCGAATTAAGGAACTGTACACATGTGTTCCAGACAAACCAAAGCTGCCGTACAGTCCCGGACCATCGGAGTGTGAAATTCAGTGTAATATCCACCCCAAATTGTTAACTTAATCAGGGTGTTACGAGTGTATTGACTGCTTTCAATTAGTAATTAGCCAGTCTATCTGTGCAACACGGTACAAACTTCATGCGAGATGTGTCTTCAATTACCTCATTTCTGCGGCATCGTGCGTTCGTGGTTTGTTTTTGTGCAGGTGCTAATTCACACGTTGCACACTCGGAAAAATTTAATTTGACAAATCGACGCAAAATTGAAAACTTCCGATTTACGCGAACATTCCTAGAAACCAATATCGGGCCTAATCTCCTGTTCTTTGAAACTGATTCCGTACCCACTGATGAAGCATACGAAAAAAATGATTGGGAAAAAATACCGTTTCTCAATTTATTGTTCTTGATGATCACCGATCATCAATCCTCTGGTTCATTTATGACAATCTCTCCCATACCTATCCCGTTGTCCGTTATTTTCTTCATCCTCGCGTCTCGCTGACTTCTCTCACTTAACTTGTCGTCCTTTTTCTGTTGTCCTATCCCCGATTAATTTTCTTCCGCATCTAATTTTTTCCCATCCTCTCGATAAGCGTGTGACCATTGTGAATGAATACTTGATTAAAATTAGGCACAAGCCAAACGCATTCTGTAATCCATTACTAAGCCCCCCTCTGGGAGTGCGAATGTGTGGATTTGCGAATTCAGAATCAACATTCGCGGGTCGCATCGTTGGTATAAAACTTATGATTTTATACCAACGATGCGACCCGCGAATGTTGATTCTGAATTCGTAAATGCACACATTCGCCATCCCAGAGGGTGGCTGCTGCATCTGGAATAGAATTCCGGTGTCCGACCGCCCGGACGGGCGACAGGATGCCCACCGCAACCCTCCCTGAAGTGGAGAACAAGCAACGTTGAGTCCACCGCGCCCGCTACATACGCGCAGGGTTAGGAAAGACATCGGATCCGATCCCTGTCGCGGTATCACGCCTCCTCCTCTCCTCCTTGGATTTCACCTCCTTGCGCAGCAATTGGAATTGGCGAAAGTTTTCATTCATGATCGCTCAAGATTATCCACTTGCTTAGAGTCGTAAAGAAGAAGAGGGAGTGGGAGTCCTTAAGCTTTAAAAAGAAAGGCATATAAACTGGTCCGTTAAGTGGTGTTTACCCCCCACCCCTTTCCACCTCTCCCTCCGCCTTCCCTTATGTCTCCTCAGCCTCTTTCCCTTTCCTCTCCCTCCCCCTAGATGGCTTCCTCCATCCCCCTCCCCTCTCATACGTCCCCACCCTCTGAACCTCCTCCCCCTCTCTTCTCCGGGCATGCGCCGTGAGAATTATTTTTCTCCCTCTTGTGACCGCGCGAGAGAAACGCATCACCGAATTAATCATCTTCCGATGGCCGGCGGCTCCTTTTGAAAGGCAATTCTGCCGCCTACAAAGCTAATGCCGACTCCCGCTCTCTTCCTCTCACCCAGCTAGGAGGGTGTTTTTCCGTTCCCGGGGTGTGGGGGAGCCGAAACTGCGGAGGGGAGGGTGGTTGTGGTGTCGGCTTGAATAGCTCCCGTGCACACAATACTCTTTTTGCACACGTCCTCGGTTCGATTCCTGTTCGCGGGGCGCAGATATTTTTTTCTCTAATCCCTACGTTCTCCCCTCATCGGGGATGGCTCATGTGATTTTGCTGGACTCTCCCGTCCCCCGCGTATCTTGTGCGCGCCCCAGCGTCTAACGGATTTATCGTGTGTTGGTGGTGGGGCTGGTGGGGGGGGGGAAAGAAAGGAGGGTTGGAGGGGAAGGAGGGGGCGAGGAGGGAAGGGGCGCGGGGTGGGTTTCTAGAGTTCGAGGGGGTGGGAGGTGAGTCATCTGGCAGGAGTGCCGCCCGCCGTCCCCGCTTTCGCTCGGTGGTGTGGCGGCGTAGAGATAGCTTTGTCGTCTTTGCAACTCGCGGCTTCCGGTTCAAATGCCGAGATCGGGGACCTTTCATGAACCTCATCGTCTGTTTCTTCTCCGTAAATGCCTCGGGCGGGCCTTTCCCGGTATTACTTCGGAAAGTCCACCCTCGAGCTCGTAATCGTTCCGTTTCAAATCTTCTGCATCCTTCACTACCTGTAAAGAGAACTAACTACATGCTCCATTTTTGTTAACGCTCTCTTTGGTATCGTGCCTTGGTACTTACGGAGTATAATTCACTGTGAGATCACCTCGGGTAATCTGCTGCAATTTATTAAAAACGGGTCGAGTTGAAGGTGGTATCATTAATATAGATTTAGAAACGATACCAGTCGACTTACGTCGATTTAACCCATATATTATTGTCGTTAGTAGGGATGCAATTAGCTCAGGGCGCCGAATATTTTTCATATGTCCAATGATACAATCGAAGACCAGCATTTTGTCGCATTCGAGGACTATTTTTGACGGCAATATGAGCGTTAAGATTTTCTCGTTAGCCTTTCCAAGGTCATGGTTACGAAACTAGACCAGATGGCGCGCGGTCATTAGGAACCAATTATCTCGACTAAAGATCGCTCAAAATGACCCATCCCTTCGATTGTTACGAAAATGGTTTCCAAATGAATCGAACCCCAAAATTTTAATGGCCCCTTTTGCGATAACTGTGATATCTCTCGTGACGGAAGACCCCGGTTCGAGATATCCTACCCCGATATACCGGGCGAGGGGGATTCTCTCTCGAGCGTCGTATTATCTTATCCATCGTCGTCAACGTTTGGTCTCCGAATTAGAGTTTAACGAAGTGATTAAATGGGCTTCGAAGAGTGCTGCCAAACGCGGGGGTCACGTGATCCGTGGCGCTGGCTCACGACCAGCCGCGGAGAGGGTGGAGAACGGGAAAAAAAGGAGCGCAGGAAAAGAATAGAAGGATGAAAACGGCGGCGGTGAGACGTGGTTGAGGGGGCGACGGGGAGGGAGGGAAGATTTTGAGGAGTAAAAACAAGACGGCGAGACGAACGGAACGAGAGGGTCTATACGTACCCTCTCACGCTCACCGATGCACCACCGCACAGAGAACTTCCAACGGTCGTCGCGTCCGTGCGTCGCTGCGATGTGGGGTGTGCGAGAGGTCCCCAGAAATCCTAGAGGAGAGAGAGAGGATGAGGAGGCCCTTTCACGAAGGAGATTTCCTAGGGTGCCTAGGGAGATGGCCGCGCGTGAAGGGATCGCCGGGGTTCCGTGGTGGGGTGGGGGAGAGCACGCTATATATCGAGGGAAGTTGAAGGGTTCCCGGAGGCGCAGAACCGGGTTTGACCGACCCACCCCCCTCCTCCTCTCCTTACCTCCTCCTCTTTTGGACACCCCTCTTGGCCCAACATCCTGTTCGTTTCGTTCGGCAGCGGGGAAGATGGAGGAGGCGATGGCGGAGAGAGAGAGAGGCTTTGGCGGAGATGGGTGGAAAAAGGGGGAGGGTCGGGTGGGGTGGGGAGAAGGTAGGGGACGATGGGATGCGAAGGCCCAGGGCGTGGGACGAAGGGCGGTCGGGCGAAGGGACGCGCGGAGGGAGCGAGAGGGGCGAGGGACTCGGGGGGGAAGGAAGGGAAGGGACTCGCGGTCGGTCATGTGACCCAGCGGACCCACCAGGTGGTGTCCTGCTAGCTCGGTTGGTCGGCGCCGCTCCGCGATGTTAGCGGGGCCGCGGAGCGGGGGGCGGGGGGTGAGGGAGGAAGGAGGGGGCGAAGGGACGGGTAGGACGTGCGGGGACGTCGGGGAGGGGGGGAAGAGGGAATGCTGGGACGAGAGGGGATCGGAAGAGGAGGGGGGAGGAGGTATGGGGCGAGACGGCGCCACCGGGCATGGTCGGTGGGAGTTTCAGTGCGAGGGAGAGAGAGAGGGTCGGGTGATGGAGGGTCGGCGCGCGGGAAGGGCTTTCGGGCAAGGGGGCGGGGTGGGTCGACACCACCACCACCGCGCGCGGGAGAGAGCCGGTGGAAGGGGAGAGGAAGAGGGGATGCGGGGGGTTCTTGCGAGGGGGGGAGGAAGAGAGGGCCCCCAGGGGAGGAGGAGGAGGAAGGCTTCTCTCTCTCTCTCTCTCTCTCCCTTTCGTGGGTGGAGAGAGGGGAATGGCGAAGGGGAGAGGCTCACAGGCCGCTGTGGTCGCGTGGGATGTAGAATATACAAGCGCGAGTTGGTGGAACCGCGGCCGCGTGGGTCCCCGACGGACAAAACAAAAGAGCCTCGGACGGAAGAAGCGCCAGGGAACCTCCTCCTCTCTTCCCCCCAACCGTTTCTATTCTCTCCCTCTTCCTCTATTTCTGTGAGGTGCTTTCACTTCGTAATCCTCCTCCTGCTCACCCGCCGCCTCCCCGCGAAACCTTTCCTGCCTGCTCTATTTGTTAGGCAATGGTTTGCTGCTAAAGTTCACGCTAATGAGTTGGTTTGTAAGTGGTCTAAAAATAATGATTGCGTTTTTTCGCTTAAGGAAAGGAAACCCGGAGTAGGGGTGGGTCCGTCATACTACGACGGGGACGGATTGCTTTCCCATGATATTTTTCTTTTTTGTGTGTATGGTATGACATAGGTTTACGTCGAGATTTTTCAGGGCATTGACGTCTCCGATCTTTAGGTTCCGCGAAATCTAAACCTGATTTACAAACTAGTTTCCTACTTGGATGAAAGAATGTTTTATTAGACCTTTACTTGGTGTTTTTTTCTCTTTCTCTGAGATTAAACAAAATGTTTAAATGTTCATTTGCAAAGTTTCTATAATGAATTCTCCGCTTATACCTTCATCATCACTAATGTAATTTAGGTCAAACTCCCCGTGTAGGTACGTAACTTGTATCACGGTAAAATGCCCACGAAAAGAGCCACCCAACGCGATGGTTTTAAGCCTGAGGGAAATTAGCCTCGGGGATAAATCGATTGATATTATTGAAATGCTCTGTATAGGCTGCATGGAATCTCCGAGTCGTAAGATTATCTTTTTAATAGCCTAGTAAGTAACTTTTTCCCATTATTCATTGTTTCGGTATCAATGCATCCACGGTTGTATCATCTTGAAGTGCTACGTTTTCACTGAAATTTACATTATCCTCCAATATCTATTGAGTGGGGGTATGCGATTGATTCGATTGATATGTTTCAAATATGTTATCGTTAATGTTGCAAATAAAATCTTAAGAATGTTGGGTTTCTCTCAAGAGTCTTATGTATGGAAAACCAGGGTAGGTAAGTTAGGGCAGATTGAGAATTCTTTTGAGAATCATTGCCAAGATTATTCCTGCCTCTATTTATTTAATAAACCAATGTGTTTTATGCAATTAAATATTTAGCGTTAATATCCTAATTGTTATTTATACCGTGCCCGAAAGTGAGAAATGGTCGTCTGCCGTTACGTACGATACGAAAAATATTAATTGCGACTTTTCCCAAATAAGGACTGATCCCCATTCGCTGTACCAATAAAGCCGGATGCGGAATCCTGTTTCTTTTAATGAGCCTCTCGTGATGGATTGGGTGCTAGTTGTTGGATTTTCGAGTTGTTAATTAGCGTCGAATCCTGGCTCTATCGTCACTGACACATTAAAACAGAAGACCTTATATATATTCTGATCTAGAAGCGCCGTAATCGAATACGAAAGATCATCCCCCCCCCTTACGGTTGCTGCTTGAACATGTCGCTCGCAGCGAATTCGAACGCTCAGAGCTTACCCGATAAAATTGTCGATAAAATGCAAAAATCGAGAGTCGTAATGCGTTAAATCGTTCCCCTCGTCCGCGCCACTTCCCGGAATGCCTTTTGTGCATATGCGAAGTAAACAAACGGCGATTCATATCTCTCCCCTGCCGCCCGCTGTTGCGTAACTCAATTATGACTCTCACCCCCCCTCCCTCTTTTTTTATTCTTTTAAAAACTCACCGTAGGGTTGATATATATACGCAGGAGGCTGGTGACATTTAATTGGATCATTTGAGCAACGCGTCCGCGGGGCTGCGGATGATTGGGGTTTCTACCGACGCGATTGTTTTGATGATATCCCAGCAGATTAGAGAGGGATGATTGTACTGCCGTTTATCTCTAGCAAAGATAAGTGTAGACGGAGTGAGTTTCCTTAGGTATGTCTGTTTCGTTTGTATTTTTGGAATCTGATAGAGTTATGAACGAGTTTGGGTCGCCATCCATCTAAGAAGAGGGATTTTGGTATTGGTGTGGGGACGGCGATAAGGTAGTCTAGTTCACTTCGAAAGTCGGCGCGAAGTGCTCTCGGAATATTTTCCGATTTGAGGATCTCGCGTGCGTTGTTTCGATTTCGACGCGAATGAAACGAATGATTTTTCTCTTTCTAGAGATGTCCGTTTTTGGATTGAAATAAAAGAATCCCAGTGGGTCCCTGTCTGCCTGTCGCGAGTCAATCTCGAATATTCTTAGGAAATCTTGGACACGGGTAATTTTAACAGAATCCACAACTCGGAATTATCACAAAATCTCGAATTCTTTTGTTTCAGGACGATTTCCACCAACTCTGCACCACCATTGATTTTCAATGATTGCGAACCCATTTAACGTGCCCTCGGTCTTTCACCAACATCTTTTCTTTAAAACTTAATGATTGCGTAGCAGCCAGGAAGCCGCGAGAAAATCACGCAATTTTCAAACATCGATTCCGAGGGCGCGCACATTAAGATTTTCCCCACGCAAAAAATGTAATCACCACCGCTCTCGGGGGTGCGCAGGCATAATCCAATCTCCGCATCTCTTTTTATCTCTTCACGACGATCGGGAGTGAAATTTGACGAACGAAAGAATCGGAGTGAGAGAGAGAGAGACAATGGAAGGTGCAGGAGTCGGAGCCGAGGACTCAGGTCGCCCCCACCCGCTCCTACTTTCATCTTCTTCCGCGTATTTTCTCATCTCGGCGTCCGGTGACGTCCCGAGTTCGATTTTGCTCGTTCCGGCAAATAGACGCGGATTTCATTGTCCAAACAAAACTCCGCCTCCCTACCGTCCTCCCCCGCCTCCCTCACCGCCCGGATGAAAAGAGGGCGGCCGGGGCGCGGTGATCTCCGCATTGAGGCACCACCGCGAGGGGGCCTTTCGCTCGCGCCCCACCCCCCCTGAAAACAAAAACTGCCCCCGAAATCCGAGAAAGGAGTCCTCCTTTCCCTGGCCTCGAGTTCGGCCCCGGCGATGTTGGAATCGAGGCCCTCGGCGAAGTTATTTTTTCTCCCCCCCCTCTCCTCCTTTTTGTTTCCTTGGATAAAATAATAAACAGGACAACGGGAATAAAAGGAGTCCCATTTTAGATGCATGTATTCATTCCTAGACGACTTCGTCGTCACTCCCCGCGACCTGATAAAAGGGAAGAAGGGTGGACGTCTGGCCGAAAGACAAAATCGAAAGACACCCCCCACTCTCACTCCCCCCTCATCGCCACCCCCACCGGGTTCACTCCCCCATTTCCTCCCCCTCGGGGAGATGTAGTCGATGCCTCTTTCCCCCGCAACCCCCCGCGGGGGTTTTTCTCCCCGGTACCCGACGCGGGGAGGGGTGGGGCGGGGGATCCGACTAGCTGGCGGGGGCTGAGGCAGGGCGGTGCAGGAGGGAAGGAAGGAAGGTTCGGCTGCAAACGAAAAACCGAACCGGCCCCTCTCTCTCTCGCGTTCTTCTTCGCGGCCCCCGTTCCCTCCCCCCCCCCTCCACTTCCCCCAACCCGTCTCCCCCTCCAATCTTAACGCTTGATCCATCTTCGCTTTTTCCTTCCTTTTTTTGTTATTTTTATTTTCCCCCTCGCAAGAGAGAGAGAGAGAGAGAGAGAGAGAGAGAGAAGCCCCCTCCGCCCTTCGGGTCCTCCTTAATGTTATAAAAGGAAGGGAAAAAAACGGGCGGGCGGGCGCGGAGGGACGGTTGGGGAGGGAGAAAGGGAACACTTTTTTTTCCTCTCCGTCGCCTTGTTCCCCGCGACGTCGGAACCGCGGGGGCCTGCCTCCCTTCCTCCCGTCCCCCCCTCTCCCCGCGCCTGCCCCATTCCTCCCTCCCCTCGCACACACCCTTCCGACCATTCCTTCTTCTCTCCCTCTTCCCCCTCGCAAGCTTGCTTACCCGCCGCCCCGTCCCCCGCGAGTTGGGCACTTATTCAGCCGACGCCTAAAGCTCTCATTCCGCGCAGACTTCCATCGCGTCCGCTCGCCTCCCCCGACTATTCCCTGTCCCCCCCTCCCGCGTCCGAACCCTCCCCTTTTCCTCCCCCTTCTTGTTGCGATGCTCCTATTCCGACCCCTTCGCGCATATCGCAGCGTCCCCCTTTTTCGCCCTGCGGGGTCTTTTTCTTTCCCTGCTATATACCTCCTCTCTTTCTCCCTCGCTCCTTCCACCCCCTCTCCCTATGCCGTCGAGGCTGCCGCCACCGCCTGCCCGCTCGTCCGTCCGCCTCGCCCCTCCGCGCCCCTTCCCATTCCTCCTCCCCCCACACACACACACCCTTCCATTTCGCCAGACCCAACGTCCCAACCCCTCACCCCACCCCCGCTGTCGTTCGCCCCCCCCTTCCCCGGCCCTTCCCTTTCCGCCCCACCCTTTCCATTCCCCCGTTCTCGCGGTCTTCCAGCCCTGCGGCCCCCTTCTGTCTCTCTCTCGCTATCGCCCTCTCTCTCTACGGCCGTCCTATCCTCCCTCGCAAACTCTCTCTCCCCCACGCCCACCCCTTCGCCCCCGGCTCCTTTTACCCTTCTCCCCCGCCCCCCACCCCTCCCCTCTGCCCGCCTCACTGCTTGCGTGTTTGTCTCCACGCTACGCACTTCGGTGAACACGTATTCCCCACCCGCCGACGCCCAAGCGCGCGGACCACCTCTTCCCCGATAATGCTCCTCCTCTTGGACGCCCCCTTGCCCGTCGGTCCCTTTCCCTCCCCCCGGCCGCCCGCCCGCCCACTACTTCCCTCCTCCCCCACTCCCCGCCTCATCTCTCCTTTCCCCTTTCTCCTCTCTCTCACTTCCCATCTTCGTCCTTTATCTCATTCTCTTTCACCTTCTCCAACATCTCTTCGTCTTTTCGTCAATCCCACGAGTGAGTGGGAAGGATCCGGGGAAAAATGAAGGTGCAAAGGAGGGAGGAGTAGTAGAGGATTCTGAGGGGCTTTGGACACGAGGGCGAGTGGAGAGCATTTTGGGAAGAGAGAGAGGAATAAATTCATTTAATTAGGACCGAAGTCTTATTTTTTTCGTCCGTCCGTTTGTCTGTCTATACCTAATTCCCTCCACCCCCTCCCCCTTCCCCGAGTTGTTTTTTACCGCCCGCCCCCTGAAGATTCTGCTGGGATGGTTTTTACGCGACGCGCCTTCTTTTCATTATTCACTGAAGGCCCTTTGCAGTTTTTCTCACCCCCTCTCCGATACCCCAATAGCTGCAGTGGATGTTTTTGTACTGTGTGCGTTTTTGCGGGTCCGGCCTCTTAATTCTTCCCCGCGAAAGTGGTCAGGTTTTCCCAACTCTAACCCCTAATTGATGTATTTTTTTCCTGATTTTGCACCTTAGCGTTCCGGAGTGGATATTGGTTAAACCGTGAGACTGTGAGTGTAAACGGCGCTCCTAAATTACAGCGCCGAGGTAACCTACGGTCAGTGGGCGTTCAAGATTAAGCCGAAGCTCGACCGTTCCTGTTTTAGGGGAAATCTTGTTGGACCACGCAGAAGTTTACTCCACCCCCACTCCCCGTGTTTTGCTTCAACATTGACTTAAATGATCAGTTTTCTCCTAATTAACTGATGACACACGGCAAAACGAGGAATTTAGCGTGTCCCCAGGGATACTTATCTCGGAATTGACCGTTCATTCTCCCTTGCCCTTCGGAAAATAAGATTCACCTTCTCACGAAAGGCTTGTACTCGTGTACGAATTTCCCTTCTTCGGCGTCCGAAGTACCGTTGAACCAGATTCATCTCACTGATTGCCGCAGAAATTCCCCAAGAGGGGAAATTTCCCTACTTCACTCGGCCAAAAAAGAGCTTATTTTCGTGGAGAACTAAATATATGCCTCCTCATAAACTTGTAGAGTCCTTTCTCAATGTAGGCAAACCCAGATGTGACACTTATCCGTCCTTGTCGTATTTAGGTACCACCGTTGATCCACCCAAAGTGATGACAGTTCCACATAAACGTCAAATCCGTAACACCTAGCCAAAGTTTTGTAATTGGAATGTAGCCAAACAGCATTACATTCAGGATGGAAAATGAGAAATGTTTGGAAAAGTGAAATACATGAACGCATTTTGTCACACGGTCTCTCATTGAAAGATTATATTTCTCGAAACCATTGCAACAATTCTTAAGAGGTGACAACAAATTCTCCTCCTAATGACCTAATCCATCAGAATATATTAATATATCTAATAAAACCGTAAAGTCAAGCCGACACGTATTAGCGACTTACTTGAAATTGTAACGGTAGATGAGGTTGTAAACTTAAATAAAAAACACGGACGCGTAATGTATTTTGTAGGGGTTTCTTCTTTTTTCGTTCGCTCTTTCCGGCTAAACATTAAGAATTCGATCGATAATTAATTGAAACACAAAAAAACTTGCTCGTGCCTAGCAGCTTTTACTGATACCCCCGGCCCTAGTTTAAATGTTCAATTTTAGACACTGTATGTCGACGTTCTCCGTGGAAAACCGGAGTGTTAGCAATGATAAAAAAAAGTCTTGGAATTACTTAGTGCTCATAGTTTTGATCCACGGTTTTCGTCACATCCTAATGTCTCACGAGCATTCAATTAATTCTGATGACGAGTTAAACATGTTTCGACTTCAAGGTGCACTCGAAAACAATAGCTTTCCGTCGGCGATAAAGTTGGTCCGTCAACACGGGAGGGAGCCTTATCGTCGTCTCGCTTTCTGCTCGCCATTCTTCCGCCACGTCACTCTCGCATCATCCTCCACCCTCGCTCACTCCGTCTCATTACCTTACCAAACTCATTCCTCCCCCACGAAATCGCGAGACTCCCGCCCCACCCTCCTCGCCTCTCTCCCGGACCGCAGTGCCATCCTCCCCCTCCTCCGAACCAGAAGAGACCGTGGCACCAAGACTCGCGCACCTACGACTCTTTACTCCGTCGAAAAAGTTATTTAATCTCGCTTTAAAAAAAGATTCCTCGCCTCCAAAGGAATTGTGCGAGTCGCACGTAAAGGTCACCGTTTGGTTAGGGGGAAAAAATTGAGCGCGCGTTATTTCCAAGAGGTGGCCAACTCGCCTCCCATGTCTCTTTTTTTCGATCGAGTTTTTTTTAAAGCGCATTTCGTCGATTTTTAATATTATTATTTTTTACAAAACCTCCCCCTCCCCCCCAATCCCTTCAACCCAACCTACCGTCGTCGGCGCGGGATGAGGGGAAAGGACGGGAAAGTTGGGTGTCTGGTGCGTGAAGGATCGGCAGAGTGGAACTGCGACAGTCAAATCGGCCTCTCCCCACGCCTTCGTATATTTTTTTCAGCCAAGCCGCGCGGCTCTGTTCATTTCGCCCGTGTGGTCGTCCGCGGAAGCCATTCCGCGCATTTCACGGCTGACTCAGTCGTTGGGGGAGGGGGCTACTAGGGTGCGGGGAGCGAATGGAGTAGTCGGTCTGGAGGTCGGTGTACCAGTCCACCGCGTCGACGACCCGGGTTTGACTCCTACCGGTGGCAGGTTCTTTCCATGAAACCCAAGTACCCGCTTGCGTGTCTTCGGTGGTTTGCGGGTCTCATGGCTGAGTCTGCCGACGCGGTGCGGCAGCCTTGCCATTAGGGAACTGTAAACTATGAGTTAAGAGAAGGTGTTAGGATTCAAGTTTCAAGTACCCAACCGGATGAGGTCATATCGCACCTCGATTCTCCGTAATCAAAAGGCATGGGAACAAGTCGTTGAGGTGCGAGACGGAGTTAAAACAAGGGACTTAGACCATAGTCATTCACCGCTCTGTGTCTACATTATTAGTCTACCTATCAGTCCAGCTTTATTATTTAATATTCACTACGAATCTAAAATGCTATCAGCTTTATTCGGGCCCGATCAGGTGGTATTGATCATGCACGTTGAATCAGACTTTCAAATTGGAACTAATGAGATGTCGTCAATCAATGTTTGATCAAAATTAACCCGCTTATCATTTGCAAAATTTTGCAAGTGCATCGAAGGACGGGCATCAGATATGGGTATTCAGACAGAAGAAAAACTAATGGAAAATACATCATACTGTTACACTCAGGTGGCTGTGTTCTGATGACCTACTGGACCTGAATCCATCTAATAGGCTAAAATTTGCCAAAATGGCAGGCGGCATTAAAATATAGTAATAATGGAGATTTTGTATTGAACAATTACTTGCGAATCAAGTCCTATTTCAGAAGGAAAAGTTTCTATAGGGATAAAATTAATATATCGCCTTCTAACACTATGAATTAGGAATTTTAATATTTTATGTATGTTTATGATCTATTTCTTGGGTGGAAATTCTAAATTAGAAGTTCTCATCTCAAAAAGGTCTCATTTTTACATATTTGCCCCCTTTTTAACTTATAAA
This sequence comes from Hetaerina americana, assembly GCF_022747635.1. NCBI lineage: Eukaryota > Metazoa > Arthropoda > Insecta > Odonata > Calopterygidae > Hetaerina > Hetaerina americana. The sequence continues at coordinate 48,336,209 of NW_027287538.1, read as the reverse complement.
CTTTTAAACTCATTTTAAGAAAGGCATTCTGCAAAGCTTCGCACTCACCCCCCTGTTGCACTAATGCCTTCAATTTGAGGATTCTTTCGACGGATACGTTTCGAGGGTTTAGCATAGCTGGTAGGCAAGAGCGTAGGTCATATATTGGGAAAAATAAAGTAGAATCCAGCGCTTTTTGTCAATTCAGTTCAGGTAATGCCTCTCATATCCCCAAAAAAATTGAACAAACAAACACTTGCGTTAAAACAACATATAACCCACGTAAATTTAATAAAATTGGTGCCTCTACATACATAACAGATAGCAATGCCAGTGAATGTAATACTATTGTCTCTGTTCACCACGAATCGTCTCAAAACAGTTTTGTTAGCGTACATAAAACCGAAAAACAAGAAGTTATTAGCCATATTAAAATTATAACATTAAACTGCCGTAGCATTAGAAACAAAATATCGGATATTGAACATATTTTTGTCAGTACAAACGCAGACATAGTAGTTGGAACAGAAAGTTGGCTCACGGGAGATATAGCAAACAATGAGGTTTTTCCAAACGGTTTCACAATTTACAGAAGGGATAGACCAAATAGGTTGGGTGGGGGAGTATTCATTGCAGTAAAGTCACATCTTAGTAGCCAACGATATGAATGCGACGTAGATGACATAGAAAGCGTTTGGTGCAACATTAAGGACTACAACGGCAGAAGCCTATACGTGTGTTCATTTTATAGACCCCCAGATTCTAACACAGATGTCCTACACAAGCTCGACGAACAAATATCCACTATCCAGCAGACAAAGCAACATTAGTACTATAATCGCTGGTGACACAAATCTACCGTCAATTGACTGGGACAACTACTGCGTAGGAAAATCTGCCAAAAACAGAGATTCATGCCAAGAACTCCTTCATATATTCACAAAACACTCCTTAGAACAAATTGTTAAATCACCAACACGGGACCAAAGCATACTAGACATCTTTGCGACTTCTATGCCCGAAATCATTACTAACATTGAAATAATAGACGGAATCAGTGACCATAAGGCTATTCTTGTAGAGTTAACAACTAAGTTCGTCAAAATAAACAAAGAAAAGCGTAAAATATACCTATACAACAAGGTAAATTTTAACGGACTAAGAGAATATTTAAACATAAAAATACTAGAATACAAGACAAAAACACTGACAACAAATACAGAGAACACCCCCCGCCACACGCCCTTGCGGCGGCTTGCGGGGTATTATGTAGATATATGTAGAGAACACTTGGAATTATTTCTTAAATATTTTACGCGAAGGAATGAAGACATCCCGTCCAAACTCAAGTACATCCCGTCCAAACTCAAATGCGACAGTAAGGATCCTAGATGGTACAACGGGGAAGTCAGATCGGCATTAAGAAGGCAAAGAAAGCTACAGTCAAATTTTAAAAAGAGTTTAAAAAGTGACGATATAATTTATATGAATACAACCAAACAGCTACTAAAAGAATGTCGTAGTAAGACGAAAAGTATTATGCGCACAGCACTACACTCTTTTAAATCTAAAATGCTAAGCGAATATCTTGAGGAAAATCCAAAGTCATTCTGGTCCTATGTTAGGGAAATACAGGGTAAACGTCCCACTGTTCACTCTTTGAAGACGGAAAATGGAGAAATCATTACAGATAGCGTGAAAAAGGCAAATATTTTAAACCATTTTTTCCAGAGCGTCTACAACAAAAACACAAACGCACCAAACGATCCTCCACACCCACCCGGGGAAAACATGAGCGATCTTACACTGACCAAGCAGGGAATAGTACATCTGCTCCGTAGTATCAAAGCACACAAGGCACCTGGTCCGGAAGAAATACCTGCTAGAATATTAAAGGAATTAGCTGACGACATTGCCCCATTTTTACATATGGTTTTTCTAAAATCGATAGAAGAAGGCTCAGTGCCTCGCGACTGGAAGCTAGCCCATTTAACTCCCATCTATAAAGGCGGCGATAGGGATAAACCAACCAATTACCGACCCATTTCTTTAACATCGATCTCTTGTAAAATATTGGAACACATTATTGTCACTAACATAATGAGATTTCTTGATAGTAGGAAAATACTAATCCACAACCAGCACGGATTTAGGAAAAGCAGATCTTGCGAAACACAACTTGGTCTCTTCATTCACGATATACTTAGATCGGGAGAAAACAACACACAAGTCGATGCAGTATTCCTGGATTTCAAAAAAGCCTTCGACAAAGTCCCACACAATAAATTGTTACATAAACTTAAATACTATGGGATCAATGAGAAAATAATTAATTGGATTAGAGACTTCTTGTCAAACCGCAAACAAATAGTAGTCATAGATGGGTTGTGCTCAACGGAGAGAGATGTAACTTCGGGCGTCCCCCAGGGAAGTGTAATAGGGCCTCTTCTGTTCTTAATATACATAAATGACTTAAGCACACACGTTAGTAGCAATCTAAGGTTATTTGCTGACGACACGGTGATATACAGGGAAATAAGGAGCCAACTAGATCGCGAGCTACTCTCTAGAGACTTAGACAATATCTCGGAATGGTGCAATAAATGGGGATTAACACTTAATATAGATAAATGTGCAGTTTTGAAATTTTGGAATAAAGGAAGCGAGGAACAGGATATAAACTACAAAATAGAGGGTTCAGTATTGACTACGGCAAATCAAGTTAAATATTTGGGGGTTGTTCTAACACCACGCCTTTCATGGGGAGCACATATCAGGACAATATGCGGATCAGCTTTAAAGAAACTTGGCTTCATAAAACGGGTGGTGGGGAAATGTAATGAAAAAGTTAAAGAGAGGTTTTATTTTGCTCTAGTTAGACCTCATTTGGAATATGCCGCAAGTATTTGGGATCCGTGGGAGAAAATTTGGCAAAAAGAATTAGATAAAGTCCATAGAAAATCCGCTAGATTCGTTAAAAATTGTTATGATAAAAACACAAGTGTGACAGGTCTCTTAGGGGATTTAGGCTGGGAACCACTTGAAGTGCGGAGAGAACAAGCGAGGCTTAGACTTTTAGAAAGGTTCAGAACAAACGAGTTTAACTATGACACTGAAGGAATTATAATGGCCCCACACTACTTAGGTAGATCAGACCACAAAGATAAACTAAGGGAGATAGATTCCAAGACAGATAGGTACAAATACTCATTCTTTCCCCGAGCAATCAGAAATCATAATAGTAAGAAACCGAAGTCACTTTAGAAATATTAAAAACGTTGAATTTACAAGTCGGAACAAAATTAAACACTATAGAGATGTTAGGTATACTTTCAGGTGCATGTGTATGTTAGTTGGTAGTTTGAGTGTTTGCATGTGTGTGGCGTGTAAGTGTTCATGCATGAATGTATGCCATGTTTTTTTAATATATGATTTTGTCGTTATTGCATGCGTTTTTTTTCTTTTTCTTTTCTAAATTATGGGTGGTGTCCTAGCACCCCCCGCCACACGCCCTTGCGGCGGCTTGCGGGGTATTAAGTAGATGTAGATATAGATTCTTTTAGTGCAAGATGTAATGTCATCATTCATCCATCTGGTCACCTTTCTCATTGTTTCTCCATATTTGGGAGTTTTGTTTTGCGGTCCCCTCACATACGAGCGGAAATGTTTTCCTGAAGGTATTTATGTGATATTTGGAAATAGGATGCTAGATTTTGGCTGTGTCCATTAAGTTAATCTCAAAAATAAAGGCCAATCCGATTAATCTGATTCAAAACATGTTCGCCGAAGATTGTGAATTAGAATTGTGATAAGGCACTGGCTATTGTGTTACCATGATATGACATCATATTTCGGCTGATTATTAAATGTACGATGGTGAATACACGACGGGTTGACGTACGACATTATACGCTATAAAACTTTAGAAATCCAAAGTCGCAGCAGGTTCGAAAACAATTTTTAGCCGAGAGACGATCATATTCGTAAACAGCACAACGGAACCAGTAACAATAGATTCATGTTTTCTCTTTTAGGCCCTAACTCCTTAGATTCCATGGAAAATGTGTCAAATACAGTTATTTCCATCAGAATATTTTAAGTTACGCGCTATGAAAACTTCAAAGTCATCTTTATGGAAACACCTTTCTTCCGCTGTTGTTATGGTATATACTTGCACTTTAGTATTTATCGCCTTCAGAAAGAATGATCTTTTTTCATTCTTCCCGGCGATATGCTATATTTTTCAGATTTATAATCTCAGAGGAAAATATTTAAATGGAAAATGTCTTGAATTTAAATGGAAGAGGCTTTTATTTTTATTACGTTTCGTATGATAAAATGCATTCTATTATGGCCTATTGAGTACGTAAAACGTAATTGAATCTTCATCTACACCTTTACAATACCCTGCTAGCCGCCGCAAGGGTGTGTGGCGGGGGGTGTTAGGTCATCAGCCAAGCATGCACAATCCCAAGCATGCTACCTCTACATAAATATAAGTATTTTATGCATAGCAAACATGTTAATCACACGAAAGAAAGTTCTTACATGCTACAACAGTCAATGACAGGATACGTATATTCAAATTATGCCGCAGAACTGTTAAAAAGATGGGTATATGAAATAAAAAGAAATACCTTGTTAGAAAGAACGTGCAGGATATCGACAATTATATACACTACCAATTCTAATTATCTTCTTTGCGATTGCTATCATATCTATTTTGATATCTAATGGTATGAGGAAAAAACGACATTTTAAATCTACGCGTTCTACCATAAATCTCCCTGATTTTACGTTGGTGATCTGATCTTTCATAGTAAGTTGGGGCCTGTAATATGTCTTTAACATCCTCAGATAAGTCACCTGCCTCAAATTTACGCAGTAAATTTACCCTGTTTTTATGCCTACCGCCAAGCAGTGGCTCCAATCCTAATTCTTTCAATAGTACCGTGATACTGATGCCTTGTTCTTGATAACTTTTCACAAACCTAGCTTAGCTGTTCTATGTTGCACTTGATTTAGTTCCAAAATTAAGTGTACCTCATGAGAATCCCATTCTCCACATATACATGAGGATCTCCTTGGATGTGACTAAGGAACGTGATAAAGACATCCAAAGTAAGTCGATACGACTCAAAGCTTGCCATATTCCGTGACGAGACAATTGACCCTTTGTGAAAGGCAAATAAATATTTCTATATCTATTGCAGTCAAGTCGAAAGTCCCGCAATAATCGTGTCAAGGCATATGTCATGTTCCTTGTCCACTAATTGGGAAAACTCCCTTTACCTTTTCCTCCATATCCACCAAATCCCCTGGTGGCCTTTCCATCTCCTGAGCATTGGGACAAAAATAGGGGGAGCTATTCGTTAAAGTCTGCCTGGATATCATCAGTATTCGGTTCATTGAAACCGTTTAAGTATTCGTTAATGTAGAACAATTATCGATTATCAAGAAATCTAGTATACATTATTACATGAGGCGTGGTAGATAGGAGGGGCAGAGGAAAAATTAGAATGCATATTTATGAATGAAAGTCGATGGGGAATCGATAACAACAGTTAGGTTTGCGGATGAGCAGGCTTTAGTTTATCAGTCAGACATGGGGTTGCAAACTGCTGAGCGCATTGAAAAGTCACTGCAATTGGTATGGGATGAGAATAAATGCAGATAAAATGCAGGTTAGCGGTTTTTTAGGAAGAGAAAGAGTACGCCAAACCTTAAAATAGGAAGGTAAAAACTAGAGCTGGTGGATCAGGTCACGTATCTCGGAAGTGTATTGAACCAAAATGGTCAAAGTATTAGCGGCAAAAGGAGAAAAATTGCTTCGGCCAAAGAAGCTTTCACAAGAAGGAGAATTTGATGACAGAGACGTTTAGTAAGGGCGTTAATAAAAGGCTCGTTAAAATGTGATATGGAGCGTAATTATGTTCGGCGCGGAAACATGGTCATTGAAGCAGGGTGATAGGCGTAGATTGGAGGATCTGAAATGTGGGTGTGGAGAAGGATGGAGAAGGTGAAGTGGGCAGAAAGTAAAACAAATGAGGAAGCACTAGGTATGGTGGGGGAGGATAAGCGATTGATGGACAAAATTAGGAGGCAAGGAAAATGGATGCAGAGCATATTGGTTGGCGGTGGGATGTTGAACACTGTGATGGAGGGGAGAATGCTAGGCAAACGAGGAAGGGGCAGGAGTAGGATAGGGATGTGATGATGCGAGGAAGGAAGTATAAGGAGTTGAAGAGGGGCTTTATGGAGTAGGATGCTGGGTTGTCTTTTGTTTTGGAGAGAAAAGGGAATTATTTGGTATCTTGTGTCCATTAAAAACCTACCTTAACCAGTAGATTACATTTAATAATAATAATTTAGGAATGAAAGGCCCTAGCGACGCGCCCTTGCGGTGGATTGCGGTTTATTGCGCAGATGTAGAATATAATGTTGGTAGAGATGGAAATGTTGTAGTATTGGAGAATGATGATAATCGAACGGATGGACCAAGTGAACTAGGAAAAAATCTTTCGATGAGTAGTTACGTAAGAGAGGATCTACTTTGCGAATGTGATGTTGCAATGGTTTACTGATTACTGCCAAGGATGGAACCGTAGAGAGAAAGAAGTACAGTAGAAGATCAATAATGAACTACAAGGATCGGACGCAAGTGATCATGAAGGAATGAAGAAATTGACACTAGTCAGGATTGATATAAATTAGTTCTAGGAATTATAACATATATTGATGAGTACTCATTAGATTGAAAGTATTTTCACTCCTAATGCATACCTTGCCCTTAAGCAACTGCACATTTCGCCTATGGTAATCATACCACATCGTGTAAGAACTTTGGGACGCGGTATTTCCCATTAATTCAACAGAGATACGGGTTCTTCCGTGAATATGATGAGAGATTAAGGAGTAAAAATTGATTGGTGAGCTTAATAAAGAGAATCACGTTCAAAGGCGGTGAATACTAATGCAAAGATAGGTATATATTCTTTCCGGTTTTATAACTGCAATCCGCACCTATTGACAAATGTCCTCGGATAATAACAGAAAAGAATGATCGACACTTTTTATGATTAGCGAAAAAATAATAGCTGCATTAATTAATATAGATACTTTAAAAACACCTTGTATCAAGTCGAATATATAGTCAAATCAATGAATGTGTGCGTGGGAAACAAAATTATCCCACAATCTCTAAATCAGTCAGACTTCTGTCAGATCAATCTCAAAATTTTCATAATTATACGTATCCATATGTGAAAAACATTTATTGTGAGGCCATTTCAATTGTTTAATGAATAAGTTGCAAATATAATTGTTAAATATACGGAGAAACATTGTCTTTTCTCACAGAGTACGTAGCCATGTTATCAACCACGATATCTTCCTTAGTTGTTGACCTTTTGCAATGTTCTATAACAGGAAGAATTCGCGTTCGCAATAATACATTTATTTATTTATTTACACAATTGCGTTACAATTAGGCGATTTTCCTGGTGGTAACGGTCAAGTATGGCCACAGTTATCTCTTACAACGAAAATTACATATATGAGCTTTTATTTCATTTATTTATTTAACCTTAGTCCAAAAACAGCACTATTTCGCCTTTACATCGGACTTATTAACAGTGAAAACAATGGAGATGATTAAAAACACCCAAGCCCTAAGTGGAGGAAAACCCACCCAGGCGGGAATCGAACCCGCGACCCTTGGATTGGCAGACGAGCACGATAACCCGCCGACACCGAGGCCGGCTTTTATGGTTATGATCAATGAAATTTGAAAAATTAAAATATGAACGTGGGCAGCTTAGTCTTCGTGCTCATATGTATACTTCCTTCCATATGATAAAAATTATTCAAATATCATCCGGCAGTAATCTTTGCTATCTAATGAAAGAATAGGACTTCTATTGAAAATTCTTATACGATGTTCATGTTTTGAGTTTTAACTTTGAAAATTATGTGGAGTTTGTTAAACGCTACAAATAGCAAAATAGGCCAAAAATTTCCATATTTGCCTTAATGTGACCCACAATTAAGTACAAGTATACCATGAATCGAGACGAAAAACCTTGAGAATGAAACGCATTCCTGGAAGAGATTCCTTTCTTGTTAGCTACGAGTCCAACCAACTTCAGTAGATTACCTACTATCGCACGAGATACATTAGAATCGTATTTTTGTAATCCTCCGATAATAACTGACATACCAGATCTTCCTTGGAAACCATAACCGGCACAGGGAAAGGAACTGCCCCGCCTACCCTGATGTGTGAATTTCACACGCCGTATAGGGCTTAGTATGGGGTGAACTCTACCATCAGTTACCAAACCGACCTTATGGTTGATCACAATATTTATGGTTTTTTATGTATACATATATAATATATATAAACACAAACACATACATACATTCAAATACGAAAAACCGCCAAATGGCGAACAAAAAGTCATTCACGTGGAAATAAATATAGTGAAACGCATAAAATGAACCCGCATAAAAGACAAAAATAGGAATGGTTGGGAAGGTGGAATCGTGCAGATCACAAGCGTAAAAAAGTTTCCTTGTCCGGGACTCGAACGACGAATCTTTGACTCGCCGGTCCAAGGATCTAACCAATTTCGGTCTGCACCAAGTGAAAATGTCCACCCATTGCTTTTCATGCACGTATTTCAACGGAAATGGTACATTTGGAAGTATAACTAAGTTTTCCCCAAATACTAAAATTCTGCAAAAGTTAGAATAAGCGACCAGTGTTAATATTGTGAATAAAATTTATGGTTATCATTGTAAAAATCGTACACCGCATTCGGAGCAACAGTCTTATATAAAATGGAATGGTGTGTATCTTCGTTAGGATCGGGAGAATATATGCATTTTCATCAATTCCAAGAAAGAAACATTTTTAAAAATCGTTCAATATGTTTAACTAAAATGCACGCACCAAATCCAACTGCGGGTCCCTTTAGTTTAGGTATTCATTTAGGGATGGATGTAGGGTGAAGTGGAATCTAGCGTCGGAATTAACCTGTCTTTGATGAATTGTGCAAGGGGTCCACAGTTTAACGAACCATCTTTAACGGAGTACTTCACCTGAAGTGCTCTTCACACGCAACCAGTGTTCAAGCTCTTGGCGTTTGGAAGCGAGTAGTACGTACACCACTCACGCCGTCAATCCGTTCCTTCATCCCTTCGTTTTATGCTCAAGATCCAGAAAAACGTCTGCTGATACGAACATGGTAGTACTGAAATATGCGATGGAACGCCACGTCCCAAAAGAGCTCTTGCACAGAGAATCAATTCACTGTTAGCCCATACACATTCATCGAAATGTCATTTCATATTACTTTTTTCTCGTGATAGCCAATGATGTATCGAAAACAATCCAACAATTGACACAAATGAGGCCAATTTCATTCTTTTTTTATTCCTATCACGGAAAAAAATTATTTTGAATGATTCAATGAGAATTGTCATCCAATTCTTATTCCTCGGGTATGATCTTTCAGGTAAAATGAGAATTTTCATTCAATTCTTATTCCTCAGGTATGATCTTTCAGGTAAAAAATGTTCGCATCTACGCTTTGATCCACACATCCACAGTATCGAATGAGTACAGCATCCATGCTTCCATCCATGCTCCATCGATAGCCCTTGAACCTCGTCTATTTTCCGAAAAATACAAAAAAATGCTACTCTCTTATTACTTAACGTAACGTAACGGTTGGGGACCTAACACCCCCCGCCACACGCCCTTGCGGCGGCTTGCGGGGTATTATGTAGATTATGTAGATTAACGTAGGAAACTCTCGTTGTTAGTGAACTATCCTTGCCGTGTTAGCTTAATAAATTTCGGTATTAGCGGTTATTGTATAGCGAATTCACAATTTCTACGTTTATCTAAACCTTTTCCGATTGGTTATAGTTTAGGAAAAGTGAATTAGGGAGGAAGTATTACGAGAATTCTGTCGTGTCTAGATTACCCCTAACGGAACAGTGTATGGACCACAATTTAAATCCCAGACAACGACCAATATGCTGCAATTCGAGTGTCACCAGTAAGTCAATATAAAGACTAGAAGAGCATTCTATTGACTGCAACAATTGAACGAGAGCTTTCGCTGTGGACGGCGAGGACAATTCCGAGGACTATTAATTCTTTTCGCATTCCTTTAATTTCTAAATATGTAGTGATGCTTTGATCTGCTTGCTCTAAGGTCGGTGTCATATCTCCGTTTAAAGTATTTTCATGGTAAACATGGGTGCAGGTATGAAATTTGCAAGGGCGGCTTACTCGTAAATCCGCTCCAAGAAAAATTCTAAAATAAATTGTGGTCCTATTATTATACCATCCCTGCACGTTTCTTTATTTTTTCAAGTTTCGGAGGAGGGACATGGTCGCTCGTGCTCCCCCTTGCTACGCCTATAATTGGCAACCATGTAAACGACTATTGCATGCTTGAGTTGTCAAGTCATGTGTCTACTTATGTGAAAAAACAGGTGCTACACCCACTGCCTCGTTTTCTTTTTATTCCATTTCAAATATTTTAATCTTGGGCCTATATTCTCTTAGCAATAGCTTTTCTCGTTGTATACTTCTTAACTTTTAGTTAAATTAATACCTTAAGCTAATTTAGTTCATTAATTAGTTCGAAGAATTGTTGGGACATATATAATTCAGGGAATATAACTCTGGGGAGAGATTTAATTCAAAATCGTTTGACCACAGCGAAAAATATGCTTAAAATAATTGCATAATTTGGCAAGCCTTCAATATCTGGATTCGCAAGTAACGGAGTCCAACTTTGGTGAAGTGATGCATGAGCGGGAGGGCGTCAAGAGAGGGGGGCCAAGTTCTCCAGGAATCTCCACGAATCTCCACACTCGTAATCGATTGCTTTGGAAGAACGCCCAAAGTTATGGAGACTTAGAAGGTCAGCCAGAGTTTCGAGTGCAATTAACAATTGAAAAGCTTCAAAGAGAACAAAACTTGTTGAAGATTCGAGAGTTTCATGTGTTCAAATCTTTGTTAATGTATATTTCAGGTCGCATTAGGACAAATGTATTCGTAGGGATTGATGAAAGGTGGAAGATCATCGGGATTGGTTGCAAAACCTGCGCACAATCGGGTCGTCCTACTCACTCTTCCTCTTGCCTATCCATCGAGCAGACCTTTTCTTTTACGGAACTGAATTACTGAAAGTATAATATCACTAAAATTACGTAATAATCAAGGCGACTTCTTCACCTAATTCTACGTGGTACCTGGTTATTGGTATTTCTTGGTTCATTATTTTATTTTCTTTTGGTTGATATAAATTTAGCAAAAGAAGAGTATCCTTTCTTTTCCTTTTCGGCATGTATTTCAATAATTATTTAATGATTTCATCCCTCTCTGAGACTATGTAAATCATAGGAAAATTAGTGAATTTTGGGAACTAGTAAAGTAACCCTATGTTATGCTTTCTTTTTGTGGCTTTGGTTATTCAGATGTGTTCTCGTGAATTTGTATTACATGTTACTAGCATGGGATCTATTGCGAAATTATATTTTGCATATATTAACCTTTATATATTACTATAGAATCACCCTTTTAAGATATATTCGCCAACCAAGACTACAGGATGAAGTAACAGTACCTTACATTTTGAATGAGTATCATAACTTTCTGTATCATAGAATGATAAAAGCTTCCTAAAAGAGTACCTACGTACATAAGGACTAATTGTATGACTACATAGATAAGGGTGCTTGTATTAAGATATAACATATAGTATGTATATTCGAATTTCATTTACTTGTGATCTTTTATTGAAATACAATTACGTGATTGATCAAAAACATTTACAATTTTTTTCGTACCTGTACTGGTTATGTGTATAAATACATCTACATAATACCCCGCAAGCCGCCGCAAGGGCGTGTGGCGGGGGGGTGTTAGGTCACCAGCCGTAAAAAGGAACACAAATACATGCGAAATCAACAAATACATGTACAACTATGCCCAAAGTGGCATATACATTCATGCAAAAATCCCTTCATTCGTCACGCATATACTATTATCTAGCAAACAATGGCAACCTAGGATGCAATAAGAAATTTATCTATTAACGTGCATTTTGAAAAGTAATGGCTGCAACTGCAAAATCTATCAGGGCGCACGTACGATTGTAAACGAAAAAATTTGAATAGTAAGACATTTTTAATCAGTTCTCCAAATTAGTTGCTATCATCTTTGTAGAAAATATTAGGGCGGGTTTTTATATGCTCAGAAATACGACTAGTGATCAATAAAGAGGGATCATATATTTTTATTTCCATAGTATAAAACCATAAACACAGTAATCAACCCGAAGGTCGGTTTGGTGGAGGTGATGGTAGAGTTCACCCAGTACTAAGCCCGACGGCGTGTGAAATTCACATATAAGGGTAGGGGGGCCAGTTCCTTTCCCTGTTCCGGTTATGGTTTCCCAGGAAGATCTGGTACCCGAAAAATCTCCATAGTATATATTGTGCCAAACTTTTATATCGTCTTAGGTTGCTAGCTACTTGTGTAATGCATATGTTGTCAAATTGTCATTGATTTGACTGAAGTATCGCGCAATCGCTAGCCGGTGCAAGTTGAAACATGTTCAGTTCGCCTGCGGCAACGTTGGAGATATGATAAGCAATACTTTGCAAGGAAATTTTGCTTTCTCCAGATTAAATCGTCATCCGAAGACTTTGCTATGCTTCAACAGGCTTATTGAAAGTCTGTTTTTCCCAATACCAAAACTAGGATTTAGTTTAAAATGTTTAAATAGGGAAGACAATCAATATCATAGGAAGGTGGAGCCCGAAGCTCCAGCCACTGCTCTTAAGGAAGTAAACATTAATACCGCTGCCGCCATTTTGAGAGAATATTGTCGAATCACGTTAATATTACTATCAGAAACGTTGAATATTTCATTGGGTGCCACTCACCATTTGATAATAGAAAAATTGTGCGCGAAACATGCTTTGTAAGCTATATTTTGAGAGACTGCTTATACCTTAACAACGGGACGTTCACATGCTGATTTCGTAGTTGAAGTTGATGCTGGAAGAAGATGAGTCTCTTTCGAGGGTTATCACTGCAGATGAGACTTGACTACGTCCTTTTGATTCTGAGTGCATCTAGCAAAAATATCTGTGTGAAAATAACCAGCATCACCAGCATAAAAAATGTCAGAAGTGGTGTCTTCTGGGAAAGTTTTGGTCATTTCAATTGTATATTCGCAGGGATTTTTGCATCGGAATATCGAACCAGCGCACACAACTGAAAATGGAACATACATCCACTATGAGGAAGTACCGAAAATTCTCCAAGGCCATATCAATTGAAAAAGGTCACATTTCAAAGCAACAGGCTGGATGCTGCAAAAATGATATTGTACGGATGCACATCGCAAATGCTGTTGCTGGATATGTCGTTGAAAATCAATGTGAAGTGCGTTCCTCGTCCTGCCTATAGCCCAGCCCCATCCCCATGTGAGTTTTTCCTGTTCCTCCATGGAAGGAAAAACATTCTTGGAAAGCGTTTTTCATCATCAGAAGTATTAGCGAATTCTTCTGAGGAGATTTCGAAGAACCTATAAAAAAATGGCTTCCAGCATGTCTTCGATGACAAGAAAGAAGTGGAACAAGTGCATTCCATACAATGTGGACTACTTTTACAAGAATCATCTCAATTTGGCTCGTGAGTAAAGTTATGTTATCAAAGAAAATTATTAAACAGACATCAAATATCTCAAAGGACAGCACACGAACATATTCCCAATAGCAATTCCCAAATTTAAGTATCTATCAATCAATCACATGCTCACCATTCATTTCTTTCGTACTCCTTTCATGTGGAGTCGCATGTTCCAGACACTTTGGATTCCAATGCCAAGGGATCGGGCTAGTATTCTGAGGGTTGCAGGTTTTTTTGGATGACACTCAATTCATTCTATTACAAGTGAACCGTCTGAGGTGTGGAAATCAAACCGCATGCTACATCTGCCAGTGGTATATTCGTTCCTTCCGTGGATATAGCTTCGTTTGTGTCGTTTCGATCATAAAAAGAAACACCCATTCCGTAGATTTTGTCAGAAAAACGAAATCAAAGGATTAGAAATTGTCTTTTATGTAAGCGTCCACAGGATGATTTTATTTCACCGCTGCTATGCGTTGCATAAGCCGACGTGTCATCGGCTCAGATCAGAGGAATGCCCATATTTACGCCCACGTCATCATTAAGCTTCAAATTCGATTTAAAAATCCATTTAAAAAAATGCTATTCACCACTTTTGGCTCAAATATCCCATTGGATTCTGTTTTTTGCGTAAGCACATGTAAGTTGTAGGGGTGATGGAATACAAGTGATTTCGTTAAATGTAAACTTTCGCAGTCGTAATAAATGAAGCTTATGATAAGATTTCAGATGATTCAGTATTGAAGTTCAGAACATGCCTGGTGTTAGAATCACAGAGACCAAATTAATCAGATCAAATCAATTCAATTATTATGATTATTATAAACCTCCATCTATTAATTTAAAAAAATAATTTTTGTAAGCCAATGCATATTCAATTTCTAAGTTAAATCGTCAGCGCAGAGAGGCTGGGAACAAAATTTAATTCCTTATTTTATAGTGTTCCGATGGTTTTATCAGAGAGAGAGAGAGGGAAACAGAAAATTTAAGAAGTGAAAATCAAAAGATGAGTACGCGATATTGATGGATAATATGAAAGTAATGCATTTCCATGCTTGATATACTGATCTGAGGATTATTTTTAGTTTTGTTTCTTTTCGCCGTACTTTACTGCGCTGTTTTTTTGCTATGTGTATTTCATTCTAATCGTTCACATTGATAAAATGGAAGAGTGAACCAATTAAAAAAACTGGGATGACCACAAAAGCCATTCCTCAAATTCACCGCTCACAGTGCACAAAAGCACGAATATTGTGAGCCCTCACAAGTTCTAAATAATAAATATGCCATTGCACCTAATTACTGCTAAGTACAGGTAACTATTCTGATACTTTCAGGCCACCCAATGGTGTACGCCAGGGGTTCAGTCATCATTGGAAAGGGATACCTATTGAATGAGAAAGGAATTTTTGCGAATTCCTTTCTCATTCACTGGGGTTGGACTTGCAAAATGTAATTTGTCACATTTCATTCGCGTAGAAGTCCATAATTCTGTCAACTTTCGCAATAACTGTTCTAATTTTATATCCAGTGTCAGAGAGGCAAAAGATTGGAAGGTTGAAAGGGAAAAAAATTGGTTAGAAGAGAGCTAATTTTGAGGAAGAAATTCGGAAGTAGTAGATTTGCTTGAGCTTATAGAACATCTTCTTGAAATGCCCATTGAAAATTAAAATGCTCTCATTTAATCCGTGGGGAGGTATATATGCGTGGGGTTCAAGTACGGGAAAAATGCGATATTAAATACATATCTGACTTAATCGAAACAGTGTGTCTGTGAAGTTGTTAGCAAAGTCATCCAACTACCGTCTACCCACGCCAACGCTGAAGATGCCGAAAGGAACGCCGGCGAAACTTTCTACCGAGATGACCCTAGAAGGGAGGAACCCTAAAGTCATAAGAGTCCTCACATTTAATTATATTTTTATTTGCATGTGAATGTAAGTACTCTTTTACTATAATTCTGAATTTGACTAAAACTCTGAATAGGCTGAATGATATTGGCACTATAAAAGATCGACACAAGATGGGAAGCGAGGGTTCACCCTCTTTTCTACTTCTTACCTTCAGTTACCTAAAGACGGTTGTTTGCCCCGTAATAATCGCGTTTAAAAATCAAAACAACATATCAGTCCTTTTTTCCATGAACAAATGATAATACGTATTGACAGGCCAGTCAAAAGATTTTACACACACTCCCGTTTAATTTTAAAGTGAAAATACGGTTGATCCGAGCCATCAAAAGGAAAAGCTCTACGGTGACTTCAGCGATTTATTCAGAGAAAAAGGAGGAAACCTGGATTATGGTTGAAATGTGAATTTATCCTTAAGTGTGGATGCCCTTTTGCAAGTGTCCTGCCCTTGAAGTTTGAAAGCAAGCGAAGGGTAAAATTAGTGCTTAAAGATCTTCTGTTTTTGAAAGCATTTAATTTGACCCAAATGGATGATGGATTGAAAAAAATTCCGTCGTCACTCATCGCTATTACCTGCAATGAATGAAATGACGTAAAATGCTCCCATCTGATGAGGCGTTTGAAACGGAATCAATTCCGTGAAGCTCACGAGGTAAACCGGAGATGGGCGTCGTCGTGTGATTGCATCCCTCAAAGCGCCGTAATCGTCCTCTCTTTTTTTTATTCCAGATTTTCACTCGTTTGTTCTCGCCACCATCGATCTGGTGACAGGGACGTGTGGGTGGGGGGGGGGGGAGGGCGAGGGAGAAGGTTTTCGTTACGAGTGTGTGAATCTCGATGGGATATTTTTTTTCTTCCGGATTCAATGGATGGATTATGCAAACATTATCGACAGTGAAAGAATTGTGTGCTTGTGTACGTGAGAGAGAGAGAAAGGGGGAGAGCAGAGGTCATCCATGTCTCTCCCTCACTTTCTTCCCCTCCAGTCTGCCGAAATGCCGTGATCGTGTGCTGTCCTTTTCGTCTCGTTCGGTCAACTGTTTAAGATAAGTGAAATGCGCATGGGGCAGGTCGTTATCCGTCATCTGTGGCGGAAATCGTCATTTTTCAAAGCTCGACGGGAACGGAGTCGACAAACCGAAAGTCGACACGAAGCCTCCCCCGGTCGTCATGGGACCCGTGGTCGATAAGGGACGAAGGGGGCCAAATCCTCCCTGACCAATGCTCTCGCGGATAGCTTCGTCGTCGGCGTCGTCCCTAGGAAGGGAGTGGAATTCAGGGGCGGGTTAGGTTGGGGTGGCATTTCGATCGTTGTCGACCGACTCATCTCTTCTCTTCGCTCGAAATTTCATTCTCTCTCTCTCTCTCGAGGAATGTCGCTTACATTTGAGGCAAACTCGGTCACTTTGCCGTCTCCGATTTTGTATGTCATGGCTTTCGATTTCGGCGGACATGCCGGGTGGAGTTACCGGTCTCGTGATTCCTCCCGCATTCGGTGTTAATAGTTCCGAACGAGACGTTCTGACGGACGAAGGATTATGAACGTTCCGTTTTTTGTTAATCCATACGTGTCATCTTTCCTTTTTTTTTGTTGAAGGTTTAATCTCTACGAAAGAGTGGAAGTATTGTCGAGAGATAAACCTTTGCGTAAATATTAAAGAAAGAAACCTCAAGCCTTGAATATTTGACTATATACTGTTTCGAAAACTACAGCAATCGATGACTTCGGATTCGAATGTCAACTGCCGCCTTATAGATCATCTGACATCTATTCTCCTGACTTTCGGGTGTAGAAGTTATAATGTAATACAATAGGGATGCGTCGATGCTTGAACAGGGTTTTATTTGAGAGAGATATTTTTCTAAAGAATAGACTCAACCTGCCGGGAAATGGATTTGAGCCGATTGAATTATTCTGAGGGATATTCGATCAAAGGCTCAATCCTTTGATCATTAGTTACATTCTTCTGTAGTCAGTTAAGTTATCGTATTCTTATTGGCCTACAATCAAGGAATCTGGAAACAAATAGGTAATCAAATGCAAATATTATTGCCTGCGAACAAGTATTGCTGGAGTTTGAAAATTTCTCCGGGTAAGCTTTTGCATCCATCCTATTTATATGCAAGCTCACATATTTCTTACGCAAAGTATTCAGTATTCAAAACCCTCTCATATTTTCCACCCTTCAAATTAAATCCTATGATCACAGACAATCCGTATATAATTAGTCACGGCTACAGGGTAAAACGTTTGCATGCTAGAGGACATCAATTTTTCCAAAAAAAGCGACTCGAAACATTTTTCCCCTATTCAGAGAAATGATGTTTTAGAAGGGGACACCTATGCCCCTTGATTGTCTTTATCGGAGGTATGGATTTTTGTTGGCCCGGACTTCCAGTGACTTCCTATGGGCATCACACAAACGTTAAACATCCTTAAGTTGTGGTGTCCTTTGCATTCATGACGGATGAAATCTGCGGGGTTATTCCGTCAACAGAAACCTCGATCGAGTCTCTGACTTTGACCCACCCACGACTTGCAAATAAAATTATGCCGTTCGAAAGAAGAGCAGCAAAGGTCATCGTGCCGGGCGGATGACCCCGGTGTGTGTATCGTGCGCACACAAAGGCATCTCTTTCGAATCCTGCCTCGGACGAGGGGACGTCGCTTGCTCGGCCCGTGGAGAATTTGCATTCGCAGCGCGGAATGACCTCAGTCAATGTTGGTAGAACTTAATAAAACCCAAAAAGGCACGTCCTAAGAGGTCATTGTTCTTAAAGCTCACCGTTATGACAGGGTGCCATGCACTCGAGAGGCCGTGAAATTTGTAAATAAATCAAGGGCTCGCACGTATTCACTCGCTCGCTCATTCACAGCACTGAAACTGCACTTGGTTGTGGTGAATGCGGCTATGCGTTTACGTCTTCTTTATTTCAGTAGCAAGGATTGGTTTAAGTGGCCCATTTAAGGCTGTTTGAGTTTAGAAAAAACTTGATTTTTTAACATCGATAGAATCGGCGTTTCATCTTTGGTCGATCTTCGCTTCGTCTCTCAACAAATCAGACCAAACGAAACCAACTCAGCAAACCAAGTCCGGGGTTATCGTCATTAAATCAAAAATCAATCCCCATTCGCGACACTAATACCATCAGGAACCATAAGAAGAAGAACTTCCACATTCACGGGAAATCCGCGAAAAAACCTAATATTACGACAAGTTATACAATATTTACGAAACCCAATTTCGCAATGGATTTAATAGAAGGTCGCTCGAATATATTTAATTTAGTTTTTTGGCATAAAAATTTGGAAATTATCAAATAAAAGAACTGAAAGAAATCCATCTCTGCCGCGAAATTCACATTTTTTTAAACTGATTCTATCTGAAAGGAATTGTTCCCGATGCATTGTCATGATGAGTCCATCTTGATCGGTAATCGCCGTGGGGAAAAGAAGTTTAACTGTCCAAGTGCCTCAAGGAAGGACGGCGCCGTTGCAGCATTCTGCACCCTCTCGTCTCGGACTCGAACACCGTTTCCCCGGATGCGATGCCGCCATCGAGCTCAGGGAGGGGGGTGGGGTTAGGGACGGCAAGGGCGAGGCGGTCGCCGGCGAGGGAGAGAGGTCGGCGTGTGTGCCACGGGGGGATACGAGGGGGATGAGGGGGGACGAGGAAAGGGGGGGGGGGTTGAGGGAAGCGCATTTTCCTTCTCGCGCTTTTGGCCATCGCGTGTATCCCACATCTGGTGCGACGAGGGAGGGAGAGGGGGAGGGGAGCTTATACCTTGGCGGGGGGACCCGGGGGGAAGGGGGGGAGAGGGCACCCGGGGGCCGTGGCGGAGGAGGAGGGGGGGTAAGTGGATCTCGTCTCCTGCCTCCAGAATGAGTAGGGAGGAGGCGGTAGAGGAGAGAGAGAGATTGAGGGAGGGGGAGGAGTGAGGGGACGTGTGTAGTGACTGAGTGAGCCGGTGGGGCGTGATGTAGGTGTTCGGCGGCGGGGGCGAGGTGGGGGGGTGGGTGGGTGGGTGGGGACGAAGGGTGGACGGAAGGTTTTAGAGCGAGGGAGTGATGTGGGTGTGGGAGGGAGGAGTGGGAAAAAGCCCCCCCCCAACGCCCCCACCCTCCCCTTCTATCCCCCGCCCCCACCCCCACTCTCGATCGAAGGGTCCACTTTGAGCCCGGCCAGCGTTCTCATTTCGGCACGTCCGCCTCTGCCTTTGGGGAGTGGATTGGGGGAGGGGGCGGAGGAAGGGGGGGAGGAAGGGACGGGACGGGTGGGTGTGTGGGGAGCGGCGAAGGGGGAGCGGGAAGGGGGCAGGGTAGGGACGCCACTGCGTCGCTGACGCCCGCTGTGGCCCTTCTCTCTCTCTCTCCCTTTCCCTTCCCTCCCCTTCCCCCCAATCTCCCTCGCCCGGCCTTCCTCTTCTAGCTCGCCCTCGCGGGAAAGAGGAAGGAAGGGAAGGGGGCGGTGGGGGCCGGCAGGGGCTGTGTGAGGAGGAGGCAAGCCGCGCGTCCGTCCCCTACTCCCTCTCTCTCTCAGTATATCTCTCCCTTTCTCTCTCTCTCTCTACCTTCTCTCTCTCTCTCTCTCGTCCTTTCCCTCCAGCGCTGCACCACTTTCACTGGGAGCCGGGAGAGCGCAGTGGGCAAGGGGCTGGGGGGGGAAGAGAGGGCGTGTGGGAGGACAAACCACCCCCACCCTTTCGCCCGCCCAGTTTCCTTCCCTCCCCATCCTCCTCCTTACCGCTACCATCCTTCCCTTTCTTCAATTCTTTCCCTCGCGTTCCGTCTCCACCTCTCTCTCATCCCTGACACCCGCGAACGATGGATGATTTCGGCGGACCAGCCCTTCGTTTTTTGGCTCCCTCTCTTCGTTTTATTATCATCATCGTTTCGAATTTTTTTCCTCTCTCCCTCTCTCTTTCCTCTTTCTATCCATCGTCGCTTTGTGTTTTTTTACATCATTTCCTCTCCGCGTCCCTCTTAGTCGCGCGCGGCGAAACTTGCTGATTATCAGCGGAAAAAGGAGGGGTGGAGTGAGATAGAGTGGGGGGATTGGAAGAATGCTGGAAGGGTTTCGTGGAGGTTGGTGGGGAAAGTTGTCAAGGGGATGGGGAGGAGGGTTAGGGAGTAATTATTCATGCGCTTCTTTCTTAGTGGATAGGTGTTATTAAAAAAGCAACCGTGGTGGAGAGGGCGTAGGGGGAGGAGAGAGATATATAGATATGTGGGTATGTGTGATGAATATCGTCTCGTAATAGTTGATTAATATTCGGGTTTTGATGCTGTTTGCAATTGGGAGAGAGATCGGAAGTTTCCTCCGCAGCGTTGTGTATTTATTTTCAATTCGCGTGTGCTCTCCCCTCTCTCTTTATCAGCGCAATCCGTTCCTTTCCGAATACGGAATCGAAAAGGCGTCCCTCCCACCACAAAATCCTCCCCGTCCTACCATCCCTTATTTTCGCAGTCGGGAGAAGGATTTACCACACGGAATCTCATCCCCGAAGTACCGGAACGCTCGAAATTGTAACGTTCCCGATTTCAAGGTCAAAAGCCTTATATGTATTTTTTTTCCTCTGGCGATCTTCGCGTAGTTATCCGGGCCCCAAAACGTCATGTTATGTGCGTACATGATGAATGGACGGTCGGCTCGCCGACTTCGACCACTCCTCCTCCCTCCTTTCCCCATCACCCTTCTCTCTCTCTTCGTTCCCTACCCGGCTGTCCCTTCCCCCCCCCCTCGCCTTCGTATCCCCATCGTCCCTGTTCGCCCCCCTCGGCCCAGTTCGGTGACGCCACGGTGACGCTCAAACGAGTCGGCGAGCAGCGCGCGGTCGTCGGCTGCACACCAACGACGACCCCCCTCGTCTCTCAGAGATCCCCTCAGCCGAATCCCGCGGACGAACTTTGATGTCGAAAGGATTTCTTCAATTAGCAATTTATTCAGGTTTCGGTCGTGGTGGGGAGGGGGTGGAGAAGAAGACTACATTTGGTTCAAATCTTGACGGTGTTCGACCGTCTACGCTTCAAATTGCATAGCCTATTGGATACGGCATGGAATTCTCTTCTCCAGGTTCAGAATCGGATTGAACCCAGCCCAGTCTGAAATAAAAAAAACTTCCAAGCTCATTCAAGGATCATACTTCCGTAGACTCCTTTCTTGTGTACGTGTAGATGTATACTCTGATCAAAGGGCACTCACTGAAATAAGTATACATTTTATCACAGCTGTCTCATTGTTTGCATATGCCATTCACCCTTGTACCACTTTGAAAGATTCGTGTTTTCAGAAAATCACTGCTGTCTAGCGGACTGAGTGCGCATTACTGCATACACGTTTTTCCACTTCAATTACGTCCCTCGAAATTTTTTAATCAACGGTGTCCACATATGCATTAGATGATGCTCGCGCCTAATTATTTTTGTAACTTTATTTCATTCGTTATAGTTAGCTATTCAAAATACCTACGCATTGCTGAAAAGAATTAGAATAAACGCTATTCAATATCTAGATTTTCATCTACAGTAGATGTAGATGTAGATTTTGGTGTCCGATCACTAACCGAAGTAATACAGTGTAAAACTGGAAATGCAGCACTCAGCTTTATTTGATGAAAAGTTTTTTTCGTGCATATACTATGAAATAACTCGCCGCGCCAATCTGTGGAACCGTCGGTCTAGCTGTTACATCGATGCTACGCCAGAATTATTGAATTGAACGTTGTATCATAATATGCTTTATTTGTTATGCCTAATGCATCAAAGATATTTTGGACCACTTAGCCTGATGGGCCGTAAAGCTAGAGCAACATTCGTTCTGACTAGCTCATCCCTTTCCTGAAATCTGGATTGTAAATCCACTCCAGCCTAGAGCGTTACGTTCACGTTAATTTCAAACGTACTACGTGAGCTTATGACTCAGAAAAACATTCTACCATATTACTGTACTGATTTAAAAGTGAATAACTAATATTATAATAAAATAATGTTGTAATGAATATGTTCACATATTAATACTCATCAATCGTATTCGTGGATAATACCAGTGATGTAAACAGAAGATTATCTAAACCAAATGCAAAAATGTATAAAAAAAGTTAATCATTTGATTTTCCCTTGAGCAATTATCTTTAAAAGTATACATAAATACATCGCGGTAGTCCAGGGGTACAGCTTTGGGATACTGATCGGCGGACCCGGGTTCGATTCCCGGGCAAGCCTCTATGGGCATCTGCTGCTCCACCCTAGCTATGTGATTTTTCGGTAACCAGATCTTTCTGGGAGATCATAACCGGCAGAGGGAAAGGAACTGGCCCCCCTACCCTGATGTGTGAATTTCACACGCCGTCGGGCTTAGTACTGGGTGAACTCTACCATCACCTACCAAACCGACCTTCGGGTTGATTACTGTGTTTATGGTTATATATATATGAATATATATATACAAATATATGTACATATATATATATATATATACATATATACATATATATATATATATATATATATATATATATATATATATATATATATATATATATATATATATATATATATATATATATATATGTTAAGAGTCACAAAATATTTATTTAGTAGCTGTGTCCATCCAAAAACCTACCTTAAACGGTAGATTACCTTATAATAATAATAATTATATATATATATATACACGTATGTATATATATATATATATATATATATATATATATATATATATATATATATATACATCAATACCCTGCAAGCCACCAAAAAGGTGTGTGGCAGGGGAAGGAAAGTCTGATGGATGTGAATAATAATTACAATAATTAAAACGGAGAAGCGAGATAGCACTTGCGAACAAAAACACTGAGAAACACATACAAATGAAACTCACACGTATTCCGAATTTTTTAGGTGGCCAAACCCCCTTCCTCTGGGGAAAGAATAAACTCTAAAAAGGAAGTTCCTTCTCTCTCTTATTTCTCTTCTCTATTTCGCGATTCGTTTATGTCAGTATCAATCAGTTTTTGCGTCTTCTGTGAGCATCAAAAACTCTACAGTACCATTTCATCTGATATCCCAATAATTGTGGGGCCTAGATGATGTCAAAATTATGGAGAGCCGATTTCGAGAAGTCAATTTCATAGAATATATATATCCTCACGGGCGCATGAATAAGCTCTTACATAAAGAAGACTTTAGGTTCTCATGTGTGTACAAGGAAAAAATACGTAAAACGGCTTTACGGCGAGGGATGAGCGTGCACTTGATCTATCAGATCCGCAAGCAATTGAACATCGCGCATCGGAGAACAAAATGCTCCGGGGTACGATTTCGTGACACTCAATCGTTCCTTAAGGGTGGCTCTGGCGAGTGAGCCCGCTTTTATTCACCCCTTCCTATACCCATGAGTTCGATAACACGGAGCAGTCGTCAAAAAAAAAAAAACGAATTCGCAGCGAACCTACTAGTCTCGTCACACAAATCCCTCTCTCCGATCGCCCTCCCGCTCGCTTTACCTATTTCGCATTTGTTTTCCCCTCGCCCATTTCTCATCACTTCCCTTTTTATCTCCCAACCCTTTACCCTTCCTCCGAAACCCCTCTCCTCCTCTGCCCCTCCTCCCTCACGTCCCCCATTCGATTTTGCGAGACTTGTTGCACACATGGTCGTGTCCGTTCATGAAGCATGCTCCCCCCCTTCATTTTTATTTACTTCTTTTTATAAATAAAGCACGTGCCGTTTTCGCAGCCACAGTGTGAGGGTGCGGGTGTGGGGGTAGGGGAACAAGGAATACCGCGTCTCGGAGAAGTCCCAACGCCTCCTCGAAAGCCTTTTGAAGACAGGGTGCACGGCTGCGTTCTTTTTCGTGGAAATTTGGCGGACATTTGGCGCCCGTAAGGCGACCTCAACCAAGCCAACCAAGTCCTCCCCCTCCTTTCCCTCCTTCCTCTTCCGTCCCTCATTCCCTCGCCACCTCTTCTCCCTATCCCTAGATTAAAACCCGAGTAGGCCCTCTCTCGCCCCGAGGGCTCCGCCGGTTGGGCCCGGCGAACATGCCGGCTGCGGCGGCTGTGCGAGCCGAGGGGTGGAGGGGCCTGCAGAGACGCTTTGAAACGCGAAGGAATTGAAGTGTGTGTGTGTTTGTGAGCGTGATGAAAGCCTTGGAGAGAGAGAGGCCCGAGAGCATTATAATGAACTGCTACGGATCTCCTCCGGGACGTCGCGGCATCTCTATCCCTCCCTATCCATTTTATCGGCGCAAATAAGAAGGAAGAGATGACCAATTCTATGCATGCCGCAGTGATGCGATTTGACGCGTTCGAAAAAACGAGGCTAGCGTACAAACAAGGGGGAGAAAATGATTTCGAGCCTGCCTGCGGGCGGGTCTGGCTGAGCTCGCTGAAGACCCAAGGCACGACGGCGATGTTACGTTGTTGATTTTATGTCCTTACGTCAGAGAACGCTTCTGCATGTGTGTGTGGTCATCTATCCCTTAGTTAAAACTCAGTTAAAAGTTAATTCTCAATTAGAAAAGAAACAAGGGGGGGATAAATAATCGATCAAATTGATTAGTTGGCTGGTGGCCTCTGGACCTCATCTAATGCCGGAGAGGTTTTATTTGTAGATGTGTAACTCCGATTCCGGTCACTAGTCCTCGAATCTTACGGAGGAGAGCCCATAAGCGGCGTCGGATATATGGCTCGTATGTATGTACTTAAATGGGTACCTAGATTTTCTATTAAAAACCTAGCTTTTAAAGTTTCAATTACACACAAACAACACTTATCACATCATACGAGGGAAGGCTGAAAAGTAATGCAAACATGCCTGTAGAGCGCGAATTAAAAAAATAGCAATATCGGGCAAAAAATACATTAAAGTACAATTCTTAAGTTTCAAAATCATATATTTATTTTTCAACATAGTCACCATTAAGGCTAACACATTTCTCCGAACGTGTAACAAGTT
The DNA here is from genome assembly GCF_022747635.1 of Hetaerina americana. Lineage (NCBI taxonomy): Eukaryota > Metazoa > Arthropoda > Insecta > Odonata > Calopterygidae > Hetaerina > Hetaerina americana. The sequence goes on along the minus strand of NW_027287538.1, from coordinate 48,310,639 downwards.
TTTTCATTCCGTCACTGAAAAACTCTTCCGACTTTTCTCGAATCCAGGATTTGACAACTGCTTTCACCTCACCGTCCGAGGTGTAATGATTACCCTTGAGGTGTCTCTAGAGTTGAGGAAAAAAATAAAAATTGCAAGGCGCAAGATCGGGGGAGTAAGGAGGGTGTGGAATCGGTTCAAATTTACATTCCGGGTTATATCCACCGGAACAGTTACTGATGGCACTGCATCAGACAACTAGGGGGGCGGAGGATATTAGTATGAGGACAGTATTGGGGTGTTCCAAGGTGAATGTTTGTTTACTTAGTATAAGATATTCCATTATTGATTCTTGCTACCCTTGATTTTCTTTCCCCACAGACTTCAATTTTCTGACTGTTTGATAATATGTTACACATACCATAGCAATTGGTTTCGATCATTTCCAGTTCCAAAATGCCGTTTCATTCTTCTCGTTCAGTCCAGCCACGAATTTCCTAGAACGAGTACATGATATTTTTATGTATTGACATCGGCGAAGGTTCACCAACGTTTGCATCTACGTAACGTGAAAATCGAAAGTTCATCATTGATATTGTGTTTACAACGACTGACTTATTGTTATCGTTTATTAGGAATGATTAATTAGATAGATATCAGATCGATGCGTGCACCCGTAATTTTCCTTTAATTGACATAGAATTATCATGTCCCCAACGGAAGTTCCCTCTCTGCGGGGACAAGAGGAAGTCGTCAGAAGCCGTCGCGTCGGCCAGTAGTCGTTTCATTCGCCCGTGAAATATTAAAATAAAAAATTTGTTCGTAGCTCAACGTTTCTCAGTGACATACTTTAATATTAAGTCTTCTGGGCAAGTATTGACGGATGCAATATTACTCTCTATTGCAGTTTTTATTCAGACTAGCCATTCCGTGTGCGTTCGTCTTGACATTCTCAATTGATTTTATGCATACAAGTGACACATTTTTGCACGAAGACAGACGTAAAAAAATCGCGCACTAAATTTTTCACTTAGATAAACTGCTAATTGTACTCAATACACTCCGAGCTCTGGTATGTAATTGGATTCCAATTGATTACTGTAAGAAAACTATAAAGCTTTATCCTTTCGGTGGTATACCATTATTCTCAATACCTCTCGTGTGAGGCAAACGGAAATAGTTTTCCCCAGGACATTCTGTGCGGGCTGCGCGTTGTGCGACTCGAACGTGTGGTCTCTAATTCGTTCGCGGAAAAATGTCAGTCACTAACAAACCAGATTCCTTAATTTCTGGACTAAAGTGCCAATTTGTGGAGATGTGTCCTTATGGAGCAATAGGGAGCCAATCCCCGACGTGTTACAGGAGTTGAGAGTTGCGATTGAGCAACAATTACGGACAGCATTCATTATTTGTGGGGGCCAGCAGCGAAGGTCACCTTCACCGCCGCCTTTGATGTGCAGCAAAGAAGGGCAAGGGAGGATGACCATGAGGGCAGGAGGTGCGGAGGGAAACCCAGCAAGGGCGCATTAAATATTTCTCATCCGCATCCAATTTAGAAGACGCTCTCGTTGCCGAGGACTCAACCTTTGGCCCGAATGCCACTCTCGAAAACCCTGTCGCCGTCTGGAATTGAGGCCATCCGCGTGAATCGCCGCCACGGTGATCCATCCACTTCCCCCCATCCCGTGACGTAATTGCTGACGTTCCGAAAATTCCCACCGCTCGAACTTTGAAGATGTGCATGGAAGTCATGCTCCCCTTCCAATGCCGTATGCATTTTGTCGGGGGTGCGCGGGTGGTGGGGAAACGGAAGGGTTTGGGGGTGGGGGGTGGTCACTCTTGAATTTTCAATTGCGTCACGTTTGGTTTTATTGCTTTACATCGGTGCCAGGGAGCAGGAAGGGTGGGGTGAAGGTGTAGGGACGAATTCGGGGTGGGGGAATAAAAATGGAGCCTAGAGAGAAGGAAAGAAAGATTGCCGAAAGCGCGTCGCCCTCCTCGCTGGGGTTGGCTGGCCGGGCTGGCTCGGGCGCGAGGAATTTCCTTGGGACCTTAAATAATGGACGCCAACCGGCTTCGTGGAAGCGCCCCAGCGTCTCCCGGTCGGACATTCGGAATGGCGGCCGCTGTGGCCGCGGTTTCGACACGCCGCCGCCGACCGTGCAACTCACACACACACGCAGCTCCGAGGACACACGAGAACACATGTACGGCTCACGCACACGGACGCGGGGGCCCACAAGGGTGGTGTGGGGTACGGCGACGACGGGAAGGCGAGGGGGAGGTTGGGGCTTTCGGGGCGGGCCCCCCAACTGAGGCACCGGCGAACTCCAAGGAAGGGAAGGGAAGGGAGGGCGGAGGAGGATAGAGGACGAAGATAACGAACCGAGCAAGTCTCTCTCTTTCTCTCTCTCTCTCTCGCTCGCTCCCTCTCCCCTAACCCTTCGCAGACCGAAAAGATGCATGCGCGAAGGCTTGAGTCTCTTTTATTTTTTTTATTCCACGAACGTGTTATGTGCCGCTCCGCGACGGGGAATCAGAACGCGGCCGGGCGTCTTGTTTTGTTTGCCGATGGTGGAAGGGGGAGGCGGTCCGGCGACGGCGGCAAGGAGGCGACGACGCTGATCGAATGAATTTTGAGACCGCGGGGAGAAATGAGGGTGGCCGCGATCGATCGGACGCGGATTACACGAGGCTTGTGCCCTCTCACTCGCTCCACTATGATAAAAAGCTCCGGGGATACGCGGATGCTGGACGTGGGTCCTTCTAATTGCCAATTTTGGCGTCCGCGGTAAATTTCAATTTCGACAACGTTTCGCCAGCGTTGTTTTCTGCCTACTTCTTGCCGGAGAGTTAGTTCACTCTGACCCCAAGTCAGACAACTTACCGTATCCTTGAAACTTTGCTAGCGCATTTCGGAGAGAATTCGTCGCCTGCAGAATTCACAGAGGGTGTAGGGGAAGAAGTAGTAGTTTTAGGGAAGGCGACCGACAGCTAAGGTCATTTGTGCGCGTGGGGGAAGAAGGTGCGCATTGAAGGAAGGGATATCCATATGAGGTGCAATGGAGCAGGAATGAGTCTCGAAAATAAGAGTCCATATTTGTGAAATATGAACTTAACGAATATTAACTTTCCTTATTACCCTATTTTTAATTATTTTCCCTTAAACCCATGCATAACGTATTGTGATAGTTAAAGGAGTGCTAAAGATATTTTAAAAAACCATAAACACAGTGATCAACCCGAAGGTCGGTTTAGTAGGTGATGGTAGAGATCACCCAGTACTAAGCCCGACAGCGTGTAAAATTCACACATCAGCAGGGTAGGGGGGCCAGTTCCTTTCCCTGTGCCGGTTATGGTTTCCCAGGAAGACCTGGTACCCGAAAAATCATTTCAGCTTGGGTGGAGCTGCAGGTGCCCAGAGTACCTCGCCCGGGAATCGAACCCGGGACCCTCTGGTCAGCAGTCCAACGCTCTATCCACTGGACTACCGCGACCCACGCTAAAAATATTATTTAATTTTTTAAAATTTTTTTTTTAATCAAATAAAATTAAATGGGATGTTGGGCAAGTGAAGATGGAGGAAAAAAATCAGTTGACGAAAGTTTGTTAATGTGAGATAAACTTAAGGATTTCTGAATTACTCACGACAGAATTACTCTTATAGATTGAGACTCGTTTGGGATAGAAGGAAAATAATGTAAGGTCAAACGCTTTAATTTGAAAAATAATTTTCCACGCCACATAAACAAAGTTTTGGAGTATCCGGACGTACTTTGACACGACTGGCATGAAACTGATTGTTAAAAAACGGTACTGAACGTAAATTCTTAGTAGAATTGATGTTGTTACGGTTTTACGGCCGTATCCACGTGCATCAATGCATTACCGCCCTTCATTTCAAATAGAACTAAACGGAAACAATGGGAATACAGATTTGTTTGTTTTTGGTATTCAACCATTACTATCAAAATCGTATGGCTCAACCCTCAGCTGCGAAGAACAAAGATGACTGCGAACAACCCGACACATTTCATCAACGGAATTTCTCCAGTTCGGACACCTTGTGTGAAAAGCTTGATATAAACGCATTCATAAATTTGCTTGCCAATTAGAATGCCATTACTTTCAATAAAATCATTATTTTCCCCCACCTCAGGTAGTTGGTAGCTCTGCTTTCGGTATTCAACCATTACTATCAAAATCTTATGGCTCAATCCTCAGCTGCGAAGAACAACGATGACCCGACACATTTAATCTACGGAAGTTTCTCCAGTTTAGACACCTTGAGTGAAAAACCTGAAGACGCATTGATAAATTTACTCGCCGATTAGAATGCCATTACTTTCAATAAAATCATTATTTTCCCCACCTCAGGTAGTTGGGAGCTCTGCTGTAGACACGTTTACTGAGAGGGAATCTTTAGTTTTGATGTTATTAGGGTAACAACGTAATGGTAAGTGTAAGAAGCAGTAATAACGGAGATGGGACAGAGGGAAACCCAGCGCTGGCATTTGCGTGTGTTCTTTAAAAGAGCGGACAAAGCTCTCAAGGTTAAACTTCACAATTGACAAACGACGTGTTACACTTGGGTTTGAAATCAACACACCAAAAAGTGGGTACATCAACGATGCATCGACAGGAATTACGGTATACCGTTGAAAGACAGCATGAAGACCGGGTCACAATTAAGGTCATAATTTATGAACATATCGTAGACACAGGCAAAACTCAGCATCGTTGAAGAGTATGCTTACTGAGCTCAACGAATCAGAAAACCCTTACCCTAAGTTTACAATGAGAAGAATGCAGTGACCTTAACCATCTTCATCGCTCGGGCTTGGTTGGCTGAGTACTTAGGTCTCCTCCCACATAGGGTAACTTATCGTAAAGAATCAACACTAAACGTTTACGTGAACCGCCTTTCGCGTTAAGTTTTGTCACGTCAAGATGTCACCGCTTCCGTTTTCATCCTTATGTTGATCTCTGGGCTTATTGCGATTTTGGGTCATGTTCATACGTTCAGTGTGAACTGGAAATCAAACCTCGTTTTCCTATTTGGGAAGCTATCGTCACTTCATGAAGATCCTCGCGTGCTTTCGCCGTTGATGGCGATCCTTCACTTCAAATTAAATTAAACAAGAAGTGATCATTATTCAGGGAACTCATATACGTATTTATTTTTTCGCCATGATTAACGGAATAGGGGGATTTTTCGACTGGTTCCTCTAATTTCCCAGAAATACGCTGTAGCGGGGGAGGGGGCCTTGGTGAAATTTTAAAGGAATTCCGGCCGATGACTTAATCACAACCACCCACAAAAACGAGGGATTAGAAACCTGATTTTTCAAAGAGGTTTCCAGTGATTCGAGATACATTTTTTTTTAAATGTTGATTTTTGCGCTCGAGTGGTCGGGGATGGTGGGTGAGGGTGGGGGTCCGTAGGACGAAAAAAAATTAGTTCGCTACCACCCTGCCGGAGATTAACCGTGCAGTGGGCGAAACGAGATCAGACGTGAGTTTTTCGATTCATTTCGTTAATGATGAGAAACGGGTAGGCAGCGCGCCCAGTAATTTCGTTTCGGTCGCACCACCACGCCAGGTGCGTCCATTGGATATTCACGCGAAGGTGACTTATCGCTCGGAGGTCTTGCCGGGAGCAAAAAATTTTCGGCGGAGGGGAATTTGGCCGGCCCTCTCTCTCCTTCTTCCCTTAACCTTCCCGGCCGCGGTGGTGCGCAGTGGCGGTGGGTCCGCCGCCGCCATTCGCGGCGGTCCTTTTCCACGCGTTCTTATGCTCTCTCCTCTGCGACGTGCGAACCGGGAGGGTCGCATCGGCGAAGGACGGGGGGGGGGGGACTCCCTCCGAGAGAGGATGGCGGTGACGCTTCCATTCGTTCGGGCGTGAGCGGGAACTTCATGGAGGGAAGAAGAACACGAGGCTCGGCAAAAACCTCGCAAGACGAAATGTGCACGTTAACGGGTGGGATTCGAGGGGAGGGAGATGCGATTATCGTCTCGAAATGTCGACGACCCATCGAAATTTTTATGTCGACATTGCTACACATGAATCTGCACATGTTACACGAGGAATGGATGTTAACACATATACAATTCGCGTGCACGTACATGCCTGTATAGATCATGCATTTATTGTTGCGCTTGACCAATTCATCACGCATTCAGACGGACGAATTCTAGTATTCAGGTCCATTTAATTGTTTCGAGTAAGTTGCGAAATGGACAGCATATAGATATACGTTGCTAGTTGCTCTTGTTTCGCCTTCAGTTAAAATCTACCGATATGAACTGAATTATATGTCAATATGTGATGGACACAAAGAATAAGTATGTAGACATGAAAAGGTGACCGGATAGAAGAACTTAGAGCTGTGAGCTCAAATCAATCTTAGGATTGATTGATGACTTGATGACTGATGATGATCATTGGCTGTTGACCAAACACCCCCCGCCACACGCCCTTGTGCCGGCTTGCGGGGTATTATGTGGATGCAGTTTTAGATGACCAACGAAAATGGCGATGATTAATAATATTTCTTTATTACTAGACTTGGAATGAAAACGTTAGCGGAAAAATAACTATATACTTCATCAAATGTCAGTTGTCAGAAAGCATTCGTCCCACGAAAATAAGAAACGTTAGCTACGACTAATAAACGGATTATACCCCCTCTACTCAACCGAAAATGGCAATCCACAATTTTACTCCCCTTACTATTTATCGCCTGGCTCACTTATTGAGGAGATGAGTGACACTGTTGCGTTGGCGTTGAGAGTGGTCAGTGTAAGCCTTTAAACTGCTTAGCTGCCACATTGGGTTGCTGACGTAACGAGATTACCATCATGAGTCCTCCGCATAACATTGACGTTGATATCGTTTGAAATCCCGCACGTCGCCCGGCTTGGGCGAACTGTTGCAACGCGGTTTCCAGCTTGAGATTGTGGGTTCGAATCCTGCCTCTTCCATGGATGTTGCTTAGCCGCTTGATTGGTTTCGGTGGTGACTTTACGACGCGAAATAAGCCTGAGCCAAAGGGAAACGTGAAAATCTAATCATCACCACCTCGCTAATGCTTGTAGGTAGGGATTGGTTTTCCATGGAATGAATATGCCCAGTTGTCGCTTTAGATTCAAGGATGTCTAATCATCATCAAGAAAGGAATATCAGTGTCGTAACTCTGTATGGGACCTGAGTTGCATAACCAAACGTGAGTTAAGTTATTTTGGAGGATTTTCAATGGCCATCAATATTGCTGGAGTTTTATCAAGAGGGATAATGGGGAATACATTTTTTCCATCGAAAGGGGCCAGGCTTTGTGTGTCTTCAGGCAACGAATCTTTTCTTTTACGTCTCACTTCTATGGAATTTCAATAGAAAACTTGCTGGACAAACCTATTTCGTTGAATTCTGAAACTAGCCGGCGTACAAGGGAGTACCAATGTATATGGAATGGAATGTATGCTCGTCTAGAGTATCGCGGATATGATAGGTCGCATTGAGGTTTATGAATTTTAGGAAGGCAATGCAGTTTTAGCAGAGAAGAAATCGAAATGCTAAGGGAGGATATTACCTGTAATTTATGACTTCAGGAGTTGTTTTGGTTTATGAGGTCATATCTTGTTTATCTTTTGTTGTTTTAAGGATTTGTGTATAGACGCAAGAGACATCTTGGATTTTCCATGAGAAACCAGATTTGCCCAAGATTGCAGTGGAGTTATCTTTATCTGCCATTGAAACACCCCCAATTAATCCTAGTGTCGTAAATATTGACTAGCCTCACCTCCCTCTCCTCCCAGTCATTTTTTTGCTACGTCACGGAGTAGATTTCTTTCCGAAGCTTTCGGAGAAGGCCCTCAGCATTTCATCTACATTCTATCCTGCAAACCACTAGGAGGGCGTGTGGCGGGGGGTGTTAGGCCATCAGGAAACAGAATATTTGGTGACTAATGGCATTCTGAAAGTTTAAATTGTCGTTCGTGATATTTGCCGATCCTGTGATCTGGAATCATGTGAGGGGAAATGATTTCTTCCTATGTAATTCCGTCCCTTCTACCTTTGTAATTCATTCTTCAAGGTATTATACCAAGTACAGCCAGGTTTTGGGCGGTCCGTAAATACTATTTACTTCCATATATCACGAGAGAGTTCTCTTATTTGCCTTACGTGATTTCTTTCTTCGTTTCTTCTTAACTTCTGACTAGCTTCATGCTTTCTAAAGAGCCCAATCTCTTCCTACTTTACCCCGCTTACTCAATTCTCCCTTCTATCCTGGAATTCAAAATACCACTACCTTTCAATATTTCCCCTACCCGATTTTTCTGCCGTTATCGGATTTCCTCTGGCAACTTCCTCTCTTCGTCCACCCTATTTACAACTTCAGCGTTGGACTTCCCCTCTGTCCAACTTTATTCTCCATCCTTCACTACGCACAAATCTCCAAAAAAAGCCTCAAATCCACGGTCATCCTCTTGCCTCGAAGACCAAGCTGCATATTACGCGTAACGCTCAATATTTAAAGTATTTACTTCTCTTTTCCTTTCATTTTTACGCAATGTACCTTTCATCAATTTCCATCTTGTTTAAAGTGCTTCTTTCGCTAATGCAATGCTACTCATAATGTACACACAACCACACTCATATTCCTTAAACTATTGCCCAATGCATGAACCACCGCAACTGCTCTAGTTTACTCCCTCGTGCTTTATTGGTTAACTTAGCTTTCCTGCTTCTAGAGGACCACATTTATTTTCTTTTCTTGCGATTAATCACCATTCCACACCTCGTGCATTGTTCCTGCGGAGCACTTATCTGATCTGTGCTTATCCTAAAGTTTAAGTCGTGTTTGTACCTAGTCTTTGTGGTTCTAGTGTATCCTAATAAAGACTAACAAGGCAATAATAATGTGACCCTGTTATTAGTTCATAGCCACTCTTCACGAAACGGGCAGCTTTTCTCTATATATTCTCCATTCCGAATTTTAGAAATTAGGTCCTTCGATTAAGGGTTCCAAACACTAATTAATCGTAGACGTCGCAAACGTTATCGTTGACGAACCGCACCTCCCGCGCATCCCGGCTAATTCTCGGTGCGTCGTGGAGTCGATTTCGTTCTGGCGGCAGAAAGAGCATTCATTCCTCGTTCGCCCATTCCATTTCCGTCCGCCCTTTATATTTTCTCCGAGTCTCCCCGAGTTTCCGCCCTCACCCGCGACCGCTGACTCCGCCGGGTGAATTTCGTCGGCCCCGGGGTCGCGACGGCGGAGCCGGCCGGTTTTTACGTCGTCGTCGGAGCGCCTCGGCCGCCAAAAGGACGACGGACCGGGGCCAATTCCTTTGAGAGCATCCTCCTCGCATGATGGGGCCCCGGGAATAATGAATTTAAGCGCGGGGAGGCCGGTGGGTCCGACCGTCCCACCGATAGGCCCCCGCCGCATCCCGCTCCTGCCCTGGCGCCCTCGGCCGTGTGTGCAAACGGCGCCTCCCCCTAACTGCCCCCCACCCAACCCCCTTTAAACTCCTTCCCTTCCGCGCCGTTTGCGATCCCGTAGCCACGGGATGTGGCCATTTTAATTACGACGTCCCTCGCACTGGGCCCCTCCGACTCTCAGCCCGACCTCTCATTCCTCCTCCTCCCTTCCTGCCTCCCCCCCCGGTAACTGCCTTCCCGCCTCTTCATCCAGTTCGATTTCGGTCCTGGGGAATAAGAAGGAAGGGGGAGAAGAGGGGTAGAAATAATGGTGATATAAAAAAAAATTAAAAGGAGGAGGCGGAGAGAGAGAATCGTTCGCTCCTCTCGCGGGTAGCTTAGCGCCAGGTCCGCGTCCTCGTGAACACCATTCATTTTCCCATTCCTCCGCACCGACATTTGTGAGCCTTTTTTCAAGGACAGCTCCCAACCATCGGCCTTCAACAAAAGAAAAGCGCCACCATCACCACACTCGCGCACAACACACACACACCATCGACTCTTAAAAACTCCGACCGCGTTCCGGAAATACCCGAAGTCAGAGGAGCGGGCGAAAATGTCAAGAACCAGTCCATCCTCTCTCTCTCTCTCCTGCCTTCATTCCTCCTCCGCCTCCTCCCTCTTCTCCTTTCGATGGGGAACCTCCTCGGCAAAAGATTCCACCACCTTAGTAATCCCCTCTCCCTCGCTCCAAACCGCCTCCCCTCGGCGCCTCCCCCCCCACCCACCATCTCTGCAGATCCCTCTCAACCACCTCAAGCCATCTCCTAATTGCGCTCAGTAGGTAGTGGGCCGACTCCCTCACGGAGGGAAGAAATTCAAAGAGTTTTGTTTTTTGGGGGCGAGGGCAATTCTCACGGCCGGCCCACCCGCTCTCGGCTGCGGGGATGGCGAAAGAGACGGCGACGAGAGGCGGGACGGATGGGTGGTGGCTGGCCAGAAACTTAGGAGAGGGAGAGAGAGACGAGGAAACATACCTACATATCGCGCATGTAAAATCTCATTTCGACTCTTTCAAGAGGAACGTAATTTCGTCCTCATTGGTCCCATACAGCGATAGCGGATGAGTGAGCCTGCCTGTCAGTGTCAGCGCGAACAATAAATGCCGAGGGTCAACCTAGTCCGTGATGTCAAGGAGAATCAAATCCGATCCCCTTCCCGATAATGAACTTTTTCTGCCCTCGGTGAAAGTAAAGGCGAGCCATTTTATTGGTACTCGTAATGTCATACGTGAATTAAGTCTTGAAGCATGAATTTATAATTGCCGACCAACACTGTCCTCGTTAATGCCACGAGTGCCCTTCACTGGGGTTCGGTCCGGCGGCGGACAGGAGGCTTTTGGGGAGACGTTCATTGTCCGATGAAGATTCTTGTATGTATTTAGACGTTAGGCACACCTTGGTCATCGAAAGATTGTCTTTTCAAATCCGGACGGCTACTTCTTGGTCAGCCGCGACAAAATTTTGATCGGGCAATTCTTGTTGGCTGCGCGTTCAATGTCAGGTCCAATGATCGAGTATTAAAATCACTTCCGTTGTGTAAACGCTATGTTGCTTGATTGTTATTTTCATATATATATATATATGTGTGTGTATATATATATGTATATATATATATATGTGTATATATATATATATATATATATATATGTATATATATATATATATGAAGAATTTACTGTGCAAAAAAGAGTAGAGGAGACGGAGAACCCAAAATTCACTCTGCCTGCTCTTGCGAGTGGACGCAAGGGACAAATACGCCAGCACTCTCTTCCATTTTCTAGAGGCAGGCACAATGAATTACGGTAGTGGTTCAAAATTTAAACAATTCCTTTTACTAATGCCTTCGTGCATTAATTTGGCAAACTTTTTTTGTCGAGCGATTTACTAGTCATCCATGACATTTTCCGTTGCCTTATTTCACTGACTTATGTGTTTCCTTAAAAAATCCATTTCTGAAAAGTTGGCGATTATTAACCGAAAAGATTATGAAATAAAGAAGGAGGGATCGAATCCAGTCATCGAATGAGCTTTGTGTACTAATACCTAAGTAACATGAACGTGTTTATTTATTTATTTTTTATTTATTTATATAGACCCTGCAAGCCACCGCCAGGGTGCGAGGCAGGGGACACACCACAATAATTTTACCCGAACATGATCCTACCGCGGTCGAAAAATATTATTATTATCCCCTATCGTTCGTGGAAAAATGTCACCTTAAATCTCTCTGTTATACACTTAATCTTTCTAATTTTACTAGCATGATCTCTCCCACCGTATTACGGTGGGGCTAATGATACATTTTCAACATTACTGCTGAAGAGACCTCTTCCAATTTAAGTAAGAGCTTCAATCTGTGATTTACGTTCTTTGGAGAGAGTATAATTTCATATGACATAATTCGCGATTAATTGAGTGATCCCGGGTTTTTGGTAATTGCCATAACACTTTTGTTTCACAAACAGCTATTCCCCTCCAGAGTTTTCCCGATTTGCCCAATTGAGAAATTTTATTGTTTCGGTAGTTAGTTCTAAGGGGAAGCAAAATGCGGATTTGGAGTGTCGAGTCCCAGAGGCGATCCGCTAGCATATTTCTTTTGATCGGAACTTGGATGATAAATGACATTTTCTGCAGAAGTGACATTGCAAACTAAAAATTTTGTAGTTCCGTTGCAGCAGGTTTGAATTCCACTGAAATTATCTCAGCTGTTGGAGCACCTTGAACCCAATTAATGCCACCTGACGCCAAAGATGCAAAAAAAAATAAAACCTTGATCAAATATTCTCGTTTTTCTGACCGGAGGCGGTGTCGCGAGGTTTCTTGCCATGGTGCTTCAATCAAAATTCATTATTACGTAACATCAGACGTCGAATATTATAAAACTGGGACACCCGAGGCGAAGTTATTCCGAACAGGGTATACATATAGCGCCAAATACTGCTTGCTATCTAACGAAGGGAGAAACAGGGGTGGCGGTGAGGGCACCCCTATTTCATTCCCACCCCCACCCCTCAACCCCGGTTCCGACGCCGTTCTTGCCTCCGTCCTCCTGCCGTGCCCTCCACGACCGCCGCCACGGACCGCCGCGATGGCGTAGCCTCTCTCGCTGGTGTGCGCCCCCCTTTAATTTTCCGAGGGGTTTTCGTGGGGGCGGACTCCGAGGGAGCGAGGCCCCGAAGGGATGGGGGGTGAGGAGCGGCGGCGAGGATAAGGGCGGGGGGTGGGGGGGAGGGAAAGGGAGGGACTCGGTGGGTCCTGACGGGGGAGCGAGTGTATTGCCGCGGGGAGAGAAAGCTTTTGGCGGGGCTGCGTAGTCGGGTCTCCATGCCGCCGCCGACGCCGTTCTCCCACCCCACTTCCCGAATGCCGCCCCCCGCTTCCCCCCCATCGCATCCTTTCCCCCCCATTCCACTCCCATCCGCCGCCCCTCCCCGCAGCGAGCTCTCTCGCCCGCCCTCCGCTACCGCTCGGCGGACTCCAATCAACCAAGAAAGCATTGCGCCCACGGAGGAGAGTCTGTAAGGTCCGTCCGTCCGACTCGCTCTCCCGCCGGTTAGGGTGGAAAGCGAGGTGGTGCGGGGGGACGGGAAGAGGAGGGGAATTCGAATGGTGCAGGGGGAGCATGGTCTAAAGGTGGGGAGCGAGAGGGTGGGCGTCGGGATGGGGGGGAGGTTGGGAGGAATTGGGCGTAGCGGGGGAGATATTCGGGCGGGCTCTAGGGGGAGTGGAGAGGTAGCGGCGGGAAGGGGGGATGTGAGTTGGTCGGTGCTGGGTGGCTGGCAGACGAAGGTCTCCCAGAGGTATTGTGATAGAGGCAGCAGGAGAGCGGAGCAAGGAGGGTATGGAGAAGTGGGGAAAGGGCTGGCAAATTCCAAGGGAGCATCATTTCCCTCCCTCTTCCCCCTCCCTCACTGCGTCTTCCCTCACTCGCCGCCTCTCTCTCTCTAACTCTCACCCTCCTTCTCCCTCCAGAGCAACGGAGAAGGCAGTGGCAGCTCCACCACCCGCGTCATTTTCATCATTCTTTCAGCTGCATCGTGAGGAGAGGGTGGGAGGGAGTTATTGACGGAAAAAAATACCACTCGCAACTCCACGCCCGTGTTTACTTAATCGGTAGCGTTTTGGGTTTCCGCTTCCTCATTCTCGGATTAGGGAGAAGTCACGCAGGCAGGTTCCGTGAAAAGTTGGAACAATAATCCTGGACGTGTCTGACAATGACTGACAAAGCACAACCTTGCGTTCAACAAGCAGGATACCCCCATCGTGATTGTTTCCTTTCCGATGGGGCGCGAGGGGCGAGTACAACTCGAGCTGGTAATGCGGGGACGGAATATTCCGGTTTGGGGGTCATCACGAGGAGAATATGACTCATTGTAAACTGATGTAACTGCACACAGCACAGCACAAGGGTCGCCCTGACTCAAACTGATGACTGACTGCGACAAGTTAAATCGCGCGTTCAGAATGGGAGGGCCAGAACCCTTCCCCGGGCCGCCCTCTGTTCTCCAGAAAGATACAGCTCTCGGTAAAATGCACTTCCAAGATTGGCCCATGGCATCTCAGGAGTAGGTTTCCAATTAACCCGTGCAGTACTGGTTAGGGATGCTGAGTAAGTCATCTAGATATCAATCCGTGCCCTAAACACCCTCTATTTTTATCATATCTTCTACCACCGGAGTAATCATACCGAAGTTGATTTGATATGTAAAGGTAGAGCTCACACCAATGCCCAAGCCCAACAGCTAGTGAAATTCAGACATCAGGGTAAGGGAGCCAGTTGCTTTCCCTGTGCCGTCCATGATTTTCCAGGAAAAACTGGTGCCCGAAAAATTTACTCGGGTGAAACCGAAGTTGCCCAGAGGCAACACCGGGAATCGAATACGGGCCCTGCGGTCAGTAAGCCCAGCATCCTACCCAATGCGTGCATCTTATCATACATTGATAATTAAATTAAAAAATAAAATGCATCCATATTAACGTATAACCTTTCCTCTTTCAAGACGACATGAAATCCATACGCAATCCTTTCCGCGAGTACAACTCCCCCAATGCCCCCCCTTTCCTACGGGAAAACCTTGCTCTCCGTCAGTAGGTCGAGGGGTATGCTGGTACAAAGCGGTTAAACGAAGTAATGTGACAAAAATGTGCCCTGCGAGAAAACGGGACTGCGAAAAATAACAAGAATAAATATGTAGTTATCTATCTAATGAACATCCAATTTGATACCTAATGGCCTAAACGCTCCTGCTGTCATTCTAACACCTTAACTCAGCCATATTTTTTCTATTTCAATAATCGGTTCCGCCTCCATACTACTAATTCATATTTTTTCGGAAAGTAAAATAATGCATAACTTTATCGAATGCCTTATTGCAATTTGCTCTTCCCTCTCCCACTAGCATCGCTAGAGTAGACGAGATAAAAAATTAAAAATATTATAGTATCTCTTCTAAGGTGAATTCAAGAGATTGGTATTTGGAATAAATGCACACGTTTGGTTTTGTTTGTGTCTGGGGAAAACTCTCCATCTTAATGCATTTGTCATCAAGATAAACTTAAATCGTATTTGGAAGAAACTCAGCCAATCGCTACATCACTTCCTCATGCATGTACTCTTAAAGACCCCTCAATGGCAGGTCAGTTGGGTGTTTCTGTAGCAAAATCAAATCCGGAACCCTTACGGCTGGGTGTATTCAGATGTGGTTTTGTTAAGTTAATGCCAATCATTATTACTTGCTACTCGCCTCTTGGTTCTCATGTAGAAATGACGCATTAAAAAGCCCGGATGCTAGCGCGCGTCGAGGTATCAAGCAAGTGTTGCTTGTAGAGACAGCTCAAGATTAAATCACTTTCTAGCCTGGAATCCTTGGTGTTCCAACTCGGGTCGCACTATTTCATTGCCGTTTCTCCTTCCCCTTGAACTTTTACTGTCCTCTCGACCAAAACCACTAAGATCCCAGCGCGAGAGAGGTCTCCGCAACCGCACTTGAGGCCCGAGCTTCGCAGTCTCCCTGGGAGAGAGGCTCTTCCACGAATTGAAATGTTTGAAATATGTAATTTCAGCGACGGGGTGGGAGCTGTCCTGGTTACTACTCTATTATCGCACGGGAAACTTCGTGAGGTTAAGTCAAACGGATCTTATATTATGCATTTGAAGAAAATCTGCTAGGTGCAAATTGTGAATTTTCCCCGGGTGTGAGTGGGGGAACAACGCTTCTACCGATAGGGTCGTATAATATCGCTGAAAAAATTATGAGCCTGTGGTATATATACATCCCTGAATTATTTACTCTATACTGACGCTATGTATTGATAGATATAGTACTTGCAATGTGAGTTTAAACTTATTTTTATATGAAAGTCAGCCGTTAGAAACGAGTGAGAAAGCTGGATGGAAAACCATTCTGGTGAATGATGGCCAGCAGTGATGAAAAAATGCACGGTCAAAAATAATTTAAACATTTGCAAACTGTCTCATTTTTCACGAAGATTTCCCTTTTCATAATGGTGACGGGCCTATAGATTGGAGGTGGGTACCTTGCCTGTTATTTTCATCCATGCCAAATATTTGGGTTACAGCGCGGATCTTAAGCTCCTAAAATCGAAAGGACGGCTAAATGCCATTTCTAGCGTGAATGAGGGTCTAAATATCAACTACAAGTTTTGTTTAAATAATTCTCATTTCTAGTTTTGTATTTTATTTTTGTTAGTCTATAAACAAACTCGTAGGCTTTTGCGTTACGGTGGCTCATCGAGCTCATTTTCCACTGGGAAGGGAAAAAAGTGGTCAATATTCAAATTGAGAGGGAGACGAGGTTTTTCCAGGATGCACCAACGGAAATCATCATCATCCACAAGGAAATCGCTAGCTGACGCATTGTTTCTTTCTTTTGAGGGACGATAGAATGGCGGCTTTGAGACTTATGGAATTTCCTTCATCTACATCTACATAATACCCCGCAAGCCGCCCCAAGGGCGTGTGGCGGGGGGTACACATGCAAAAACAACAATATGGAAAACTACACCCACAGCAGCGCAAACACTCATGCAAAAATCCCTTCATCCAACACTCATGCAAACACATATTCCTTCCCATCAACACCGAGTTCATCTCCTTCCATCGCCGTCCACCATCTTAGTCTAACGGACTAAACTGAACGACCACTAAAATTTATCCTTAAGATATACAAAAGACTGAGTATAGAGAAATACCACGTAGATACCGCAAAATATGCAATGGAAGATATAAAGTTAAGAAATTGAAGTCATGATCGAATTAAAAATTAGGGATTTTACATAAAAACTAAGTCCTCACTTACAAATTTGTGAATATGTTTTCTGAAGTAATTCTACTAAA
Organism: Hetaerina americana; assembly: GCF_022747635.1. Taxonomy (NCBI): domain Eukaryota; kingdom Metazoa; phylum Arthropoda; class Insecta; order Odonata; family Calopterygidae; genus Hetaerina; species Hetaerina americana. The sequence continues at coordinate 48,293,814 of NW_027287538.1, read as the reverse complement.
AAGATTGAACCTTCTTGTACCTTTCTTGGAAAAATCAACTGTGACTGGCATTCTTCTTCCGATTTATTTCGTAGTGATTTCAATGTCTATCTATTGCCATCCTTGCATAAGGCAGGCACATGCAAGCCATGTTTGTTTCATCTGTGTTCATTTTTAATTTAACAGGGACAAATGCCATACAAATTTGTTACATTGCCTTGAAAGTTACTTCATTCCATACTATGCAAAGCCTATCAAATAATTTCACTTCGCGGAATTCGAGCCCTCCGTATTTGGGTTAGATCGTCACCAACTAGGTGTCTGTTACTTGAAGTTACAAGTCGATTTAGAAGTCCTCTGAAAAGAACCTTAAATGTAATACGGAACATTCAAATCCGCATGATGTATAATTTAGGCAAGCAAAAAGTGCTGCAGTGGTTTTTACCATCAGCCAAATCTCGCATGTTCAAATTACGAGCACTTGTAAATTACTCTTAGAGTCGAGAAACGGACCCCCGATCGTCGTTTATGCGGGTCTGTACGAACTAAAGGTACTTTCATCACTAATAGAGGAATGTTGTCCCCATCTCATTCATGAATCAATCGTCTCTCAAGCAAGAAAGAATTCACTGATTAATAATCGGCCTCGGTGGCTTCGGGATAACATCCTCTCCGCCCAACTTGGAGGTCGCGGGTTCGATTCCCACTTAGGGGAGTTTTCTTCCACCTGGGGGTTGGGTGTTTGTAATTGTTTTAATGTAATATTTAGGGTTTAGGTGTAAGAAGAAACTATAAAGTCTCCAATGAAACGTTTGTTAATTAAATACATTTACATACGATATGGCGTATTGATAAAAATTCCTTTTTGCCCATTTCCAACGGGTAACAGATCATTGTTATCCAATTTCGTAATAAACTCTAAGCGACGGCCTAAAGTCCATTTATCTCAGATTTAAATGGGAATTCAGAGCATTTCAGAGGACTCCGCGCGTGAATTCGTGAATTTTAAATAATTTTAATGGGTCTATCCATATTTTATTTTTTCACATCGAACATTTATATTATTTTATCCTTGAAGTTATTACGATAGTGACGTTCCGTAATATGAAGGGCGTTCTTCTACTGGCCGGAGGGCCCCCGGTTTTAAATCCACGTGATATGCGTAGACACCCCAGGCTACATTCAAGCTTCCAGTTACGCCAGATCTTGGGGAACGAAAAGTTGTACAAGGAAAGAAATTGCCTCCCTTATCCTGACTGTGCAAAAATTGCACACCGAACCTTAGGGCTTATTATAAGGCTCTATACAGCTCTAATCTGTAATGGTATCTCCACCCTTGTCTGTCAAATCGACCTTAAATATTAACGACTGTGGCGTAACGGCTATCGCTCACAAAGATGAATTTTGTGCGTCATTACGCTGGTGATTTAACACCAGAAAATTTACTATTAGGCCTTCCTGGAGAAGCCCTTCTCAATTATTTTTCGGATATCACGTAAACTTTACAGACCTATATCTCTCACTTCTATCCGTTGCAAAATCTTAGAGCACATAATTGTCAGTTCAATAATGAGACACCTTGACAATATTAACTTTTTAAGTGACAATCAACACGGATTCAGGAAAACCCGCTCCTGCGAGACCCAATTAGGATTATTTACACATGATTTACTTTTATCGGGTGAGAGAGGTAGGCAAGTGGATGCCATATTCTTAGATTTTCAAAAGGCATTTGATAAGGTCCCACACGGTAAACTCATTCATAAATTGGCAAAAAGAATTAGATAAAGTCCAGAGAAAATCCGCTAGATTCGTTAAAAATTGTTATGATAAAAGCACAAGTGTGACAGGTCTCTTAGGGGATTTAGGCTGGGAACCACTTGAAGTGCGGAGAGAACAAGCGAGGCTTAGACTTTTAGAAAAGTTCAGAACAAACGAGTTTAAATATGACACTGAAGGAATTATAATGGCCCCACACTACTTAGGTAGATCAGACCACAAAGATAAACTAAGGGAGGTAGATTCCAAGACAGATAGGTACAAATACTCATTCTTTCCCCGAACAATCAGTAATCATAATAGCAAGAAACCGAAGTCACTTTAGAAATATTAAAAACGTTGAATTTACAAGTCGGAACAAAATTAAACACTATAGAGATGTTAGGTATACTTTCAGGTGCATGTGTATGTTAGTTGGTAGTTTGAGGGTTTGCATGTGTGTGGGGTGTAAGTGTTCATGCATGAATGTATGCCATGTTTTTTTTTTATATATGATTTTGTCGTTATTGCATGCGGTTTTTTTTTTTCTTTTTCTTTTCTAAATTATGGGTGGTGTCCTAGCACCCCCCGCCACACGCCCTTGCGGCGGCTTGCGGGGTATTGAGTAGATGTAGATGTAGAAGTTTCCCTTTCAGTCCCTCTTCCCTCCCGGCGGGGGGAAATTCCTGCTACCTGCAACGTTGGGTCGAATTCCCTTCCTTTTACTGTCTCTTTGGGGGGTTGAGTGTATTGTGGTGCATTTTCATGTGGTAGTGATGTTTCACATTCTTGCTTGTTGTGTCCTGGCTTGCGTGTTGTAGGATGGCTTTGGTGCTGTATCCTGGGGTGCAGTTTTTTGTTGTTTTGCGGTGTATGTGTTTGCATGAGTATTGGATGGAGGGAGTTTTGCATGAGTGTGTGCGCTGCTGGGGTGTAATTTTCCGTGTTGTTTTTTGCATGTGGTATTTTTCGTTTTTACGGTTGGTGACCTAACACCCCCCGCCACACGCCCTTGCGGCGGCTTGCGGGGTATTATGTAGATGTAGATGTAGATAAATTAAAGGTCGCGGGTATAAACAAGGGCGCCATAAGTTGGGTTAAAGATTTTCTTTCAGAGCGGGAACAGAGGGTAGTCCTTGATGGCGCTAGTTCCGACAGCGTTCGAGTCACGTCGGGGGTACCTCAGGGAAGTGTGATCGGGCCGTTGCTTTTCTTGATTTTTGTTAACGATTTGAACCGCGAAGTGAAAAGTAAAATTAGGATGTTCGCGGATGACACGGTGATCTATCGGGAGATATCTGAGGATGAGGATCGTTTTATTCTAGAGCAGGATTTAGATTGCATTACTAAATGGTGTTCTAACTGGGGATTGACTCTAAATTATAATAAATGTTCAGTGGTAAATTTCTTTAAAAGATCAACGGGATTTGCTTACAAATTAGCTGGAGGTGACCTAGCAGTAGTTGATACGGTAAAATACCTAGGTGTCACATTCACAAAAGACTTAACTTGGGGGACTCACATACGTAAAGTCTGCGGTCAAGCATATAAAAAATTGGGATTCATTAGACGCATTGTCGGCAAAAGTGACTCGAAGGTCAAGGAACGTTGTTACCACGCTCTTGTAAGGCCTCATTTAGAATACGCATGCAGCGTGTGGGATCCGAGTGAAAAAGGTCTCATTCGGGAAATTGAGAAGGTTCAACGCCGGGCAGCCCGTTTTGTAAAAAATTCCTACGATAAAACGCAAAGCGTCACCGAAATGCTCATGGATTTGGGGTGGGAATCATTGGCAGAGAGACGATTCCATGCAAGATTGAAATTATTAAATAAATTTAGATCCGCATGTTTCAGCACCGAGGTCTCGCAAATTATTCGTACTCCTACTCCTCGTACATTGGTCGCTTTGATCATGCCTATAAAATTCGGGAAATAGATGCCAGAACTAGCCGACTCAAGGACTCCTTCCCACGGACAATACGGGATAGCAACTGCAGGGTTATAGATAGCAAAAATTCCACTTGCCACCCTCAGCGTCTAAAAAATAATTAGTTGTATTTAAATACATGCTCTTCCACTAACCTTATGTGTTTTGCTATAATAACCCATTCTTTCCGAATGACCTCATTCGTGTTCCGTTCATCTGTTTTTAAGTTTCCCTTTCAATCCCTCGTCCCTCTCCGCGGGGGCAAATTCCTGCTACCTGCAACGTTGGGTCGCATTCCCTGCCATTTAGAGACTCTTTGGGGGTAGAGTGTTTCGTGGTGCATTTTCATGTGGTAGTGATGTTTCAATTTCTTGCTTGTTGTGTCCTGGCTTCCGTGTTGTAGGATGTCTTTCGTGCTGCATCATGGGGTGCAGTTTTTTAGTTGTTTTTTTCGGTTTATGTGTTTGCATGAGTATTGGATGAAGGGATTTTTGCATGAGTGTCTGCGCTGCTGTGGGTGTTATTTTCCGTGTTGTTTTTTTTGCATGTGGTATTTTTCTTTTTTACGGTTGGTGACCTAACACCCCCCGCCACACGCCCTTGCGGCGGCTTGCGGGGTATTATGTAGATGTAGATGTAGATGAACCCTATCGTTTAATATAGATGATGCGCTCAAATGACGACTGTTTTAGTCATTATATTACTCTCCTGTTTCCTCTTCCGACATGTACCTCTTAGAAGTTACGTCCTCTTAAGTGCTCCATTTCAATTAATGGAAATATACGATAATTTATTGCCCTTACCTTAATAGTTGGCTGTAAAGTTTCATTTAATACATTATTTGTCGGAATATATTTGAGAAATTTCCCACACGTCCGTACTGATATAATTTTTCATCTTATCATGTCAAAATTAAGAACGGTTAAGCGAGGTAGGTCAAGTAATATGCATTTATTAGGGGTATTAAATTAATGTTGCGTGGCTAATAATCTCACACACTGTCCGACTTCGCCGAAGGCATTGAATTAAGTTAAAAGCGGTTTTGTCGACCTGTTTTGAATCCCTGGGGGGAATTCTGAATAATTTATATGCTTCTTGCGCACTTCGATGCTTGGATAATTTGAAGTTTCACATGATTATCAAATGGAAACCTCTAAGACACCAATAATGCCTTCACAAAGAATTTTCATGTGTAAATAATTTCGTTAAATAATTCTAATTGATGTTGTCTTGAAAGGGTCAAATTACGTTGATTCTAAAATGTGTTAACATCTCTATTAATGCATTTATGACAACTGTTTTGAATAAATAATGTCATTCATGACACTCGGTTTTTGTCAACATAAGATTAATTTTATCCAAAGGCCACTTTTTTATAGCACGTTTAGATGCATCCATTTTCATAATATCTTTAGTTTCTTAAAATTATTTTTTTCAACTTATTTTCAATTGAGTATTTTCCATTATGCCACTCATCGTACGGTGGAAGTCCTTAACAGCGTGGGAGAATACCTTGTTTGCAATGACGCTTCTTTTAATCACAGTTTCCTTTCTCCCTTCACACACACTCAACCTCTTAAACCAGCTGTAGCAGAGCTGATTCTCAAACACAAGGGCATCATGTATGCTTTCATATGGCATTGCTCCGGAGCGAAGGGAAACTTAAGTAAAAAATGAAACACGTTCACGCGTACTTGTCTACGCATGATAGCCCTATCAGTTCCCTTCGTTCCACCGACGTAACAGTACGGGATATGATGCAAACTGAAATATCGCAAAAGTTTCGTTATATCGACATTCCCCTCCTCTTTCCTTATGGACGATTTCAATATACGATAATGATGATGTCGATGTCTTGATTGATCGATTTTCACTACCTGCACCTTCATCGCTAGATATTTGAACCCTGAGGTTTGGCTTGTATCGTAGATTGGTCAGTCGAGGACCACAAATTTGAGTCGAAGCTGCGCATTCAATTCTTTATCGGTGCATCGCTATATCGCACGGACATTGATAGCTCCAATCATAAACCAGCTATACGAGGATTATAGAATCCAAATTTGATCTGTGAAGTTTCAGTAAAATTGGGCGAAGGACATTTTCCTTCGTACTCTTTGCGTGATGTACGTGAAGCCTTGTGCTCTGATCTGCCACCGATCAAATTCAACCTATGTTATTGTGTTAATAAATTCATTCCATATACTGTTCAAAAAATAAAAAATGGCAAATTCATGAGTGATCACATAACCTACTGAGGATACTGTGTCATTATTACATATTACAATAATTATTTTGCTATTTTATTTTAGCCCTTCCTCTTCCATCCATCTTCATAACTTTGGCTCGGAATGTTTTAATTCAATACTAAATGATTTAAGCTTTTTACTTAAAGATACATTGACTTAAATTGATCTAATTACCATAACTACTTATATTTATTCCTTTTTGGCTTCATTATGTGAGGGTCGATTTTCTTAACATACAAGAAGCGAAATTGTTTAAGGTAGTTAAAATTCGTGAAAGAGTTGTAAATATTTAAGTACATTGTCTCTCGTGGAATTAGAACTACTCGGGAAAGGTCCGCAAGTGACTATCCTATGAAGTGAAGCAGTGTTGGACATTTTTGGAAACTTGGGAGGGAGGGAACATTTACTAGAGCGCCAACGCTAGAATTTGCGAGCCTTCAGGGTGGCCCTACAGTGCGGTGGGCGCCGAAGTTCTTGTGCGGATGCCCGTCGCTGCTACACCTCCTGTCTTTTTTTATTTTTGAAGTGCGTCTTTGCTAATTCATCAAAGGTGCACTTCCGCCCGCTATCGCGTATTCTCCCCCCTTTTAGACGCCGCTTGCGTCACTTCCGGTCTTTGTGCCAGGGAGACCCTTCCCAGCTCCGCCACGCAAGTGGCTATTAGAATCAGATCAATAGGCAGGGTAAGGCGGACGGACGAGGGCATGTTTACCTTTTAATGCAAATATAGGCATTGACGGAGTCACTGTCGAAATTCAGCGTCGTATTTCTGTTTTCCATGATAACATTTTCGAGCGAAAGTCACCTAATCTCAAATGTTAACGCGTGGGACGTAGATGTTATTTTCGGATGAAAATTGCGATCTTAAACCGGATAAGACCTGAAATATTCCCACTTTCTGTTATAAACAAGTCCAATAATTAGAACGCACCTATATTTCCAGATAGTACTCAAGTTTTAATTATTGCGTTTATGAGGATAATTTATCTTTCACGTTGGTCTCAAAACAGTAGGTCGGGATCCCTATCTTGTAAGGGTTTATGAGATGATATTCTGGTGCTCTTTTGAAATCTATCCCACTGCTAAGATAAGTGTTGGTTTGCTAAGATATTTTTGATGTTTTTCGATGCTAATCAGTTGATACGAATAAGCGTAACCTCGGGATAATTGCGGTTTATTTATGCATTGCACATTAATCCGAAAACAGCACTTTGGTCTTTAAATCTGATTTTTAACATTGATATAACAAAGAAACAATTACAAACGCCCAAACCCTAGATGGGAATATATCCCACGATCTCTGGGTTGGCAGGCGAGGACGTTACCCCACTACCTCCGGGGCCGGCACAGGTTAGCGACTTGATATAAGAATACAAGATTTCACCAGATTTAGCCACGTGAAAACAAGTGATGGACCCCATAGGTATTCATTTGCATAAAAACGTGTACTTGTGAAAAGTAGGAAATTAAAATACATCTCCGTCTTGGGAATGGTAAAAGATTTGTATTATTATGTATTAGTAAAATTAATGTATAACAACCAGTTTTTCAGAGGGTTTTCCAGTTAGATAAGCTGAAAGTTCTTATTTTCCACTGTCGATTTTGAGTAATGCATGAATACTCAATTAAATAAACGGCATGCAAGTAATACTACGTAATGTGTATCGGTGAAAGTAACGTCAGCATTGAAAATATCAATGAGTGAAATTTCAATGCGAAGAGGAAAACGTCCATTGAATTTAACTGGGCTCAAAACCAAAGAGAGCGATTGAAAACTTCTACTCAGCAATTAACGTCCGAAAAATCCCTCATCATACAATAAATCCCCATCCTTTCGTCCTTCATCTATCAGGTTTAAATGGGTTTACGGTTTTAAAGTATCAATTAATTTTTGAAGTGGTCGTATAGAGACTAGGAACATGAATGTACATCAGCAGGAATATTAATGTCTGTGGCATAGCGATGAAGGAGCCAAGGAGAGGGACCCCATCTGAAACATTGTAAAAAATTGGGTTCCCGGCAAGAGGGAACCAACATTTCGAATGCCTTAGGACGGCATAGCACGATGACACGACTGGGTCGAAGGAACTAATTGCTACCGCTGATTTAGTAGTAGAGTGTGTGAGAGTTATTCATTTTTACTCTATGAAATAATTAGATCTCTATGCATGTACAATTTTCAGAATTCTGTTGATATAAAATAGAAATGATGTCGTTTTCTGATGTAAATCCCCATCACCTATTTAACTTTTCCTTATACATTTTCTGTAGTTCTGTAGCATCCAAGGCTAATATGATGTTTGCCTTTAGTACCCCACGCCGAGTGCGTTTCAGTTTAAATACCGTATTGCTTGAACTTAGTGCAAGAAGAAAATCAACACTTAGTAGTGTTATGGTGGTAAAACTATTGCAAATTAGTTTGATTACCTACCTAATTTTTTAATACGATTGAAAATTTGAAATTATAGTTATGAAAATAGCAACATATTATTAATTTTTTAATGGTAGTGTAACAAGGAATGTAGGTTTTAGATCGATACAAATGGTCATCGCCATATACCCAGTTCCTTCCAATAAGACACCAGCTGACACCCAACACATTTACATCTACATAATACCCCGCAAGCCGCCGCAAGGAAGTGTGGCGGGGGGGTCACCAACCGTATAAGAGAACAAAGGATATGAAAAATCAGCACATCCATGCAAAACTATGCCCACAGTGGCGTATTAATGCAAAAACCCTTTCAACTTTACACGCAAGCAAATGCATATATTATCAACTAAAAAAATTGCGCCTTAGAATGTAGTAAATATTTATCCAATAACGTGCAAGCTAGAATTTGAAAAGTAAGTCGGCGAAAGTCCACCTCCACATGGACATGCAACATATGATGGTCTCCTCCCCAAGAACACAGGTAGGGAATATGACCCAACGCTGCAGGTAGCGAGAGGAACCCCCCACAGGGAGAGACGAGGGATGGATGGGGAATTTTAAAAACAGACAAAGAATAGTAAGCAATAGTGTACAGAACCCTACATTATTTATTGGCATTCGAATGCGGTCATGCGGGAAGGGTTTTAACAACAAAACACACGAAGTTAGTGAAAGTGCATGCAATTGAGTAGAACTGGTCTTTCCCAGTCGGCTAAATATCCTAGTCGGATTCCCTAGATTCTGAGGGTGGCAAGTGGAATTTTTGCTATATATAACCCTACAGTTACAATCCCATATTGTCCGTGGGAAGGAGTCCTTGAATCTGCTAGTTATAGCATCTATTTCCCGTATTTTATATACGTGCTCCAAGTGACCGATGTACGTTGGAGTGCAAACAATTTTCGAGACCTCGGCGCTGAAACATGCGGATCTGAATTTATTTAGTAAGTTCAACCAAGCATTGAATCATTTTTCTTCTAATGATTCCCACCCAACTCCAGAAGCATTTCATTGACGCTTGTCGTTTTATCGTAAGAGTTTTTAACGAAACGGGCTGCCCGGAGTTGAACCTTCTCAATTTCCGAATGAGGCCTTTTCAGTTGTATCCCATACACTGCATTCATATTCTAAATGATAAAGCACCGTGCCATCCGCGAACATGCCAATCTTACTTTTCACTTCGCGATTCAAATCCTTAACAAAAATCAATAAAAGCAACGGCCCGATTACACTTCCCTGAGGTACCCCCGAGGTCACTCGTTCACTGTTGGAAGTAGCTCCGTGAAGGAAAGTTTCTCTGTTCCCGCCCTGAAAGAAAGTCTTCAACCCAATTTATTGCGCTCTTGTTTATACCTGCGAACTTGAATTAATGAATAAGTTTACCATGGGGAACCTAATCAAATGCCTTTTGAAAATCTAAAAAGATCGCATCCACTTGCCTACCTCTCTTACCCGATAAAAGTAAGTCATGTGAGAATAATCCTAATTGGATCTCGCACGATTGGTGTTTCCTGGACCCAAGTTGATTGTTACTTAAAAAGTCAATGCTATCAAGGCATCGCATTATGGAACCGACAATAATATTCTCCAAAATGTTGTAGCATATAGAATTCATCGAAATGGTTAGTAATGACTGAGGTCCCCTCTGTCACCAATTTTGAAAATAGGCGTTATTTGCATGGTTTTCCAATGTTTCGGGACTTTACATTATATGAGGGATTTGTTAAACATAACTTCGAGGTACGGGGCGATGTTAGGAACTAAATGTTTTATCACCATTGCTGATATATTTTCGGGACCCGGGGATTTGTTGCATTTAATCTCTTCGAGCAATTTGACAATTCCTTGTTCGTCTGCTGTTATATTTGCCATGGGTTCAGTGTATACTGTTCCTTGGACATATGTGGTGGCAACATCATTCGTAAAAACGCTTTGGAAGAATGTATTTAGAATGTTAACCTTTCCCTCACTGTCAGTATGAATGATATTGTTACAATCTTTAAGCAAGCCACGGTTTGCTTACCCCCTTTTACTTCCCTAACATAGTATGACCAGAACGCCTTAAGGTCAGTGTCCAAATACTCGCAAAGTACTTAACGTAAGTCTTGTAAGGTGCTACGTAATTGTGTTATGGTTTAAATATTAGAGGATCTATATTTGTCCAATAAGTGTTTATTCTCCGAGGATGATATATTCACGCTTGCCTTCTTTACCCTAGAGTGTAACATTCTCTGCTTTCGAAGGGCGTTTCTGACGCCTTTGTTTCACTGACTGGGGCCGCGATTTGCTTTGACGTACCGTATAAGGATGAAATCTGTGATGTCTTTTTGCATAATTTTGACAAATTGTGTCCATGTTTCTTCCGCGTTGGCATGACTAAAGCGCGCATTGAACTCGGGTAGTGAAGAGTTTAATTGACTGGCAAAATTTTCAAAGTTTGCTTTATGGCAATTATAAATTTTTCTTTTTGGTTTGACAATCTTTTTTATTTCTCCGTTGAAGTAAAAATTAACGTGTCATACTAGCCCTCGTCATTTGATACGCCTCAGCGTTCTTGTATGAATGTATGCCATGTTTTTTTGTGGATTTATGAAATTGTGGTTCTAGCATGCGGTTTTTTTTCTTTTCTAAATTACGGGTGGTGTCCTAACACCCCCCGCCACACGCCCTCGCGGGGTATTAAGTAGATGTAGATATGTTCATTCGACGGGTGGTCATGCGTACTGCTTGACAGAGGGAGTTTCTTTGCACCGATTTTAATTAGAAATTACAAGATTCGCAAACGCGGGTCCGAGATTTAAAGCTATTGCTGTCTCAATCGATACTAGGGAGGTTAAATTCACCACCAATTATGCTGATGCTGTTATTATTATTGTGTAAATTTGTATATTTGTTCGTTGAGGGCAAGAAGTGTTTTCACATCTGAGTCTGAAGGTCAATAGAATGAGCATTAGTTAATATTAAGTTGATTAGATCGCAGTATTATGCACGAAACACTTTCTATGTTATTATTTTCAAATACAAATTGTCTGCTTTCAAAAATACATTTCACTGCCGCAAAAACTCCTCCTCCGGGTCTTGTGCCTCTATCGTGTCGGTTAACTGTGAAATCTATTGGGAAAATTTGTTGGTCGTTTATATCATCACACAGCCAACACTCTGCGCCTAATACTATATCAGCGGAATAACTTTGGATTATGTGCTCAAGATCCTCGGTTTTATTTTTGAGGATTCTGCAATTTAGTGCAAGGATAAAGAGATTATTTTTATTCTGAATAACGCCCGTATTTATGTCTGGCTGTAAAATACGACGCTTTTGTGGAGAAGTGCGTGTCAAATGTCTTTCTACATCAATGCCAGTGTTGTCCGTTACTTTTATATGTTTATTAATGATTTTATCTGCGCTTGCCCCAGATATTAGCGACCCACTAAATTAACTGCTCCTTATCCTAAAAAAAGGCCTACAGTGGTCGAGTATCATATCCGCTACTTTAATCGCAGCTTCCGCCGCGTAATGGACCCCAGATCGGTTCAGGAGAGTCCTTCAGGGGAGGGTTGGCCTTAGGTCGACGAAGGAGGCTCCTATGTCCGAGCAGAATCTCCAAAGCCTCCGGTTTATATCGTACCATCCACTCGGCTCCAAACCAGAGAGCTACGATCCTCCCTCGGATAATTGCTGCAGGCCGTTAAACCCAGCTGTACACTCTCGACGCCCTGAACACGCTTCACCTCGGAGCTCAGTTCCTAAAGGGAACGGAGGACCTCCTCGGATCCACAGTGGGTGACGCCGTTGTTGCCCACATGGGTCACGACCTGCACCCGACGGCACTTCGTTCCCCTGACCGCTGCCTTGATCGCCTTCGTCACCTGAGGAACTCCTACACCTGGTATACACCAGGCGGTCACCCTTTGATTGACGCCTACGCGGCGCGCCTTTTCCCTCAATGGGATCATCACACGGCGGACATTTGAACTACCTATTACTACCATTCTATCCCTTCCCATCCGCTAACGCCTTACTGTAGGCAGCGCCCACTAAGTACGGTTAGGGGCTGCAGATACGCTAGTGCTCTCATCCGACAACACATGGTAACTTTTGGAGACGGGAATAGTAACTACCTTAGCAGTACCCAATCCCCGCCGCAATGTTACCCACCCGGATAGACAACCCTCGCAATGTCCGATCTACGGAGGGGCAACACTCCTTCATTGGGAGATGGGGTACGAGGGAGGTCCTTGATCGCCCAGCCACTTATAGTATTCGGGCGAACCCGTGCAGCCCTATTGGTGTGGCTCCATCCCCTTGAGAGAAGCCACCCGACGGTCGATCTTTGATTAAAGCTCGTGCACTGTTTTCTCCAACATGGCGATACGAGCCATTAGAGCCGCGCATTCACCAGCGTCCTTAAGCATGGCAACAGGAGACCTAGTTGAAGCCTTTCTAGTTTTATAAACGAGTTCCAAAAAAGCTAACCTAAATGCAACAATAGCACTTAACTGACAACCCTTGACACCCAACACTTGACTGACAACAACCCAAAACTGTTCTTCAATTTTGAATATTCTCCATCTCCCTTCATTCTGTCTAGCATGCCTATCCTTTTTCTCCCCCTACCTCGCTTGCCTAACGTGTTTCCCTTTATGACAGTCTGTCAGCACTAATCGCCAATCAAAATACGCCGTATACACTGCCTCCTTTGGACATCTTCCAATAATCTTCGCTTCTCCTTCACCATGCCTAGCACTTCTTAGGTGGTTTTCTTCCCCGTCCATTTTATCTTTTCCATCCTTCTCGCACCCACGTTTCAAAAGTCTGCAATGCAGGCTTATCGTCTTGTTTCAAAGACCATGTTTATGACGTAAGAAACGACCGTGCGAAACCACGGTCCATTTCAAAGTTTTGGCAAGCCTTTTCTCAACATTCATACTCATCGTCCCTGCCATTACCTTCCTTCTCCTTGAGATAGCTTCTTTACCTAACGCAGTTCTTCATATGTCCCCGCTACCATCATACCCCAAAATACTTCTAAGATAGGTAAACTGTTCCACCTACTCAAATTTATGAGCTCCCTTTTTAATATTTAATCTAGCTTTTCTCTTAATCGAAAACTGCGTTACCTTTGTATTTCTTACATTAATTTTCTTCGCATTCCTATCGCACCGGCTTTCCGATTCGCTCAGCAATATTTGCAAACCCCTTGGAAGACGGGTAAACTAAAGCTTTATCATCCCTAAACCAAACTAATTTTATGAATTGTCCGCCAGCTTTCATCCTCATCTCAAGTTCTTCCCATGCTTCCTTAACCATTTCCTCCACTTATATGTTAAAACACGGGTGATAATGGACACCCCTGTCTCCCTCCTCTTCTGAACTCTGCCCATTCCGACTCTCCATCCCTCACTCGCGACTGAGCAGTCTGAGACATAAATTGCGGATAAGTCACAATCCTTCCCTCCTGCCTGTTCCCATTTTCTGCACTACATTAAATTATTCAAACAAGTCAACTCTATCAAACGCATTTTTGGATTCTACAAAACAAAAATAGATCCTGATAGTATTCTATGTGCATTTACACTCTCACGTACATTCCATTAACACTATCTTGTTCCTGTTTAAAGTCTGAAATGTCACAATAAAGGAATGAATTTCATGTTTCATTCGATTTGTGTAAAATTAATCAAAGTCCGTTCAACAACTTGACTAGGCGCGAAGAAATTGAATGACCCTCTCACTAGAATGTTTTACCATTGCAATTGATATCTACATCTACATAATACCCCGCAAGCCGCCGCAAGGGCGTGTGGCGGGGGGTGTTAGGTCACCAACCGTAAAAAGGAAAAATACCACATGCAAAAAAAACAACACGGAAAATTACACCCACAGCAGCGCACACACTCATGCAAAAATCCCTTCATCCAATACTCATGCAAACACATATACCGCAAAACAACTAAAAAACTGCACCCCATGATGCAGCACGAAAGCCATCCTACAACACGGAAGCCAGGATACAACAAGCAAGAAATTGAAACACCACATGAAAATGCACCACGAAACACTCTACCCCCAAAGAGTCTTTAAAAGGCAGGGAATGCGACCCAACGTTGCAGGTAGCAGGAATTTGCCCCCGCAGAGAGGGACGAGGGATTGAAAGGGAAACTTAAAAACAGATGAACAGAACATGAATGAGGTCATTCGGAAAGAATGGGTTATTATAGCAAAACACATAAGGTTAGTGGAAGAGCATGCATTTAAATACAACTAATTATTTTTTAGACGCTGAGGGTGGCAAGTGGAATTTTTGCTATCTATAAGCCTGCAGTTGCTATCCCGTATTGTCCGTGGGAAGAAGGAGTTCTTGAGTCGGCTAGTTCTGGCATCTATTTCCCGAATTTTATAGGCATGATCAAAGCGACCAATGTACGAGGAGTAGGAGTACGAATAATTTGCGAGACCTCGGTGCTGAAACATGCGGATCTAAATTTATTTAATAATTTCAATCTTGCATGGAATCGTCTCTCTGCCAATGATTCCCACCCCAAATCCATGAGCATTTCGGTGACGCTTTGCGTTTTATCGTAGGAATTTTTTACAAAACGGGCTGCCCGGCGTTGAACCTTCTCAATTTCCCGAATGAGACCTTTTTCACTCGGATCCCACACGCTGCATGCGTATTCTAAATGAGGCCTTACAAGAGCGTGGTAACAACGTTCCTTGACCTTCGAGTCACTTTTGCCGACAATGCGTCTAATGAATCCCAATTTTTTATATGCTTGACCGCAGACTTTACGTATGTGAGTCCCCCAAGTTAAGTCTTTTGTGAATGTGACACCTAGGTATTTTACCGTATCAACTACTGCTAGGTCACCTCCAGCTAATTTGTAAGCAAATCCCGTTGATCTTTTAAAGAAATTTACCACTGAACATTTATTATAATTTAGAGTCAATCCCCAGTTAGAACACCATTTAGTAATGCAATCTAAATCCTGCTCTAGAATAAAACGATCCTCATCCCCAGATATCTCCCGATAGATCACCGTGTCATCCGCGAACATCCTAATTTTACTTTTCACTTCGCGGTTCAAATCGTTAACAAAAATCAAGAAAAGCAACGGCCCGATCACACTTCCCTGAGGTACCCCCGACGTGACTCGAACGCTGTCGGAACTAGCGCCATCAAGGACTACCCTCTGTTCCCGCTCTGAAAGAAAATCTTTAACCCAACTTATGGCGCCCTTGTTTATACCCGCGACCTTTAATTTATGAATGAGTTTACCATGTGGGACCTTATCAAATGCCTTTTGAAAATCTAAGAAGATGGCATCCACTTGCCTACCTCTCTCACCCGATAAAAGTAAATCATGTGTAAATAATCCTAATTGGGTCTCGCAGGAGCGGGTTTTCCTGAATCCGTGTTGATTGTCACTTAAAAAGTTAATATTGTCAAGGTGTCTCATTATTGAACTGACAATTATGTGCTCTAAGATTTTGCAACAGATAGAAGTGAGAGATATAGGTCTGTAATTACTGGGATCCTCCCTGTCACCACCTTTAAAAATAGGCGTTATTTGCGCGGTTTTCCAAATCTTAGGTACTTTGCACTCCTTGAGGGATTTTTTAAATATAAACTCAAGGTACGGGGCAATGTTTGGAGCTAAATGTTTTATCACCCTAGCTGGTATATTTTCGGGACCCGGGGATTTGTTGGGTTTAATATCATTAAGCAATTTTAGAATTCCTTGTTGGTCCACTGTTATTTTTTTCATGGGTGGAGTATGCATTGTTTCTTGGAGATATGCGGTGGTAACATCATTCGAGAAAACGCTTTGGAAGAATGAATTTAGGATGTTAGCTTTACCCTCACCGTCTGTATGAATTATATTGCTACAATCCCTTAAGCAAGCCACGGTTTGTTTACTCCCATTTACTTCCCTAACATATGACCAGAAAGCTTTGGGGTCACTGTCCAAATGCTCGCAAAGTACTTTGCGTTTAAAGTCCAGTAAAGCGCTACGTAATTGTGTTTTGGTTTCAATTTTAGAGGATCTATATGTGTCCCATAATTGTTTATTCTCAGGGGATGATGTGTTCACGCCTGCCCTCTTTACCCTAGAGTGTAGCATTCTCTGCTTTCGAAGGGCTTTTCTAACGTCTTTATTGTACCACCTGGGGTCGCGATTTGCTTTAACGTATTTTATAGGTATGAAATCTACGATTCCTTTTTGCATGATATTGACAAATTCTGTCCAAGTTTCTTCCACGTTGACATGACTTAAGCGGGTTTTGAACTCGGGTAGTGAAGAGTTTAATTGATTGGCAAAAGATTCAAAGTCTGCTTTATGGTAATTATAAATTTTTCTTTTTGGTTTAACAATCATTTTTATTTCTATGTCCAAGAGGACATTAATTGCTTTATGGTCACTCAAGCCCTCATCAGTTGATACACTAATAATTCGTTCAGGCGTGTTTGTAAGAAATAGATCCAATATGTTCTTTCCACGGGTGGGCATGCGTACTGCTTGATGGAGGGAGTTTCTTTGAACCAATTTTATCATGGAATTGCAAGATTCGCGATCGCGGGTCCCAGATTTAACGATATTGTTGTCCCAATCTATACCAGGGAGGTTAAAGTCGCCACCAATTATGTTTATGCTGTTGTTATATTTACGTGTAAAATTGTAAATTTGATCGTTGAGGGTGTGAAGTGTTTTCAAATCTGAGTCTGGAGGTCTGTAGAAAGAGCATAAATTTATGTTGGGTTGATTGGTCCGTATTAAGGTGCACCAAACACTTTCTATGTTATTATTTTCAAATGAAACTTGCCTGCTTTCAAAATGACTTTTAACTGCCACGAAAACCCCTCCTCCGGGTCTTGTATCTCTATCGTGTCGGTAAACTTTGAAATCTATTGGGAAAATTTCTTGGTCGTTTATGTCATTGCACAGCCAACTCTCTGTGCCTAATACTATATCAGCGGAATGAGTTTGGATTATGTGTTCTAGATCCGCTGATTTGTTCTTGAGGCTTCTGCAATTTATAACAAGTATAGTTAAGTTATTTTGATGTTGAATAACGTCCTTATTTGTGCCTGACTGTAGTTTAGGACGCCTTTGTGGGGAAGTGCGTGTCACATGTCTTTCTAAATCAATGCCAGTGTTGTCGGTGACTTTTATATTTTTATTAATAATATTATACGCGCTATCCCCAGATGTTACTGACCCACTAAGTGACCTGCCCTCTATCCTAAAAAAGGCCTACAGTGGTCGAGTATCCTATCCGCCACCTTACTCGCCGCTTCCGCCGTGTAATGGACCCCAGATCGGTTAAGGGGAGTCCTGCAAGATCGGAGGGTTGGTCTCAGGTCGACGAAGGAGGCTCCTATGTCCGAGCAGAATCTCGATAGTCTCTGATTTATGCCTTCCACTCGGCTCCAAACCAGAGACCCGCGATCCTCCCTCGGAACGATGCTGCAGACCGTTAGTCCCAGCCGAACCCCCTCGACGCCCTGGACGCGCTTCACCTCGGAGCTCAGTTCCCTAAGGGAACGGAGGACCTCCTCGGATCCACGGTCCGTGACGTCGTTGGTGCCCACATGGGCCACGACCTGCAGCCTAGAGCACTTCGTGCCTTTGACCGCCGCCTCGATTGCCTTCGTCACCTGAGGGACTCCTCCGCCTGGTATACACCAGGCGGTCACCCGTTGATCGGCGCCTACGCGGCGCGCCCTTTCCCTCAATGGAGCCATTACACGACGGACATTCGAGCTACCTATTACTACAATTCCCTCCCTTCCCGTTCCCTGACGTCTTACCCTAGGCAGTGCCCTCGGAGTAGGGATAGGGGCTGCAGGTACGGTGGTGCTGTCATCTGACAGCACCTGGTACCTGTTGGAGACGGGGATGGTATCTGCCTCCGCAGAGTCCAATCCACGCCGCAGCGTTACCTTCCCCTTGCCCCGAGAGACGACCCTCCAATCGTCCGACCTACGGACGTGAGACACTCCCTCGTTGGGAGATGGGACACGGGGTAGGTCTCTAATCGCCCAGCCACGTGTTGCATTCGGACGAATCCGTGCACCCATATGGGCGTGGCGGGTTTTCGTATTCCCACCCCGAGCACCATCTCTCCTGAGGGGAGTCCTCCGGCCAACGATCTCCGATCGAAGCTCCCGCACCATTCTCTCCAGCATGACAATACGGGCCCTTAAAGCCGCGCATTCGCCAGTGCCTTCGAGCATGGCAACAGGGGACCTAGATGAAGCCATCTTAAATAACAACCGGGTTCCCAACAAAAGCTAACTTGTATACGCTACGCTAAAATTTCTAAGAGGGGTTAGTTAAATTTACCTCAATCAATAAGTTACGCTTTGGAAGATAGTAAAGAAAGGAAAGAAAAAAGATGGTAAAGAAAATAAAGCACTCACCGATAACCAATTAGATTCGACGGACAAAAACCACCGCAAGCCACTACGAGTACCCACTAGGAATACCACCAAACTATTAAAAACTAATAACAAGCAACACAAAAACTAAATAAACTTAACTATTTCACAAAATTAAAGCTAACACTAAACTACACTTCACTAGGGAAGAACAAACACAGAGGTACAGAAGTATCAGCAGGCACGCAGGTAGTCTCAGGTAGGGTCGAACCGGTTCTAGGGAGCGAGCTCGAGCACGTCTGTTCTCGGCAGAAGCCAGGCAGAGAATACTATATACTAAAGCTTCCTTTGTCCATTAGCATTCGCGCACCAATCAGACAATTTATTCAGCCCCAAATATGGAAAACCTGTGTTCCTTGAACCAATACAACTTTTCGGCCGAACTGACGCACCGATAGCGTCTGTTATACGGTACCTTCTTCTGCCCGGGGGGGAGACTTTGACCGTGTTGGGGTGTCGTAGCAATGAGAGCACTTAAATTGGAATACACCATACGTTGGATGAGACGTAGAAGTGAAAGTTGAAGGAGAGACTCGAAGAAATACTAGGCTTGTTGAGAAATATGAAGGCAAGATTATACTGACATTAGTATTCTAAGATGACCTGATAATTCCCCTATCAAGTCAAACTTCGGGTTGATTACTGTTTCAGTTTTATCCCATGATTATATATACCTCCAATGGACAACAATCATATCATGGTGGAAGGGCTTGAGCATTCCGATGACCCAGAGCAGTATTAGCGGGAGCAATGATGATTGCTCCTGGTAGGGACACCTATGGTTGAAGGTTAGGAGCCGGACGAAAGGTAGTCCAAGCAGCCCCCGTTAATGTGAGGCTGCTGCAATGTCGTCTGATCCTAGTGGAGCGGGCATTGAGTGCTGGTGTCACGACGAATCCATCTCAATTTTTCGTCTCAAGATTTTTATGATGGACAGAATGATGAAAATGAGTCCTGGCAACTCGGCCCAATCGGCCATGTGTCCTGCCAGGCAGTGGGGGAGACAAGGTATCATCTCATTTTGTACCTTCCTCTCAACTAGTGACATCATTACTGCTATGGCATCACGCGTGCCGCTCCACTTCCAGAACATGTAATTATCATCCCTTATGTAATCATTTGCCCTCCCACCCATACGCATATCAATGATCCAACCCCATCAGCATCGGGCGAAATCAAACTTATTATTTTATAGTCCCCTCATATGGCTGGTATTGCCCTTTTTTAGGATGGGAACTAACACTGGTCCGACGAAATCTTTCGGTCAATTTCATCCCTTGCTGATGCTACCAATTAGCCCATAAAAACACTCCTGTCTGCTTTTTTTCATTAAACCCCTTAAGCAGTTCGGCTGATATAATAATCGATGCACACAAATATGTGTAGACAAGAAATATTTACTTAACTAGATTAGTAAAAATCAAAAGAACTCAATTGGAGTTACTCCTCGGTCGCCGATGAAGGTGTCTCGGACCACCAAAATGTAAAAGTGAGTTCTTTTAATTTTAATTGATCTTTTTTAAAAACATTTTTAGTTTACTCTATGCATTTACTGTACCAAAGGGTATTTTATAGATCAAAAGATTTTGCTGAAATTTCGTTTAATGGCTTGAAATAAATGACACGATTTTTTTTTATTTGTTAACTAGCCAAACCGTGCGATTTTATTACCGCGAAATTTGGCTTTGATTGTATTTACGTAATTACTGGCATGATCATTTAATTAATAGAGGAATATATAATAATATTCATGCGTTGTCACCATTCATAACTAATATTATTGTTGTTATCAGAGTCACAAAACGCTATTCGATGTGGTCAATGTTCGATCGGAGCATTCGAACTACTCGTAGAGGATTTGGGTTTATAATAGTTTCAGTGTGTTTTGCATGTGGTCACTAGTTAATACGCAGTTCTAGTATTTCATTATTATATTGTACTACATTAATTTATTTTACATCTATTATTAGGTTGTAATTTCTCCCGAAAGTACCGCGATTAATTGAACTGCTTACCTTTTCCGACGATTTCTTAAGGGCACTCGCTGTCAGTTATGCTTAGGCTTTGACTTCGTATCTTAATAGTTGATTGTGAGACATTCAAAAATACTATAAGAAAAGAGTGGAGTGGTAGAATGTAAGGACTATGGACTGGGGACCTGAACTCGGAATCGTCCTAATTAGGTCAGAAATGTGGAGAAGCGGCTAGTTACTTAGAGGTCCCTCCTTAAAGGATTTTGAAATTACTGGGTAAATCATTAGTATCAACTGTCGCCATATCAACAATGAGAACATCAATATTTGTGAAAGATGGACATACATGTGGTACCTCTTTTTTATTTTCGTTAATTTACCGGAATTCAAAGAAACACTGCGAGATGCCTCAACAGTAACTTTAGCGGATACATCCACTAATGAGTATTAAAATGCAACAATGTGGAATTGTAAAAATTATTTATTATTGCATCCTTGACCGGGATTTGAACCTGAATTCCTCGATGTCCGGCCCAGTGCTTCACCAGTTATGCTTTTGAGGACGCCTCGGTAGTTTAACTAGCTAAAAACTCGGCTGGACATATATGGATCCGGGCTCGAATCCCGGTCAAGGTGAACGGTTATTATGCTTTGAAATTTTTACATTTTCAAATACACGAAGTCAATATATGAATTGGATTGGATGATTCAAAGTAGCGGGTAGATACAGGAGAGTAGATGGCCAGTGAGAAAGATAGTAAGTATGGTAGTTGACCGTGTTTTATAGCTTTTATTTTGGAGAAATACTACATTTACATAATACCCCGCAAGCCGCCGCAAGGGCGTGTGGCGGGAGTGTTAGGTCACCACCCGTAACAAGGGACAATACCATATGCAAAATCAACGCATACGAGCAAAACTACACCCACAGCGGTGTACACACTCATGCAAAAATCCCTTCATCCAACACTCATGCAAGCAAATATATATGAAATCCATCCAACAACGCGTAAGCCAGAATATAAGAATATAATATATATATAGAATTATAAGTAAAGAGGCGAAATTCCACAACCACATGAACATGTAATATAAAACGCTCTCCTCCCCAAGGATAAAGGTAGGGAATGTAACCCAAACGCTTAGCGCAACCTGTATACGCATATCGCTGAATGCTCAGGTGACTGTGCCGGACGGAGTGTCGGGACGGGAAGTCTGAGGAAGTGGAGTAAAACAGGGAAGTCTATAATGTTCCATGCTTATCAACAAATATGTGGAAGAAATGGCAAAAATAGCATGGAACTAAAGGTAGAAATGAAAGTCGCCGCGCTATTCGTGAAATCAGAGATGTTGGGTGATCTAACATAAGGACACTAGCAGACTCCTTGTAAGTACTTGAGGTAGGAATAAAATAAATGAGGAGCTGAATGAGTTAATTTGAGGAGCGGGTGATGAAATCTCTGTTAACCAGTCAATTGAACTGAATTGCCTTCGCTATTGAGCACTTTAGTAGACTTATGTGTGCGATGACGAGATTAAGATAAACCGTTAAAAAGCGGAAGCAATAGGATTCTCAAAAATTGAGAGGAGTTAACTAATTGTCAAATTACGAGTATACCATTGCGTTGGCATTATAGAATTTCGATAGAAAAGGACGCATTCACCAGAAGAAGAGCTTTAATGCTAAGAACTCTAGTTAAGGACAGAAAGAAAAGATGAGTGAAGATTTTAATTTGGGGGATGTCGTCATTAAAGGTTCCCAAACCTGGTCTCTTGAGGGAAGAGGATGAGCGCAGAAGCTTTAGAGATTTGGGTATTGAAATGAAAGGAAAAAAGAATCTGAAAAGAGGGAGGAGATGGAACGGGAGAAGGGGAGAAAAATCTGCTGTAGTTCTGAGATAATTTGAAGAAAGTGGAAAGAGTAAATAGATGAGGTAGGGGGTGAAAGGTAGTGGGAAGTTGAAGTCTGTGGTAGAGGGAGAAAATTTTTGGAAAGTAGGGATCAAAAGAATATGTATTAAAGACAGCATAAAGAGTATAAAGGGCTAAAGGTATATATAATGTGGGGCAAACGAGATGTAATTTGGGAGAAAACGTTTTTCAAGTCCAGAATGATGTACAATCGTTTTTCAGAGGCTGTCACCTGGTAGATGAGC
Organism: Hetaerina americana; assembly: GCF_022747635.1. Taxonomy (NCBI): domain Eukaryota; kingdom Metazoa; phylum Arthropoda; class Insecta; order Odonata; family Calopterygidae; genus Hetaerina; species Hetaerina americana. The sequence goes on along the minus strand of NW_027287538.1, from coordinate 48,270,899 downwards.
ATTATAAGCATAATACGTAATATGGGCAGTGTTATATGCAAAGATACCTATATCAACATTTGCATAATACCCCGCAAGCCCCCGGAAGGGAGTGTGGATGGGGTCGTGAGGTCACAAGCCATGCATGCAAAATACCAATTAAGACACCTATGCGCAAAATTAGTTTGATCATGCACTGGAACAAAGTTATCCCATGAAAGAAGGCACTAAAACTAGACTATCTGGACTATATTTCCTGTGTGAGTACGAATGCAGACTTCCGGTCTCCTATCATACTCAGAAAGAATATGTTAAAATTGCCAGTTATGCAACCTATATAGTTTTAAGCTTATAATATAAACTAAAGTGGAATGAGGGGATTTGTAACATATGTTTCCAATGACTTTTCCAAAGACCCCGCACACATTTTTTTAAATGCATTAAGCTTTTACTCCCTGCCCATCAATATGCTCCAATAATTTACCGTATATTTTTGTAAATACAGGTATATGTCTAGGTATGACATGATCCAGACGATAGTGACAACTCTGTGCAAAAATCTCTTTCCATAGCTGAACTTTACGATTAAAATGATAAACTTACATCATTAAGAGTAGCAGTGTATTTTATTTAAATCTCAGCAAACGAAATAATAATACTACCCTTTTACCTTATTGTTTTATTTCCCCAGTGCTCTTTAAATGAAACATAATATTCAATTTGCTTCTGTGAGAATCTCTCGTAAATATTAAGGAACGCGTTTTTCTTCGCTAATACTTATCTCCAATTAAATGGGCGTTTTTTTAAGTGACTTAATGAAAAAGCTATTATGTCATAAAGGGATTGCTACAAATGGGATTAAATGCCAGTTATTTCCTTTACTCTGACCCGCGTGATACCGGACCATTTCGGCTGGTGAAGTAACAGCAATGAGGAATGGGATGAATGGTAAAACGCTTCAACAGTTTTTCGGAGGGTCTGATGAAGGCAAATGAATTATAATCAATAGATTATGGACGCACACATCAGATACGATGCACGGGAGCGAGTGCAAACAAACGGGAAGAACACCCCTCGACTTAATGACATCTCCCGAAGTGGCGTAAAAACACTTGCCTCGGCAGCAATCTCGAGTGAGTGCACCGGGCGAGTTTTAAGTTAGCTCCGGCCTCTCTCTCTCTCTCCTTCCCCTCCCTTCCCCCCTTCTCTCTCCCCCCCTCCTCACGGTCACCTGCAGGGCGGAGGGGAGGGAGCACGTGGTGCGTTCGCACCGCCGCCCTCCGGAAGATTCCGAAAAGACGGTTTCCTCAAAAAGCGAATCTCGTAGTATCTCTCTCCCTCTCTGCCACACTCACCCACTCCCCTCAATCGCCCTCCCTCCCCTCAGCTCTCTTTTCTCGAGAGGGGGACACAAAACATGAATAGCGGATTCTTTAAATGGTTTTGCAACGGAAAACAAATGCGGTGGTGCCGTCGTATCCGCCGGTGTAGATGCTTTTTCTCTCCATGACCTACCGAGGGGGATAAGAGCGTGTCCTATTTCGGTCTAAGGTCGGTCTTAACACAGTTTGCTTTGCAGGACCAATACTTCTGATATACATCTACATAATACCCCGCAAGTCGCAAAGGGGTGTGACGGGGTGTGTTAGGTCACCACCTGTAAAAGGGAACGAAACCACATGCAAAATCAAAACATACGTGCAAAACTATACCCACAGTGAGCGCATACATTCAGGCAAAAATCCTTTCAGCTCACACGCATGCAAATGCATATATTATCAATCGATAAAAAATTGCGCCTTCGGATGCAGTAGAAAATTTATCCAAAAACGTGCAAGCTAGAATTTGACAAGTAAGAAGTGAAATTCCACTACCACATGGACATGCAACATGGACATGGACATGCAACGGTCTCCTGCTCCAAGGACACCGGTAGGAATGTGACCCAACGCTGCAGGGAGCGGGAGGGTCCCCCAACAGAGAGAGGGAGACGAGGGATGGAAGGGGAAATTTAAAAACAGATACTCGAAAAAAGAATACTTGTATGTGTTGATAAATTAGGCACGATGAGAAATATAATTACGGTGTGGTTAATATCAAAGATCGATAGGGTGTAAGGCACGGAAGTCGGAAACAAAGAGGCCGCGAATACGGAAGACTACACTGCTTTCCTCTTGCCCCTCCTCTCTCACTCCATTCCATGCTCACCATCCACCCTTCCCACTTTTCCTCCTCCTGAGTTTGCTTTCATAAGCGGCATTTAAAAAAAAGACGAAATGGAAAGAGAATTTTCTTCTACTCTTTCTCTCTCTCTCTCACACACACACACACATACTCACTCTTTCACTCACCCCCTTCTCTACCCTCCCGACGGAGCGCGAGGATTTAAATTCCTGCCGGACGAGCTACTTGGAGAAATTTATGAATGGGGGGAGGGGAGGTTTCGGAAGAGTGGGAGTAATAGCTGGGTTAGGGGAGGGAAAGAGTTGTACGCGTGTTTTCTGTGTGGGGGCGGTGGGTCGGGTAGGGGAGAATGGGGGAGGGTGGGGTGGAGTGGGGTGGGAGTTTAAAATGTGAGGCAGAGACGGAATGGGGGAGAAAGAGGATGGGGATGAAAACAATAGACTATCGACATGCCTCATTCTCTTGTTTTTCCCCTCTTTCTCTCTCCCGCAGGAGAGAGGATACCGGGGCACCGTTATGAAGATGGGAAGGGGAAGGGGGGGTAGCGAGTGGGGGAGCGAGGGGGAGGAGTATGGGGTGGAGGGAAAGAGAGAGATAGAGAGGGAGGGAGGGAGAGGCGAAGCGAGAGAGGGAGAGATGATCATTGAGTAAGATTAATCGGTAGTGCTTCATCTCGCGCAAGTGGAGAACCGTGCGAGTGGGGAGGGGATAACTCGGGGATCCTCAAAGTTGTAGTTGTTTGCTTTTTAATCTTTCATGCGTTATTTGCTGTCGCGGCTCGCGATTGGGTGACTGAGTGTCGTAATCGACGATAGGAAAGGGTTGGAATTTCTTTCTTTTTTTTTAATCGGATGAGGGGAATTTTTTTTCCGGGCATTTTTTTCCCCATGGCGAGCGGAAGAGGTGTTTGCGGGCATGCGATTTGAAAGTAGGGAGCGGAGAAAAATACGGTGGCTCTGCGTGCGCGAGCTTTGTTAGCAGTGACAAAGTGAAAGTTGGCTCGCAGTAATTCGTTTTTATTTCTTTTATGTTCCCTCGGGACGCGGAAAATCTAGAAGAGGGCTTGTGGGGAGAGTTAAAACAATGCCGTTACGTGTGCAGCAAGGTGTTAAAGGTTTGTTAGTTTAGCAAATTTACAAGGTTCGTTGATCTGCGTTTCTCCTCACGGTGGATTACGTTTTGTGTTAATTATTTGGTGGTGTAATATTCATTTTCCCTCTTTTAACATACATTCCACTTAAGCTACAGCGCCTGTGCTTAATCTCTGAGTTGCTAATTGCAATGTAACATTTCTTTCAGAGTGTTTCATACGGACTATCGATTGCAGATCATTTTGCGTGAGCCATCATTCATAATTTAAAAAAAAACAAGATGAAATTGTTCCAAACAATGCGTCTAGCGATTTATACTTATAGGTCTTGCTGATTTGGTAGTAAGTCACTAGATAATTGGACTTTATGAGCTCTGGCGTCCAAGGTTATTTTTCAATGATTCAAGAAAACCATTGTTTCTCACTTTGCCATTCGTATCCGAAGCAGGATTCGTGCCTACGAATAATTCGGCGAATAAGTGACCTGTCACCAGTTTCCGAGAGTGATCGTTAGTGTCCTTTGATATCGCACCCAACAAGAAGAATTGGGCTGATGAAATATAGTATATCCCGGGTGCGAAAACTCAAGGCGTAGTTCAACAATGGCTCAAATGAACTCTTCAGAAGTGGCGGTCATGCATGAAATTACTCGCTCAATAAAATTTTCATTTAGCGATATTTTTTTATGGATACAGCGACACGTCGATTTCGCTAACAAAAGGGTAGACTTTCCCCCCCAAGCATTCTATAAGTTGTATTTTGATTTTAATATCCTGCAAATTGAAAAAATATTAAACGTATCCTTTTAAAAGGATAATTAGCTGGAATATGCAATCGTCTTGTGTATCTTCATTTCGGTTTATTGTAGATTACCTGTTGGTTAGATTATAATACTTGATAATAATCAGACAAAATTTCAAAGAAACGCATAAAATGAACTGATATTAATATATATATATATATATATATATATATATATATATATATATATATATATATATATATATATATATATATTGTTTGAAGTATTAATTTTGTTATTCAATCGCTGTTGACAGAAATCGCCATGGTACTGTAATGTACGGATGGAAGTTAAGGAAATTAGTATTTCCTTGATATGTACCTTTTATTATAGAAGTTAAATAACTTATTAAAATCCCTTATGGATAGAAAAGATGATGAGTTATTTTAGTCGAACTGATCATAATTAATATTATCTTAAAAAATCTAGTCAAACTAGACCCTTAGCGTATGAAAATTTCTCTGATGATATAACTTTTTACCCTAGAATTCCAAGTATTTTGGACAGTAATTATCTGAACGATTCAACAATGAGTTACATCGGAGAAGAATTTAGAAATTTCAATTACTATTTACAGTAAAAAGAACGGAAACTACTATGTTTAACGAAGTAATCGACGAATTCCCTTAGTAAAATGTGTATAGAAAGAATAACGATGACGATTCTCCAATGGATGAGCAAAAGTACCCACGAAAAAACTATAGAACACCCGACGGGGCATGATAGAATGTGCATCACAATTGATTTGAGAGTAGGGGAAAGCTATAAAACAGATTGGAAGACAGGGACTTTTACTATATGTAAGTTAAAATAAGTTTGGCCTTCTTTCATCAGCCACACTTATGTTTTTCAGGGAAATAGATTTGATGAATCTGATGATTCTGGTCTCTATTCTTTTAAATTGAAACTGGTGATCGGTAAATTTGGCGTTAAAATGTTTTTACCTCCAGAGAGAATCCGCGCTCTTTACTCTTTCCTATAATTTTTAATCTAGGATTAAATCGTAATTACCAAATATTTTTCAAATCTTTTTGGAATCTTCGCAGTAACAATTTTCATTTTGCAATGATAATATTGATCGAGCGACCTGCTTTGATTTGAATACTTAATAAGTCACCACATTATTTTTTCTGGCCCGTAAGAAGTGTTTTATTTTTATTTTATGCCAAAATAGACGATTAAAATACATTTTTATACAATTTTTGATAGTATATTTATTATATTTTATTTAACTTGCCACCCTTCGATCATTCTCTGAAACCGAAATCCCTGTTCAATGAATCATGGTCTTCTTCACTAGGATTTCATTGTAAATCACTATCGTGTTTTAAGGACAAACTACTTTTATCTTATATTTGTGGTCTAGCCTACTCAAATTCTATGGGGCCATAGTAATTCCCTATGTGTCATTGTTAAACTCGTGCGTTCTAAACCTTTGGAAAAGTTTAAGTCTAACATGTTCTAATGCACATTAGCGGATGACTCCGTTAAAAGTTACTGTTGCGGCATCTCCCGCAGTTTCTTTGGAAATCTCACATGTTCTCTTCGCATCTCAAGCGGCTCCGACCCTACATCTACATCTACATCTACTTAATACCCCGCAAGCCGCCGCAAGGGCGTGTGGCGGGGGGTGTTAGGACACCACCCGTAATTTAGAAAAGAAAGAGAAAAAAAACCGCATGCAATAACGACAAAATCATATATAAAAAAAAACTTGGCATAAATTCATGCATGAACACTTACACCCCACACACATGCAAACACTCAATCTACACCTTACATACACATGCACCTGAAAGTATACCTAACATCTCTATAGTGTTTAATTTTGTTCCCACTTGTAAATTCAACGTTTTTAATATTTCTAAAGTGACTTCGGTTTCTTACTATTATGATTTCTAATTCCTATAAAACCCTAATTCCTATAAACCCTAATTCCTATAAAGACCCTAATTCCTATAAATAAATAATACCCTAATTCCTATAAAAGACCCCTCACGCTCGTCTTCTAATCGTAAGGACATCCGACGAATTTGGCGGATTTTCTCTAATTTCTGTCTAATTATTTTACCAACGGTTTATCTCTCAGACATTTTTCAATAACAATCACTGCAGTAAGCGTGTCACTGCTATTTGTTAAAGATGACATAGTGATTAGAGCTGGATTTTGAACGATCCCCGAAAACTATTACCCAACGCCTTGGACTTCTAAAGCACTCCCGTTCAAAATGAACATGCATTTTGTCTCGGTACGCTATGCACGTTTCCCTCCCAGAGCCTTCATAATTAAGTATTATCCACCCATTTCTGCCTTCTTCTATGCTCCCCAATAGCCTCTTGCCTGTATATTTTTATGTTATTTTCCTTGTCTTACCTATTTATTTATTCCTCTCGTCTCCATGCGCAATTCTCAGAAGCACTATTTGTAATAACTGGGAGAATGAAGTCGGATAGGAATCGGGTAGCTATATCCATCTAGTATCCATGGGAACACTGCCAAGCGGTTCGACACCTCACGCGATGAAGCCCAGGCTTAAATTGAAGGGCTATTTTCAATGCAGCAATTAACGAGAAATATAAAAGAGGCAATCTCAAAGTTTTCTGCGACATAAAGATAATTTTAGGATTTATTGAATGCGTATTCTAACGTTGAAAAAATAAGAGGAGAATTAAATGATATAATTTACACATTTTACCGTGTAATACTAAAGATAATGGACCAGAATAGTATTTAATAGTTCTGCTAGGCTTGCGAATCAAAAGTGATCCCTTGGCGTTTAAATTTAAATTAGTAGCTATTGCATTTATCATTTGTTTATCATTAAATTGAACGTGCCGAAGCAGTGGTACACTGAGGATTAGCCGAGGAAAATCATTAGAGTCTATGAAGTCTTGCTAATAAAATTAGAGAGATCAAATGTAGAAGATATCATTTTTTCTACGAACGATAAGAGATGAGAATAACATTGTCCGGCCGCGGTAGGGTCATATTCGGGTCAAAATTGCCCTGGGTGTGTACTCACCACCTGCCACACACCCCAGCGGTGGCTTGCAGGGTACAAAAATAAAAATAAATAAATAAAATATCAGAAGAGCAAATTGTAAATCGTTCTTCTTCATTCAGTTTCTACCATGATAGAATAAGAATTCTCTGGTATTCATTGTTTGCTCCTGAGAGTAAAGGAATTATCCCCACGATCTGTCCCTTCGGTTATCCTTTTAATTGTTTTTTTACAAAATGCAAATATTAACGCATGTTATACTTTTATAATTACACAGCTCCTTATTAATTTAGTCCGTGCTTGTTTTGGAATTTTTCTCGTTTTATTATTCTTTTGTTTACGTATTCCGTAAAGAATTCTGACGGTTAGCCGTCATCTCCCTCCAGATAAATTGTACCCGTCTGGTTTTCACGTGCTGAAACATATACCGCTCAGAGAACATTTCAGTGGTCCGAGCATACGGTAATCTTTGAGGCATTGTGTGTGGACCGTGTTTTTTTTAAAGCGTGAAGTGAAAGAGTTGTTATGAAATAAAAATGTGGCTTCATAAGCACGCCCCAATCCCTTGGCTCTGATTTTTGACCCCGTAAGAGAAAGGGTTTCAAAATTTATGATGGTGATTTTTTTTGAGTAAAATAAATATTACCAATGAAAGTTTCTTCCTCTCGGTAAATATAATATGTGAATAAAAAATATGCAGGAATATTTTATGTCTCTTCTAATAATACGGCGTATAAATCTACTGGCGGTGCGAAAAATCTAATTTGTCCATTATTTATGCTGCAATACTTAGAAGTTATACCTAATCTCAAAAAAGGACGCAGCTATCACCAATTGGATTGGAATTTAAGATATGCTGTGCATTATATTGGAATGGTTAATGGGAATAATTATGGCAATCTGAAGTAAGCGTAAAAAGTGCCCAATTTTTAACAATAAATATGGTATATCAGTAATTGATAATTTTATATTGTCACTGGCACACTGCGTATATCAATCGTAGATGACGTTGGAAAATTATGAATCTGTTTGGCGTTAAACATAAAAAATTGAAATGTTAATTTTTAAATACGTCCGGTGGCGCGATATAGACGAAATGGCTGATTTGAAGTAGGCACCATTAAAGCATTATGAATAAACTATGCATGCATATAAATAAAAAAATGAAGTTTGACTATTTGAGGCTGGTAAACAACGTTGACGCAGTATATATATAAACATGTGTGTCATAATTTTAGCGTGAAGTCTTTAAGTTTGAAAGATTAAAGACTTCGAGAATGCCTGTTTAGCCCTCGTACTCTTTAACCTCTTAATTTAACAGCCGAAACAAGTCTCTTCACGGGTGTTGGTGGCTAACACGCCATAAAATATGGCGTTTAGAGTTCCTTCCGGATAATGAAGAGAGCCGTTTTCCTTGGTGGACTATCTACAATTCTAAATGATCACACTTGTTAAACACTGATATTTCCCGTTTGAGGATTTATTGCCATCATCGGGTAATCTTTCAGGGATCAATCTCCGGGATAGTTTTTTGCCATTCAGTATTTGCTAAAAATGCCTAAATACAAGTATTTTTAGCGAATGAATTACGTAAAAGAGAACACGGTACGATCCTTTACCTTCAAATCATGACAAGGTCGTCGAGGTAAGCGTAGATGAGAGATTTTGTAATGTGGGTATGAAAAAGAATGAAAGGAATACGTTTGACAGAGACAAAGACTAAGAGCAAACTTTGAAATATGGCGGGGGGAGAGATGAGGTCGGCAGTTGTGAACCGAAGGCGGCAGAAAAAATGGGTAGAGGAAATATTAAGAGGCAGAGGGATGATGAAGGCCGTGATGGAAGGGAGAATATTAGGTAAGTGGATGAGGGAAAAAGGTAGGGAGTGAGCTTTTTATGCGGCATGCGGAAAGTACGAAGAAGGAAATAAGGTAGGTCAAATGAAAGGATGCCCACAAAATCCGTCGTAGACGTTGTAAACCTACATTTAAAAGTTATAATACCTATGAAAGATTATATCACAACAGTGCGAGTGACATTAGAATAATATTGATTGGGTATTGAGGATAATGCAAAAATGATTACCTTAGATTCGCAATACGGCGTATGCTTTCGAATGTTTTCTTCAGCTAAAGTAGCGATCTAACAGCAATCAAATGCGCAATCATAGTCGTTTATTTCGCACGGTAATGCGAAAAGAAAAACAATTGAATTGATCAAAATTTATTCATAATGTAAAATCAAATTTGTATTCAGTGTATCCTCACTCTTAAAAAGGAAAACGATTGTTGAACTTGCTTCTTTCTCCGCCCCCGTTGCTTTTTTCCAAGGATTTATTTTGCAATGGTGATCTCCATAATTTGTTTCTTGCAATAAAATGATATATCACGGGTGCATTTGCACCTCCTTTGTGTTTTTTTCCAAAACAGATTGCGCTTTAGAATATTCCCAAGTTTTACTTTTCCTCCTGCTACATTATTTCGAGGTTTATCTCTTCATCTAACTTTCAGACGACTTCTCATCGGTCACTGTCTGCTTCATGTTGGACTATAATGTATTCATAATCAAGTGGCAATTTCCATTTAGTTAAATTGACGAGATTTATTCTTCCGAAAGTGGCTTACCTATTCTCGTTAATAAGGGCGAATTAATAGTTTTAACGCGCCAGTGCTTTTTTCTAATCTTTCTAATTCCTTCAACGCTTGATTTTTATCTGTTCACGGCTCATAAATCTTCGTAACGGCCGACCCAATTCCAAGCCACTCCTCGGTTTATGATTTTGTGTAAGGTCATGTTTGCGAAGGGGGAAATAGATGTGTATTGACGCTTTCGCCGCGAGAAATAAACGAAGTGTATCGTGCCGTGGGGATGGAGGAGGACTCAAAGCCCTCTTAAATATTACTTCTGCCTTGAATTGCGATCTTCGAACGATGGCGTGTTTTATCTTTCCACCATCGTGTCTTGTTTTTACAGTTTCTTCCATTTGGGTTCGGAAAACCCTTTGCAACGCCCTCCCGGAAGCTTACATAATGGTCCCGAGAGAGAGAGAGAGGGAGAGAGACAGAACTGTAATCTGTTCTGATTTGACGGCATTGACCTTGACATTGTGAACCTTTCTCTCAGTCACACTCCTACTTTCATTTCTGTCCGTTCCGTTTAACCTGGTTAAATAATCAATGAAAGCCCCTTTCCCTTCCTTTATTCCTCTCTATTCTCCTTTACTTTTCAATGATAGGGGGGGTATTTCGACGTAATCCTCGTCGTGGAACCGCAGATGCAACAGTTTACTCGGTTCCCTGCCCTTTAAGGACGGAGATGTGCTCCATATTTTCCGCTCAAAGGGAGCATTTCTCTCTTTACTGCGGGAAGGACGAGAATGTTCCCTGAATGGCCGTATAAAATTGAAGAAAACTGGATTGAATCGAAACAGATTTTGGTGAGTACATTTACGTCAGATAGTATCATCATATATTTCTCGTATCATTTTACTTATAAATAATGGGAAACTTTTGATTGAATAAATTATCATCTTTAAATGTAATAAATAGAATGCGATTGCGTCATTTTGGCTGTTGCGATTGTAGATCAGAACCTTGAATTTATGTTTTATATCCAGTGGAATGGTTATTTCACGTCACTCAGCCTCAAAACTCTTCTTGAAATTTTCTTTAACTATTTTTAACTTGTTTTTTTTGTGATTTCTGGAATGTATTTCTAACAGCAGATTTCCGTCCTTTTATTCATGTACGAGTAATTATTTTATTTGTTTATTTTCAATGCATTTCATTATACTTTCGAGCACTTTAACGTGCTTTTAGTGATAAATAATTAACTACATTCTCACCACGGCATGAAATACTTCACGGGGAGTGAAAAAAATGAATTATTTATGTAGTTACGGGTAAAATTGAATTTTAAGGTGGGATATTTGGAAACTAACGACAGAGCAACATGTCTTATTTCTTTGAAAATTTGAGATTTAAACAATTTGACCCTCTTTGCCATTTAGATAATGTTAACAATAAGTTCTAAGGTTACCGAAGTCTGATAAAACCCATAGTCCCTGACAGTTTATATTCTTACATGCGTTTCCTATTTTGAAGGGGACAGCTGTAGCACCAATAGTGCTGCCGGAAGGCTAGTGTATTACGTATGAGAGCGCTAGTGTATTCTCCTCACACGTTGGAGACACGTTCTTCATTTTACAAGCCGTAAAAATGTGATTGACTAAGCGAATCATCCTTTTTTTTACGGCGCGCATTTAAGTCAGAGGGTATTTTTAGTGGTCCCTTAAGTTTCGTGAAAGATCTATAAACCTTACCACTGAGCTCTGTGATATTCTTATAATGACAACAAGCATCTCTCCTTTTCGCTTTGGGGCAGTAGGATATTGCATACATGACTTTGAAAGTGTGAAAGCTATTGGTATTTTTGATGACAGTTCAAGTCAAAATATTCTATGTTTACGACTAAACCCGTAAGTTATGCACTTGACTTATGCTTTCTTTCTTCAAACAACATGTTAGATGATTTTTGGGACTTCTCCTCATTCGTAGAAAATTGCCGGAGTAGGATTATATCGAGATTTTGACAATGCAGGGAAATAGTGTACTTTTTTTTCAAATTCCCTCTTTAGAAGTTTAAAAGAAAACGAGTGGATTTTACTTACGGAATCGGTCGTTGAAAACCACCGTGAGCAATTCCTTACTACACAATTTCGAAAGTAGTTGTCTTAAAGCTCGTTACAAATGAAGCGACAGACGGCGAAATAGGCATAAAATTAAAAAAAAAATATTTTTTGTTCTCTCCCAAAATATGGGAATAACAACACTAATTATATATTTTTCGACGCTCCGTTTTTGCACTGAGAATCTAAAAAGTGTCGCTAATAATGCTTTATTGCATTACTTTACTTTGGGCATTACCAAACAAATCGTCACTTTAATCTCAGGGATTAATCGCAATTTTAAGTATATTGAGTCGACGCCATGACGTCTTTTCAAAGCTCTTTTTCGTTTGGCACTGTTATGAAAAAGTGCGAGTAACGGACGAAAAATTTTTCTTTGAGTTGAATGGTAAAAATTTAGGAAACATAAAAATATTATCAGTAAGTTTTACTCGAGCGCTCAAAAAAAACTTGCACATTCTTATTCCATCTAAAAAGGAGGTAAGGAGAGAGGTGAGGAGAGATTTTGATACACAACAGTGCATTCGTCATTTTAAAAAATACCCCTTTTACTACACAGTAATCAATCTTACCCTGAATAATGAGAATAAGAGTCGAAGAGGTGATAACAGAAAAGGGGATATCAAACTCGCCTATGAATATTCAACACTTTTCATTTATGAAAACTGACGGGAGTTTTTTTCCTTGCGATTTAATTAGCCCCCCCTCCCCCCCCGCGAGAAATTGATTATTTTAATCGTCGTGAATTTAACATGGGAATCTCCGTATTAAGTGATTATTGCCGAGGGCAAGTTATTCATGCGCCAATTTTTTTATAAGTTAACTGGTCAACAATTATAATAGGTGAGGGGAGAGTGAGGTTGTTAATTGTGGCAATCAACGCCACGAACGGTGAGACTGGTTTGTTGCGAACTCCCTCGGATAAATCAAAACAGTTGTTTCCCCTCCATCCAGACTCTCGAATTGATCCAAATTGTTGCTCTCCGGGCTTGGGGAGAAAAACTTGTAAAAGCTTGTAAAAGGGTGGTGGAAAAAAAGGAAACGATAATAATAATAAAGAAGGGAAAGAGTGGAGTTGAAAACCTCCGACATCCCCCTTCTCCGCTCATTGAAGCTTCCCCCCTCCCTCCCCCCTCCCCCCCGGTGTTCTTGATTAATAGGCAGGGGCGTTTTTAAAGAGATGTCCTCCGTGCACTTTGTGGCACTCTCGCTTTCATCGCCCTCTCTCCCTCTTTCCCTCTCTCCCTTTTCAGCGAAAGTTTCAATGCTGACACACTTGTCCTGAGAGAGGGAGAGTGGGTAAAAAAGAAGGGAAGCTAAAAGGAAAACAAACTCCACGTTTACGTCGACAGCGAGTGAGTAAATCTTCCGAAGCACACATTACTGGCCGGCTAGCTCAGTTCCGTTCTCCCCGCTCTGCAACCCAAATGGATTATTTCATTTTTTCCCCTCCCCCTCAACTCTCCTCCCTCCCCCCCTACACCCATTCTCCCTCCCCTCCTCCTCGTTCCCCTCAAGCCCCTCCATCCCCACACTGTTGTGGAGTAGTATGAATGAAACGCCGGGGCTTCCATTGAGTCAGGCAGAGCGAGAGAGAGATTCCTCCCCTCACCCCCTTTCCCCTTTCCTCTTCCCTCCTTTCCCTCACTCGCACCCCTCAAAAGGCTCACCCCCCACCACCACCACACTTCCCTCGTATCTCTCTCTCTCACTCCATGCTCTGCAAAGAGTGAGGGGAGGGTGGGAGTGAGGTTTGTAGGGAGGGAAGTACGGGGAGTAAACGGAGTCTGGATGGAAGGGAGGGGGGTGTGGGAGGGTCTGTGAGACGGGGGGAAGGTGCATGGAGAGAGGGAGGAGGGGTAGAGAGGGCCGTGTTGTGGCGGGGAGGAGGGAAATGTGAAAGGAGGCGTTCTGTGTGAGTGTGGTCAGATGTGGAAAGGAGGGGGTGGGGAGCAGGAGAGGGGTTAAAAATGAAGGGTGCCATATCGTAACGTTGTTAAGTGCCAACATTATGGTTTCCCAGCCGGGGAGAAAGGATAGAAGTTGGGCGGAACTAACGCTTCGTGACAAATGCAGCAAATCTGTTTGAATCAACATGACGGTGTTCCTGATCATGGTTACCACACACCTTTACAGGCGCTTCTGGATGTTGTCAAACGTTGTTTACCAGTTTCCGCATTATATGGAATAGTTGGGTATGGGTAGATATCACTTCGGAATTCCTAGAGTAAATTGAAGCAACCTTGTGGCTCTTTCGTCCATCGCTCGTGTTTTACCTCCCATTGGAAACTCTTTCATAGTAAAATTTAGGGACTCCCATGCCTGAAAATCAATTGATTTTGTCCGCATTTTACGGATACACGTAGCGAGGTATGCAATAGTTTTTCGCTGGAATTTGAATTGGCGTTGAGAAGATTAGTCATTAAATTAAAAATTTTTAGTGCACGTACAATTTTTTGCCCTGTTGGCGAAGTTATTCCGAAATCAAAGTGATTTTCTATTTTACTGTAAATTACCTTGCATGATTCCACATGGGGAGCAATATGACCACTTGTTGGACAGTGAAAAGATTTTCCAATTTTCCTTGCTAGATGACAATGACGATGTATTTTGGAGTGGGAAAGAGATATTCTGTAAGGCTTGTTAGTGACAGATATTTATTGTGCGAGGTAAATGGAAATTTTGATTCTTTTCAAGGAGTGAGATCTGAGTAAAAATTGAACGTTTGAAGTAAGGGTGGGTTTGAATAGATGTAAAGAAAAACTGCGAGTGACAAGCCGCTTTTCTTTAATATCTTATTTAACAGAAGTTGAGCTTACTGCGGTTTAGTCCATGCTAGTAGTCAAGTCTCCACTGAACTGGCAATGAATATCATATCTAGCTAGCTATCCCAGATGCTTGCTGTGGCAGGTCAATCATTGCATCCATCTGGGCAATAGTTAGTTTTAAGTTTTAATTGCCCTTAAAACAAAGGTAGTCCGTAAAAGAAAACATCCTATTAGGGAGAACATTCATTCCCTTGGCCGAAATTGAACCTACGTCCTACCAGTTTTAAACGTCGTGAAATATCCAGCCGGTCGGCTCGAATCCGACCCTTTTCTGGGTGAATGGCGAGGGAAGGAAGAGGAGGAGGATCCTGGGAGAAAATATGAAGCAGAGGAAACGATGGCGTGGGAAAATATAATGAGGGATCGGGAGGGTGCTCGAGATCTTTGGCGAAAAGTTTTTGAAAGTCAAGAGAGGCACTTCAGGAGATGTAGGCAGAGAGACAAAGTCATTATCGATATCGGCACTGCCGAAGCCATTCATTCCTCACCATATCTAAGCTAAGTTTAAAAAAATATTTTCTTATCTCGATGTCACAAGGTTAAAAATAAAGAGTAGTATCAACTTTTCCATTTTAATGTCTCGGTGTCGTTATGTGAACGAAGTATTTTATACGTTTCTTTGTAGATCTAGCAATTTATTTGACATTTTTATCCAATTTTAAGTGAGCTGTCTATTAAAAGATTTCATCGAGAATTTCATTATCACATCAATCTTTCATCTTATACTTCTTGTTACAATTTTTTTCAAAAGTCCTTGTTTGATGAATAATTTTAATGAGGCTATGGATAAAGAAAGACTTGCTTGATCTTAAAAAGTTTTATCGCAGTGGCAACAGTTAGCCGAGAAAATTTAATTAAATGTATTCGGGGGAAAACACACGACATAACGCGAGCATAGAAAGAAATCACCGAAGTACGCAGATCTTTCTTGAATTAAATTTTCCCTTCCGGTGGCGAGGCATGAATCCATTTTCGTGAGTGCATCGCATGTTTTGAAGTGTGCAGTTTCATTATATCCCGCTCTTATATCCACTTTTACGTATGGTAAGGAAAGTAAAGGTTGATGGAAGGATACGGAGACCGCGAATACCTTCTCTGAGAGAGGTTTGTTTGTTTTTACGAAACATCGTCGAATTACAAAACATCGACTGCTGCTGCCATATGTGCTCGCTTAGTCTATGCTTCATACAGCTCTCCGTAGATCCAAACTTGGAATTTGGGCTGAAGGGCGCCAAACCACTCATCCCTGATGCAGCAATCCTTTCTTTTTGGAGTGGAATCTTCTTTTAAGGGAAACGAGTTTTTCGTTAATCTGACCCTGATGAAATTATTTAATTTATATGTTTTTACCACTTCAGTCAGATCGAATTTCAGCCGTCGCCGGGCTTGGAAGGGAATACAAACGTTCAGATTTGGCCAATTTATACTCCAGCGGGCGAATTCGATATTCGATTAAGTGATAATTCTAAAAATGGCTTCATTGCGGCTGTTTGCTTGCAATGTGTTAATGGATTGCCATTCTCGTCCCCTGCGTGTAGAAATAGAAATGTTTATGCATTGCTCTGGGGGTGCCTGTATTGGTCCTATCAAGTGGCCAATATAAAATGTCGCATTCATGATTAATGCAGATTTTTCAGTTTCCAATAATTTTACAATAACGTATTTGCAGTTCATGTGAGCATTTTATCGTAAGCCGTCTGGAAAAAATCCAGAAAAGACAAATGCCTTGAATTGCATACGTTACCTATTTCAGTCACAATTTAATTTGCGTAGTTTAATCCTCCTTAATCTGAGGATTGTGCTATGAATGGTAGATATTCATTTGAGTTTTTTATGCATCCTCATCGTTGGTTATTAGTACTAGGGCTTCAAAGCTGCTTTCTATTCAGTTCTATGATCAACCAACCTATTCCTTTTTATTGTGCATTATGAGTACCGTCGATGCTGAGATTTGTTCGGAGAGGTTCTGCCTTATGTATGCTTCAACCTATTCATCTCCTAATTTTTTCTTAGTTTCTTGTGCTGTTGAATTCCATCTCATAGTTTTAGCACGTCTTTATTTCCATTGTTAGCTTCTAGTATTGCCCTTCCTCTGAGATTCTTTCCCTTTAGAGTTCAATCTGGTTTGATCTCCAGTCAGCTATTGTCTAAGGAGGGGATATAGATTTTAACAATTTAAATGTCGTTTTGATGACCCCATTTGCTTCATACTTCTCTTCTTGTACGTGTCCTCCATAGGCCTCTTTCTCTCTTCGCGCTTTTCATCTTCGATTTACTTTTGAATTTCACTATCCATTTTATTTTCATAATCCTTGGTAACGCCGCATTTCCATCACTTGATATTTAATCCCATCTGCCGCATTTCAAAGTCGTAGAAAAGTATATTCAACATTTAAAAGTTTTAATGGGCAGCCTTTTCATGTCTATACTAGTACTCTTTCCCGTACTGTAGCTGTTTCTTCGGATAGAAAGTCTTCTTTGCCGACACTATTCCTTTTACTTCTTCCCTCGTGTTTCTTCCATGGCTGACGGCTGTCGGTTATCATAGCTTCATTCTAGTTTAGATTGTACGTTTCCATCACCTTCTCCAGTCAGCCTACATCCTAGTAGTAAGAGGATAGCAGGAGGTGACTGGATCAATAGGGTAACCGAAACGAATACCGTCCCCACTCGTAAGACCATGAAAATAGTGGCAAATGCATATATGCGTTCGTGGATGAGGAAACTATCCGCTTCATGACAGTAAATTGAAAATTTTCCGGATATATACGCTACTGTGCTAAAAAGGATATAGAAGCCGTATGAAATCCAAGCATGGCCGAAATATTTCTCTCTCATTCCTAGGTATAGCACTCCTGCTACATACAGTGTCCCACAGCGTTCCTGGTTTGAATGCGTCTCATCGCAATCATGCAAAACATATGCTAAAGATAGAAGTTCTCTGAGATCTTCATTGCATTTAAAAAATATTTTTCTAATGCATATTTTACCTATGGATTAATGCCCTCACTCAAATGATAATCCCTTCGCAATGCAAATATTGCACACAGTACCCCGCAAGCCACCTTAAAGATATGTGGCTTACGGTACACGTTACGGCATCACGCAGAAATATTAGTCCATTCATGCATTTTGAATGCACCCAGCCACAGTTTACACAACCCGAAGATCGGTTTGATAGATGAGGTAAAAGTTCACCTAGTACTAAGTCCAACGGCGTGTGGAATTAATTTGATTATATATTAGCTCATTTATATCTGCATCTACATAATACCCCGCAAGCTACCACAAGGGCGTGTGGCGGGGGGTGCTAGGTCACCACCCGCAAAAGATAACAATACCACATGACAAAAAAACATGGAAAACTACACCCACAGCAGCGCACGCACTCATGCAAAAATCCCTTCATCCAACACTTATGCAGTCACATATACCAGAAACCAACATCCAACTATACGCAAGCCAGGACACAGCAAGCAAGAAGGCGAAACTCCACCACCACATGAACGTGCAACACAAAACGCTCTCCCCCCCAAAGAGACTATGAAAGGTAGGGAATGCGACCCAACGTTGCAGGTAGCGGGCAGTTCCCCCCGCGGAGAGGGACGAGGGATTGAAGGGGAGACTTAAAAACAGGTGAACAGAACACAAATGAAGTTATTCGGAAAGAATGGTTTTATAAAAACATTCGCGTTCATACACTTATGCATATCCACATACACAATGCAATATTTGACTAAATTATTAAATGGTTGTCTTAGAGTTAATACATTCGGGCGCTTGGGTTCAATTTTGTTATGATTTCGTATCGTCCGAGGGAAGTACGTATCCCAAAGTCTCCCGTGGTATCTATATCTCTAAATTTTGTCGCAGTGGTCGAATCTACCTGTGTAATTTGGCGCCATAATAATTCTCTCGTTGCCGTACGAAAACTCAAGTTTTATGCACTTTACTACTGCGAAGGGCTGGGAGAAGATTTTTAATTATTCCTATTTCAAATTGGATTTTTGTTTGCTTGTCTTCTTCGCAAATTTTGATTGATATTTATGCCTCTTCGAGCAGGGAAAAGGATAGCATTTCGTAGAAATGATTCTTTATCCAAAACTTCTGGTATCTGTTCACTGAACTCCTCTGTTGGCAAAGATGGGATCTCGAGTTTTCCCTAATTCGTTGAATGCATTGTTATCTTTCGCCCCCCCCTCTCAGCAATAAATTCTTTCTGGTAAATTTCAGAGGAATTTGAAATTTTAATATTTGAATAATGGTAATTTGTATCTACATTTTAATTAATACAATACCCAGTGAGCCATCGCAAGGTCATTTGGCGTGAAATGTTAGAGGACCAATCATTAATGCAGGAATATGAGTTGAGAAATCCATTTTTTGACATGCGCAAACACATACATGTACTTACTTATACATGAATGCATGCATGCACCAAGGATTGGGCTCGACTAAACAGCCTGTTATTATTCAATTTTGCTTTTTAAATGAAAAATATTGGGGTGCTTGGGTTGGCTCTTTTTCGTTATGATTGTGTACCGTACGAGGAAAGAAATCAGCTGTCAGCCAGTGATGGTGTCTATCTCGCTAATTTTATCCCGGTAGTTAAATTTACCAATCAAATTTGATGCCATAATGGGAGGAATAGACGTAGACTGGAGGCTTTTGAAATGTTGGTGTGGAGAAGAATGGGGAATGTGAAATGGACAGGGAAGAAAACAAATGAGGAAGTACTCGGTATGGTGGGCGAAGAGAGGGGTTTGTTGGGAGAAATCCTATGGAGGCAGCAAAAATGGATGAGGGGCGTATTGACCGGCAGTGGGATGTTGAAGACTGTAATAGAGGGGAGAATATTGGGCAAACGAGGAAAGGGAAGGAACAAGATAGGGATGTTGGACGGGATGAAAGGAGGAAGAAAGTACTCAGGGATGAAGAGGGACCTGATGTAGAGTAGAATGCTGGATTTTGAGTTTTGTTAGGAGTCACAAAATATTTATTTAGGAGATGTGTCCATCCAAGAACCTACCTTAACCGGTAGATTACCAAATTAAATAATAATAATAATAATGGGAGGAAGGAAGTATGCGGAGTTGTAGACTAGGATGTTGAGTGGTGTGTTTGTTAGGAGAGAAAAGAGAATTGTTTGGTAGCTTTGGTCCATCTAAAACCTACCTTCACCTATAAATATAATACCTATTCTAAAAATACCTATTCTAAAAATACCTATTATAAAAATACCTTACTTATAATGAAAATAATTTCTCCGGTGTCATAAGCATATTCTGGTGCCCTCTAACCTTCTAGAAGTTTTATTTATTTAGTTTTACCATCTCTCTTCACGAATCAAGGGTATCCCAAATCAATTCCGCTAACATACCCGTCGCGCTTATTGCCTTCTCGTATCAATTCTTAACAAACCTAGTGAATCATATCTGAAACTTTCCCATGTCCTCAATAAACGTTTTCTCATTTTGTTCCAAAATTCTTGTCGATTAATGTAAATTAAAGTCTAACTAAAGCTAAGTACCGTCATTCTTTTACCTTTTGGTAACATTTTTCTGCTACCAATTTAATTCAATCTAGTTTCTTTACGACTGACCCGCATACTCTTCTGACGCGAGTGAACCATGAAAGGCCTTATGTAAGGCTGTTCTGAGTTTCTTAATTTGATTCTGTCAAATGTGGCATTTTAAGTCTTGTTCCCCTTACCTTTTTCCAAAAGATCATATGCCGTGCATTATTTTTATTTATTTCTTTTAATAAATTTCCAGATTCATATTTTCTCTCTTCACTTCTTCCCATCGTCGCATTTTACAATCAGTGCCACATATTCTTTGGGGAGATAACTCCATTGGGAATAGTCCAATGGGTTCGTTCCCTTGTACGACTTTGATCTGGGGAAATGCCCCTGCACTTCCCCAATTGCATTCTTAGGAAAACAGAGGGCTTTACAAAAATGGAGAAGCCTTATAAATGGCATTCTTTTTAGAAATAAACCGAAATGTTGTAACTAAAATTAAAGAAAAATTAGTTTTCTTGTAGATTCTATAGATCACGCAAACAATGTCCAAGAATTGCCGTTCGACAATGAAGATTGAAAGTTCTCGGTTTTTGTGGTTTCTTTCCTCTCTATTTTTAATTTTCCGAAGCCTACCCAAGGAGTCGAGACGCACAGTTAGGGAACCACCGGAGTACTTAAAGATCGTGAGTGCATGCACACGAGGGCTTTCTCTCGTACCAGAATCCCCCCACCACCCTGAAACCATACCCGCCGGCCCGGGTGACGCTTCCCCATCGCGTTCAACCCTCATCTCCCCTCACCGTCCCCCTCCCTCCCTCTTCCCAATTCTGCAGACGCACTCAAGGACGCCCGCGGATGAAATTCCCATCGACGGTGAATATTTTCTTTCCACTCCCCCACCCATTTTCGCCACCCCTACACCCCCAATGAAAAAAAATCATCCCCATCACCTTTCTCATGCCGCATCTTCTCCGACTCTCCTTTCCACCTCATTTGCCACGGCCATGCAAACTCTCTTTCTTTCTCTCTCTCTCTTTTTCCTGTCTCGATCCTCCCTCCTCTCTATCCGCAGCTAGTGCGAATCTCCTCCGCTGGCAATCGATAAAAAGATGGAACAAACACAAACACATACACTCCACTTCCTCCCGTCTCCTCCTCTCCCCCTGCACGGCACGGCTGATGGCGCGATTTAATCTATATACACTGCTACTGCCGCCGTCGAGCGCGATTCTGCCCCTCTTTCCTTATTCATCAGTCTACCGATTCGCTCCCCACCATTCCCCAACCACCTCTTTCTCTCGCGTTTTATCTCTCTCCTATCCTTCGCTTTTAATGGAGCCTGAGTATGTGCTCGGGACTCTGCGGTTTTCACCTTTTCCGCATGAAATATTGTCCAACGCCAAGAGCCTTCTTCTCCCTCTTCCCCCGCCTTCCTCTCACCACTCTCCCACACTTCTTTCCCTCGTAGATTCGTTTTAAAATATTCCCTCGGAAATTCTCTCTCGGCTCGCTAACCGTTGTCGAATGATAGAAGTCAAATGCTGTATGAATTAGGCTCCGTAGGTGGTTGGGAAGCAAATGGCTCGAGATAAATAACGAATAATTGGCTTTTATCAAGGGTTGTTCGGAACTGTTCAGCGTGACCGTCGCAACCTGGGTTCCCTATTAAGTCCATCGCTATTCAGCACTCCCGCTGTCCCGCCGTAGGACTGAAAGAATGTGGATGGACAGGAAGTGCTAAAAATATATTCTATCCTCATGTCATTTTACTGAACCAGAAATAATGTCGCCGAAAGTTGCTGTTCTTTTTTATTGCGCGTTCACTTAATATTAGCTTCTTGATTTAAATTACGGTAGAAAATATACGCCAAGCTTAGGCTTAAGCCTTCAGTATGCCTGCATAGCATGCGTCATTGATTTATCGTCTTCAGTTCTGAAAATAGATGTTTAGCAGTAGCATTATTTTCGGTACCGATTTTGTACCCTGCTTTATCTTTTTGAATCGGACTTCATTATTACAAAAAAATATGGTCTGAGTTCGCAACTGCTCCCGGGATACTGCAAATTGATCACACTGTTCCTAAATCTGTGCCTAATCATCATATAATCTATCTGATACCTTTCTGGGCCCCCCGGCATTTTTCATACATGCCTGCGTCTTTTGTTGAAAGTAAACCAAGTGTTGGTGATGATTAACCTCTGTCTCTCGCATAACTCAATTGCTCTCTCCCCACGTTAAATCTTTGTTCCTTAACCGTGGTGTCCCACTTCACCACCATCTCTTCCTTCACCGACCGTCGCGTTCCAAACCTCCATAACTCTCAAATGTTTTCCTCCATTAAAATCTGCGATCATATTCTCTAACCTGTTGTATACCCTATCGACTTCTTCCCACTAATTATTGCTTGTTGGCATGAGCAATGACCCAGTGCCTTGTTTAAGCTTTTACCTTTACTAATATCCTATCAGTCGCTTGCTCTATGCTAACTGTGCTTCTTCTTAACCTTTTATTCCATATTTATGCCATCCCTTGTTGGACCTCTTCCTCTCCGCTGTATATTACTCGACTATAACTCCAGTTCATCAGCCCCGCTATCCTTCTATTTCACCACGCACAGACCCAAAGCATCTACTATATTTACTCTATCCATCTCTCACTTTAAATTTTCTGATTTTCCTGCCCTCAACATCGTCCTAACAGTCTATATTCCTATTCTAACTAACTCGGTAGTCTTCTCTGCTGCTCTCTGTCCTTGCCTTTTTTGCTTTGCAAGGATTTTGTGAGATGACGACCGCGGAAGCCTTGCCTCTAAAGCTGCCGGGCACGACACACGGCCGATTGGGCCGAGTCCCGTAGTCGGCAGCCAGGACTGATATTCTCTATATTGTCCATGATAAAAGTCTCGGGAATAGTAATTGAAGTGGTTTCCCGTTGCCTTCCTCAATAGTATTTTTAACGTGACACCAGCTCTCAACGGCCGCCTCACTGAAGCCAGAAGCCCTAAAGCCGCCGCAATGAGGAACATACGTTGCGCGGACTACCTTTCGTCCAGCTGCCACCATTCAACATATCTGGGTGAGCCAACCGGGAGTAAATACCAATTGCTCCCTCTTGCAAAACTCTGGGGGTAATCAGAACGCACAAGCCGTTCCACCTCGTCAAGGTTGTAGACCATTAGTCATATACATACATACGATAAATAAATAAATAAATAAATAAATATATATATATATATATATATATATATATATATATATATATATATATATATATATATATATATATATATATATATGTAGATGATTTCGTCGAAGTAACACGGAAGTGTTGAATAACAAGCTTTGACAGCAACAAACAATATAAGAACACATAAAAAGATCACTCACACGTTATTTCTTGATCATTTCGACGGAATTCAACTCCGTCTTCATCGGAAGAAATGGAATTTCTATTTCGATATATATATATATTTTTTTTTTCGAAAAATATCCTACAGCACGTGGTCTGCCTCACTTCAGTGGGAAATCTTTACTACATTAATTCTTCGCAGCCACGCTAATACGTTCTCACGGTGTGTTCTCAGTTTTACATTCGAACCGTGGCTAGGTGTGCTAGATCGTGGTCACTGCCTCTGGCCCCATGCCTCCGGTTACGACTCTCGTTCTCTCTTTTGTCTTTTTCTTGCGTTATATAAGCCGCACTTTTGTTGCGCCATTGTCCTCAACAAAAGAATACCCCAGTAACGTTTTTTTCATCGGTGTACGCTTTTCGTTTTTATGTCTATTCTAACCGAGTTCACCCCGGGGTTCCTTCTTCGCCCACGGCCCGCCGTGCTCCACCACCCGATTCGACCACCTTTTAGAGGTTTTATCATGTCATAGTATTAGTTACATGTATCTGCTTGAATTTCATAATTGTTAAGTGCATTATGTGCTTGCAAATATCCTTCACGATATACTTAACGACCAATATTACCCGTAGCATTGGGGATCGTTAGTGACATCAGCAGTCATTACACTCTTTATTTATTGTTAATATTTCTTTAGGAGTGGCTAATTTTCCTGGTTGTCGAGGTTCAAAATTCATTCTACCGTCAACTAGCATTGCCACATTGCCCGCTAAGATTTTCATGTTAGAGTAAGTAGTCATCTTCAATTCTATTTAAGTTTTTTGTTTTTATCATCAATTGACATCAGCGCTGTTATCTTTATTTATCTAATTGTAGGTATCTTTGAAATGGTCAAAAATAGAATGCTGGAGTATAGTAATCAAAAAAATAATTCTGTGGCAATTAACGGGTTTTATTCGATTGTTAAATATGTTTGAAAAACTGAAGTTTATTTAATAATACCGCCTGTTCCTCTCCGGTAATTCCTATTCCCTCTTTCCATGATTTGCAATTACTCGAATACATGCATGCATATACAAGGGTGTTTCACGTCATATAGTTCTGAGTTTGTCTTGACTTGGCTTTTAAATACCCCGTTCGTTTCAGTTTAATACTATAGTTTTTGTCGAGTGCACCAAATTACTAAAAATTATATTCTATAATATTAATGAAGATATCGAAGTTAATGATATTGGTATGTTTAGTATTTTGTAGTTTGCAGCAATGTGCATTTACATCATGAGCTTTCTTTCTTTTACTAAGGAGCTGCTTTCTTAGCAATGTATTAAGGAACTTTTAAGACTTTCCAGAAGTGACTTACCCCGGACTCAATTTGTTTTGATGCTTTGGATCTGCTTTCTCACTTTCCTCTTTGTTTTATGCTATGCTCACTGAGGTTTATCTTTCATTGTGTTTATAGCATTTGGGTAGATAATCTGGAAATATTGTTTCAGAATACCAATCTCACAAATACTGTCATTAATTTTCTGTTTTTTTTTCTTTTTAGAGATTCCATGGTTATTAATCGTAGTTAGCTCCGATAATTACATTTTTTTATTTCTCAAGATACATTAAAATTCCTTCCTTTATATGTGGTATTTCGTAATGCATTTTCACCAGATAGATCTATAATGCATCAATTTTAAAGATTTCGCTGTCTGCTTCAACCCCTATGGTCCAATTTTTTGTTTCAGGATATGTTTCCATGTGCTGGCAAATTAATATTATATCTTCTTATTTTTATTTAACAATAATTATGGCATTATTATTATTATTATTATTATTTGATCTAATACTTCTTGTATGGGTTTTGTGGAAAACGTTTTGGTCTTCAATGGTGTGCTCGTATCTTTGAACGTTATTAACGGGGTTAGGACCAACACCAGTCTTGGCTTTGCCCCGTTATTGTGGGGTGATCTTACGTCTTGTTTGGTAGATATTGATACAACTTCGTTTTCAGGGCTCCCCAACTTGTTTCATAAGTCGTAAAATTAGGGTCTTCCTTTCAGCCCTTCCCGTTCATTTTGTCTTGTGGCTTCGTCTTCAGAAAGCTCTACTTCCACATAATATGCTCGATGATTTCAGTTTTTGCCATATTAGTCGTGGATTTATTCCTCTTGCACTATTCGTAATTTCTTCATCACTCACTCGTTCTATCCATTTGACCTTAATAATAGTAAGCACCACATTCCTTCGCATTTTTTTACCTGCTTTGCTGCTCGCCATGCGTCCATGGAGTAGTACACTTAACTAATGCAAATTATATCCTGCAAGCCTTCTACGAGGTGTATGGCATCGGTTGATTCTACTCCAGACATGTACGTTACACGAAGTGGCGTGGTAACATAACGTACTCGCATTGCAAAATATGCCTTGCGTATTAGGCAACAGAAAATTACGCTTGTTGATTCATTGGAGAAGAGTCCATCACCGTTAATAAGGAAATCATGCAAGAATACACAAAGATGTACATAAGTCTTGAATTCACGCATGAAAAACTGTGCGTCTTGATAAGTTCTGTTTCTTATAACGGGACTTTTGGATTGTGCTATGCTTTGACTTTTCTTCTTCTAGAAGACTATCGCCATGGCTAGTTATTCTTTTGAACGTGACGTACTCCTGGTTTTCTTTGTTGACGATCTAACTTCCTGCGTTAGAAAACTCTTCTACTTCTTTCAAATTTTAGTTGCTCAGCTATTTGGTTTTCTAGTATTTTCTAGTAGTCTCGTTACACTGCAAACGTTTACGGTACCTTCTGTCTCTTCACAGATCTCAGTCATGTTTCATAAGTTCAAGTTTGATTTTATCATCACCTTCTCCAAATTAACAATTAAATCTCCTTGCTACCACAACTACATATAACGTCTAAAAAAATAGCATTCAGATTTTAATTTCTAGGGAAATGGAAAAGATTTGCCCAAGTCTTATCAAAGAATATCATCATTATAGGTAGCATTGAGGGGATCAAGATGGTGCGGGGGCTAACGTACTGGCTTCCCACCCTGAGGGCGCGGGTTCAAATCCCGGCGGTGTTGAATATTTTTCAAAGGTATCCCAAACCCTACTTGAGGTGCTTTGTGGAGGGCACTTTGAGTGAGTACGCCGTACGTCGGATGGGACGATGGGGCGTCTTTCGTAAAGAGCAGGCTAATGCCGACGCCGGGTTTCTCTCCTCCCTTCACCCTTTCCTGTCCATCCCCTATGGTGCAAATGACCTTAGCTGTCGGTCGCCTCCCCTAAAAACTACTACTAGGTAGCATTGATTGCTCTATTTTTCATTTGGGCAATTATTATATAAAACGTGAATCAAATTACCAATTTAATGACATACCATTGTGAATAATGCGCACTCTTGTTCCTCGAGCACCTAACTCTCCGAGCCTTTTGTAACCATTAATTTGATTTTAGAAATACGTGTCCTTCGTTCGCCCAAAGAAATTTCTTATCCGCATCTCAGTGCATTGAAATCCACCATCAGGGTGTGAGTGCACACAATTTATGCGCTATTCACATATGCCCGGCAGCATTTCCGTTTAGCGTTAGGTTTAATTTAGTATCGTTTTCGCGCGATGTGAACTTGTAGCGGAGTGGTTATAATATCGTAAGAGTTACATGAAATCGACAAAATGCAAGGTGAATTAGACTAATCAATTATTGTTTAAATGAAGTCGACGAAAAGTTGTCTGATCCCTCATCTAATACAGAAGGAATGACATAAAAACTTATCCGTTTTAAAGTATATCCTTATGATCTTATATTTACCATGCAAACTAGCGTGACTTGGTTGTGTTGACAATGTTTTTAAAAGCCTTTAGAAAATTCTTCCCTCAAAAGTTTTAATAATAAAATAGTTTTAATAATAAAATAAAAAAGCGTAATAAATTCACTTTATATATTGGACATGAGTGGGTCGCGGTAGTCCAGTGGGTAGAGCGTTGGACTGCTGACCGGAGGGTTCGACTCCCGGGCAAGGTACTCTGGGCACCTGCAGCTCCACCCAAGTTGAAATGATTTTTCGGTTACCAGGTCTTCCTGGGAAACCATTACCGGCACAGGGAAATGAACTGGCCCCCCTATCCTGCTGATGTGTGAATTTTACACGCTGTCGGGCTTTGTACTGGATGGTCTCTACCATCATCTACTAAACCGACCTTCGGGTTGATTACTGTGTTTATGGTTTTTTTTTATTGGACATGAGTCTACCGGTGGTTCTCAGCCTAATTCTTCTCACGGACTAGTCTCACTGCTTTTACATCTACCCAATACCCTGAAAGCTACCACAAGGGAGTGGGGCGGGGGTGCTAGGGCACTACTCGTAAAATAGAATGCAACTACATGTAAAACAAACAAAAACCTACTAATGAACACCCACACAGACGTATATTTTCATGCACGGCTTATTTCAACTTACACAGATGCAAATGCAAGCAACTAATATGTACAAGTACATGCACCTACAAATGCGCTTGGTGTATTTAATCTTTTACAAACTTGTAATTCGATTTGTTTTACTTTTATAATAATGACTTCAATTTTTTATTATTATGATTCCTGATTTTCCGAGGAAAGAACGAATATTTTTATCCCTCTGTACTCATATTGGTGGCCTAATCTTCCCAAATAATGTGGAACCAAAGTGAAGTATTCCCTTTGCTTTATAAATGAAATCGTCGTTGAAAAGCTAAGCAAAAGATGCATGGATACGCACCTATTTTATGTACCTATTCTCATCAGAGACATATCCTCAGTGATGCCTAACAATTGAAAATCATTAACCCAGTTTTATATTTTTAAATAATATTTTTAATTAATTGCCCTTCTTGCAATGATGTTATCTTTTTTTCATGATTAAGGTACATGTACAATTATCTTCTTTTTGGATATTGTCTTTGCCATAATTTTCCCGGCAGTGTATCTCATATCTTAGTAGTGGTAATAGCAGATAAATCTTCTACTAAAAATTTCAATTCTATTTTTTACACAATAAATGGGCTATATTTGTGAAAATAATGCGAAACATTTGAATTCATCAATAATTCATGCACTTGTAATGTTATAAATATGATTGATAAGAGGAATAATAGTGGAGACAGTAATTTTGAAATCTTCCACCATTACGTAATTATTGTAAATTAAGTAATCCAACTCATTGCGTTTCACCTACCAAAATCAACCTTAGTTTTCCACGCAGGTTTAGTACCTTATCAAAAACCAAACTTATGTGCATCATTCAATGCTTCTCCATCCAGCTTAATGCTTTTCGTTTCACACTTTAAACGTTCTTGCTCTTTGGGCACCAATTGATCTAGTTATCGTGACATAATGCGCCTCTTTTACCTTTAATGGCCTCTTTATTTAATATATGAAGTCTAAGGGATGAAGACAAACGAGCATTTTATGTTAAAGCTTGCAAAACCAGTTTCAATCTTCATACCCTGGAAACCGATTTAGTCAATAGAGCTCTATTCGTATAAACACAGTGTAATCTGATTTTATGCATGCAAGAGAGTTTGAAAAATGCTTCAAACTTCTTCCAAAAGTTCACAGTATTAATTAAGAATCGAATAACTATAAATATCTGGAAGGCGTACTCCTTTAAACTGCCTCTTTTTAAAAGGAAGTGAAAAGTATATTATCCCGGAAGAAGCTGGCTTTCCTTCTTCTCTCGTCCCAAGCGCTTGTATTTTTATTTGTGAACGGGGAAAAGTGAGTCAGGAGGTTAGCGAATGGAAGTGAAAAAGCCGTTCCATAAATGTTCGTGATGGGATGCGAAGTCGTGACCCTACTCTAGTAGTGGAAGGGAGCACTAGCAGCATTCTTTCCCAAGGTCGTGAAACGCCAGCCAGCCGGAGAACGACAAAGAAGCACCTGTTGTTTTACCATGAGCTTTGTAGTCATTTTTTTCGGTTTCCCTATCATCTTCAGACGTTAATGGAGACAAGATGAATCACACACGGTCTGAAGTTACTCAAAAGCTTTTTGTGACGTTAATTTCATCGTATTTGACGATTTATTCTTTTTCCCGTTGCCTCCGACTGCCATTAGCCGTCTTCCGAGACAACCTCAAATTTAACCTCAGCTAATAATGCCTTTCCAGGATCCGATATCTCCGGAAATTTGTATTTGCCTTAAATATGCACTCACATAAATTTGCAATAGGAAACGGCTACTTTACTCGAAAGAGAAAAACATTTTTATTGAAAAATTACTACCTTGATCAAAAAGTTCCCGGAATAACCACCGTGTGGCGCTCCCATCGTTCCGATTTGAGTTCTGTTTTTTTTGTTAAATTGGTACATCTGTTGTTGATATTCCCTTTAAATCTTAGTGTCATAACTTGACATTTGCAAAAGTTACGTAGCCAAGAGTACATCTATCTCTGTGTGTGTTGGCGATTTTTTTACAATTTCAGAAATGGATTTAAATTTGCAACAACGAACTTGTATTAAATTTTGCGTAAAAAACGGATTTAGTGGCGCACGGACGTTGGGGGACCTGACCACCGACCTGACCTGATCACCTGGATTCGGAACGTTGGAGACGGAGGATAGACCATCAGACCTGGATATACCTACAGAAATTTCGACGTACGCCTCCCTTGGAATATTCTACTGGATACTTCTAACCCTGGTTGCTGACATCATTAAATAATCGAGGGACAGCGAAGCAAGGCGCCGGTGGCGCCCAATATGGACATCGTGCCGCTGCCAGCGGACACTATAAGGACTCCTCTCGACCAGCAGCTGGAAAATACTTCTTCAAACCCTGTTCATACTGCCGGCGCTCTAAATATGGACGTTTCCATGCATCAGAACGGGCCGTCTGCCCCTGCCGCGAAATTCAACGACGACTGGCGACACGTCAAGGATCCCAGAGGAGCCGGGAAGCGTAGCGCACCATTCCTTTCCATTGAAGAAGCAACTAATAAGCGCCCGGTAAGTACGAGTAATAAATTCTCACCGCTCGTCACGGATCCGGACACGGACAACTCTTCTGCTCCCGTGGCGATGGAGGCTGAAAATTCATCTGCACCATCTGGATCCCCGGCAAGCCGAAAAAAGGAACCACGCCCCCCGGCACTCATCATATACGATGTAGTAGACCACGCGGCCTTGCTGAAACTTGTCCGATCCAAGGCAACGGACAAGTCCTTTACTGCAATCCATACAACCGACTCGACGAGACTTCAACTAAAGACTGCGGCTGATTATGCGGCCATAAAGCAGCTGTTGGTGCAGTCAAATGCACAATTCTCGACCTGGGGCCCGAAATCCCTACGAGCCAATTTCTACGCGGTTCGTGGACTTCCGTGCACCTACCCAGTTGAGCTACTGAAAGAAGATATGGACGCCATGGGGATTCCGGTGGAACGAGTGCATCTGGTGCGGCAGGGAACCTTCTTCCTTGTCGTTGTCAAGGAAAACCCTGAATGGCAAACAAAAGAAATGCTTGCCATAAGATACATCGGCAATTCCCGTGTCTGGGTGGCAAAATATCAGCACAGGGAGCCACAAATGTGTTACCGGTGCACCCGATTCGGACACGCATCTTCCAACTGCACGGCAGCCCCGCGATGCTACAAGTGTGCTGGTGCACATGAAGGCATCCAATGTCCGGATACGGAAAGGAAGAAGACTTGTTGCTGTAACTGCGGAGGAAACCATCCTGCATTTTTCAGGACCTGCCCTGTCTACGCCAAACAGAAGGAGATGAAGATGGCTAGCCTCCGGAGGAAAGGCGCACCAACCCAGGGGGCGAAGAACACCGCCGCTGAAACAGAGCTGCCTTCTCCTCAACAGAAGACGCTTGGTACCTTCAACGCGTCGAAGCCGGGAGACCCAACCAACGCAACCCAACGTCTGACCATGTGCAAGCATCTTGACTTTCCTCCACTCTCGACGCCGGCTCCGGTCGCCAGGGAGACAGCAGAAGAAATAAAAATTCCTCTTCTCCAGAAGAGGCGGGCTGCAGACTCGCAGATGCCGACTCCAACTTTGGCTACATCCCTCTCTTCCATCCTGGAAGCATTGACGTCCTCTGCTGCGCTATTGCAACAACAGCTGCAAGCTTTAACTGTCGCCCTTACCACTATTTTCCCAAACCAAAATGGACCATAGGCGAGAATTAAATAAATCTATCATCCTAGCCACATGGAATGTCGGCGGCGCATTGAAGCGAAAGACCCCTGAATTGCTTGCCTTTCTACGGAAGGCAAGAATCTCAATCGTCTGTCTGCAAGAGACTCATCTCCGTCCTGGAACTTCATACGGCGTTCCAGGCTATGCAGTTTACCGGGATGACCGGCAAACAAGAGGAGGGGGCACGGCGGTCCTCGTTTCGCTTGACCTGGCTGCGAGAAAAATTGACCTACCAGCTCGACTGCATCTAGAGGCGACAGCCATTGAAGTAGATACTTCGATCGGCTCTCTCACAGTGGGGTCACTCTATCTCCCCCCAAAACGACCTCTAGCCACACAGGATTTCGAAGTCATCTTCTCCGGGTCACGGCCGTCGCTTTTTCTCGGGGATCTAAATGCAAAGAATGCTGCATGGCATTCAATTACACCGAACCCTCGGGGTGAAGCGCTGCTCACATGGGCTCAGAACAACGGAGTACGCGTCGCGGGTCCACATGGGCCAACGCATCAGCATCACGGCAGGAGCGAAGACGTCTTAGATATTGCGCTGCACCGTAGGCTCACTAGTTCGCTTTCTCTCGTGGCGACACCGACGTTGGACAGCGACCACTACCCAGTCTGCGCCTATCTGGGATGCTGCCCAACGTTACTTCCCCCACGGCCGGTGCGATGCCTGGACAAAACAGACTGGACAGGGTACAGGCAGATCCTGTCCGACATTTTACCGGAACAGCCGCCATCACTGACGTCACAAGCTATGCTGGACGAATATGCTTCTGTCATAACAGCTGGCGTGGACCAAGCATTACAGAACACCGTGCCAATAAAACTGATCCGCCCTTCTGGACATCTGACGCTGCCTCATTCCATCCTTCGCCGCATCCGCGAAAGAAATCGGCTTCGACGACGATTTCAAAGAACCAAATGTCCCGCGGATGGGGCACGGTTTAGAAGAAAACGAGCCGAAGTGAGGCAGCTCATCCAGGACCACAGGCAGACGACGTGGGAAAGGAAGGTTGCTTCCCTCCGAACCGAAGATGGGAGCATCTGGAGAATGGCAGCTTCTCTTCGCCACAGCATTCGGATCGACCCACCGATCGACTCACCTGGTGGCCCTCTTATCACGGAAGACGAAAAGGCTGAATTTGCAGCAACTACGCTGGAGGCCACTTTCACGTCGACTCCGGATCCACTGGTACCGGATGATCCTAGCGACTTTCCTGAAGAGGATGAAACAACGGAGGAGGGCACCATGACGGTAACGAAGGTTACCGAAAACGACCTGAGAGCAGCCCTTGGACGACTACGCTGCAAGAAAGCACCAGGAGAGGACAACATCCCGAACGAGGCCCTTCGACAGATGCCTGTCTCGCTCGCAACTCACCTGATTACGCTCTTTACGGCCTGCTTCTCCATGGGACATTTTCCGGCCATCTGGAAATCGGCAAAAGTCATCCTATTGCCGAAGCCGCCGAAGTCCGCTAGGAACGTAGAGAACTACCGCCCGATCGCCCTGCTAGCGACCCTGGGAAAGCTGCTTGAGAGGGTACTGCTGCCACATCTCCTGAAGCACATCGCGGCCTACTCAATCTTGCCGGCATCACAGTACGGTTTTCGAGAGGAACACTCCACCACACACCAGCTCGTCCGTCTCGTGGAACAGGTGACGGCCGGATTCAATCGGCGATGCTGCTCAACGGCGGCGTTCTTTGACATCAGGAAAGCCTTCGACCGGGTATGGCACGCTGGTCTCAGGCGAAAACGATAGGCACATATGGCACGTCATAAAGACAGACGATATGGCACATATAGTATGTGCAAGAAAAAGCCCAGTGAAGCATTTAGGACTTTCGTCCTCAAGGTTTCATTGGCTCGAATCTTGGTATACGCTGCTCTTGTCAACATTTCGAAAACCGATACTTCCAAGACCTAATACTTGACAGATTCTTGAAAGATTCCCTGAACTTCCAAGGTCTCACAAATTCCATTAAAGTGTTCAATAGTGGGAGGATGGCCAATCACTAAGTTCAAATTTTATCCGAAGTTAAATCTTTTCCAATTCCTTGATTCAGTTGCTCACAGACGGGAAAGTTGAGCGATCAATGTCACTAAAAGTTTTTGTACGCAGGAAAGTATATTGATCTAAATCATTTTACTCCAACCCTCAGTTTTTTTTATTATTTTTTGAGACAAATCGCCCTTTTTTTCCTTCGATGCCTCTTATTTAGAGCTCCCCATAATTATATTCACCGTTACGGTGTCGTCCTAATTATTTTAACCTCATCGCGCGTCCCCTCAAAGAATACTACCTTGATCAAAAAGTTCCCGGAATAACCACCGTGTGGCGCTCCCATCGTTCCGATTTGAGTTCTGTTTTTTTTGTTAAATTGGTACATCTGTTGTTGATATTCCCTTTAAATCTTAGTGTCATAACTTGACATTTGCAAAAGTTACGTAGCCAAGAGTACATCTATCTCTGTGTGTGTTGGCGATTTTTTACAATTTCAGAAATGGATTTAAATTTGCAACAACGAACTTGTATTAAATTTTGCGTAAAAAACGGATTTAGTGGCGCACGGACGTTGGAAATGTTGGAAAAGTGTTTCGGCAACGATTCTCTAAAAAACGGTCGTTTACCAGTGGCACGAGCGGTTCAGAAGTGGTCGTGAGTCAATCGAAGATGATGAACGCAGTGGCAGACCATCGACATCGAAAGTCGGTGAAAAAATTGATAAAGTAAAAGAAATGTTGGTCAATAACCGCATCAGAGAAATAGCGGAGGACTTGAACATTGCCTATGGATCCGCCCAAGACATTGTGGTTAATGATTTGGGTTTCCGTCGTGTAGCAGCAAAGTTGGTGCCAAAAGACCTCAATTTCATGCAAAAAAGAGACCGCGTTGACGTCGCAAAAGACATGATTTGCGAGGCTGAATCCGATCCCACATTCATCAAAAGGATCATTACTGGAGACGAGACGTGGGTTTATGAGTACGACACGCAATCCAGACATCAGGCAAGTGAATGGCGTTCACCAAATGAGCCGAGACCAAAAAAACCACGTCGTTTTCAGTCAAAAAAGAAGGCAATGCTGACGGTTTTCATGGATTACAACGGTGTAGTGCATCATGAATTTTTGCCAGAAGGCCAGACAGTAAACAAAGAGTATTATTTGGGCGTTATGAGACGTTTGCGTGAAGCAATTCGCCGAAAGGGACCAGAAATGTGGGCAGAAAACTCGTGGATTTTGCACCATGATAACGCACCGTCGCACAGTGCTATCATTATTCGTAATTTTTTGACGAAAAATGCAACAAATACCATCCAACAGCCACCGAATTCACCTGATTTGGCTCCCTGTGACTTCTTTCTGTTCAATCGAGTTAAAAAACCATTACGGGGAACGCGTTTTAGCAGCCGAGAGGAAGTAATGGAAAAATCGCAGGAAGCACTGATGGACATACCGAAAACCGAATATAAAAAATGTTTCGAGGATTGGATCAAGCGCTGGCATAAGTGTGTTGCAGTCGATGGGGATTACTTTGAAGGGGACAATATAGATTTAGATGAATAAACTTGTATTTTTAATTTTCTGAATAAATTCCGGGAAATTTTTGATCAAGGTAGTACGCTGATTTTATTGTTTCTCCAATCGGAAAAGAAGGCAAGACATTATTTAAAATATTGATCGAAAATTTTATGACTCTTATTAGTAGTATAGTTTTTATTTATCAACAGCTAATCAATGTTGTAATTGCATGTTAACATAAAAATAGAACTTTCATTATACGAGTATGTATGCATCAAAATTCCTCACTGTTATCTCTTCATGATACTCTTTTTACAATATCCAATAGTTCTACAATCATTCCCCCGCCTAAGTTGATAGCAACCGTTCTTTTAATCGTTTTATGCTGTCAGAGTTGCTGTAGTCTTTGCCTCAGAGCTTAATAAGTAATGCAAAATAATACTACCATAATATAATGAGCATTAGAAGGATATCATCTTTCTCATGGGAATGTGAAAATTACTACTTTTCATCTATTATAGCCATGAAAACATTTTTTCTTTATTTAATATCAAAATACTATTAGGGTGTCCAGGAATTATACCACTCTTGATTTTATGAATTAAAACTCATAAATCGCCAACTTAATTAGTATACTACCATTATTCAGATTTGTTACACCCGACATATTTTAATAACTCTATTCATTAATTGAGATGAAATGAAATAATTTAATTTGTAATTCCACACACCTGAGACAACACTATTCATTAATGTTTGCGGTTTTTTGAGCTAGTTGAATGACGAACAAGCTGACTTTAGCACAGTAATTATAATAGTCAGAATGATACAGTTATGACTCAGTGTTTTTGTGTTGACTTTAAAAATGAAATAGATCAACAAATAGAACCTAGCTTATTAGCGGTCTTTAATAATTTGTTGATTTAAATGAAACATATACTAATATTTTAAATATTTAAAATGCGAGAGTATTGTAAAGAGAACTACAGGCCCGGATAAGAAATTCTCATGCTAAATCAAGCATTTGGAGAGGGGAGGGGGTCTTCCAGAGAATACCGCATTTATTTATTTCGTTTACAAGATTTCGGACAGCCGGAGATGAGACTTAACGGAACAAGGGGAGAGAGGGAATATTCTAAGCACCTTCCACATCATCTGAAAAAATATATAAACACGATAAAACACACAAAACGACCCCGCCCCCCCATCAGCACGGAGGAGAGAGAGAGAAAGATTGCGCGCTCAAATCCGTCCCGCCTCCCACATCACCGGAAATCTGCCCCCTATACATACAACGCGCGCGTGTATTCCAAGAGCGAGCGCTTTATCTGCCGAGAAAACTTGAACAAATGGAGATTGGCGTATCAGTCACATCAAACAGGTTTCCCATAGCACCGCGAGGAGGTGGAGGTGGTGCGGTAGTTCGGGAGGGGTGTGCGGGGGGGAAATGCGGATGGTGGGGGGGGGGGGAGGGAGGGATAAAGAGGACCTGCGCGGTAGTAGGCACGGGGAATGGAGGAGTGGGAGGGAGCAATGAGGTAGTGCGCTTTAGGGATGGGTAGAGGTGGGGGGGGAGAAGAGGAGAAAAAATAGAAACAAGGAAGGTGGCGGGAGAGTGAGGAGGAGGAGTGGAAGATAAAAAAAAGGGCCGAGTCTCTTTGGGAGGATTTTCTGCGAAAGGTTCAATGCAGCGGAATGGCTTGATCCGGCCATGAAAAGTCGTCGAGAGCAAAGTGAAGACACTTCACTCGGCCCGCCCGAGAGAGAGAGAGAAGAGTGAAGAGGCGAGAAAGGAAAGGAGGGAGCGGAGGAGGAGGGTGGGCATAAGGAGGGGGGGGAGAGTGGGGGAAGTGAAGCCGACCGGAAAAGTTGAAGGTGATAAATTATACGTATGGAAAGATATTGGCGGCGGGAGTTCGGGGGTGGGTTTAGGATCGTGAGGGGAGGGTGTGGATGCCAGCGGAGAGGAGAGATATAAAGAAGGTTAAGGTGACGGATCCAATGGACACTGTTGATGTGAAATGAGGGGTACGGGGGAGGAAGAGGGGGGGAGGGAGATGGAGAGGGCGAACGTAAAAATGAAGAATGAAGGGGCAAGGACGGCGGGGATGAGGGCGCACGGCGTTAAGGGGGATTGGAAGTTTACATCAAGCAGGGCCGTCGTCCCTCCGCATATTGCCTAAACGTTCAGGTATTGAGGATTTCCCGATAAATTGTCACTTTTACATATCGCCACATTTGAGTTGATTTAAATAATTGATGGCGATAAGACAAAATATAACAGCTGTCTTTCGTGAAATTGTATTCGAGTCCATTTGTATATCCGATGACGGAGACTGAATCCGTACTAAAATTTCCCAGAAATCTCCACGTGATTAATTTCTAGGAAGATAAATTTTTTCCAAAAATCATGCATTTGTCTTTGCAATTAATTACAATCAAACAATATGCATATTTAGAAGAGGTAATGAGTGTTTGATGGGAAGTAAATTAATAAACATTAACAATGAATGGAATATGCTGTGGAAGACCTACCGTACGTATAAAAAAATTCCTTTAGGTATGTCCATACATTAAATGCAAATCATCGATGTATTGCCAATTTATGTGTGATTATGAGGTCATCAAGAGATATTCTATCCTATTTGTTAAGCACTCAACGTTTTCGTAATAAAGGTAAATTTAGTTTGGATTCACTCAGTAAGAGACTATTTACAATTACATTTTCACAGAAAATTGGGATATTCATTGATGTCACCATTCAAGAGATGGCTATTAAAAGAGTAAAAATGGTTTAATGTGTGAAAGTGGCGACTCATGACGTATTTCTTAATATTGGAGCACTTAGCCAAGTCTGACATTTGTCGGCGTGAACTTTCTCTCTCCCTGCTCACGTCGGGCGCCTTGCCCCATTTCTCTTCCCTCATTCTTCATTTTACGCTCGCGCTCACACTTCCTTGTGATTGAAAGTTCATTTAAATTTTCAAATTTAACCAACCAATTCTATGAAAAAAATGTCTAAGTTCTAAAAATAGCATCCACTCCATACCCTTTACCAATTCGGTGGCCAGTTTATTTTGAACTCTATTAGCTTGAATAAAATTTAAATTTAGCTATAATAAAATTGATGCTACAGATAATATTCTCAGAGAAGATTGGGGAATGAAATAATAATTTTATTTTGAAAATTATGTGTGTGTAAGTTAATGGGTTTTGATCAACGGAAATGAAGTATGATATCAGATAACCCCTTTCAACGGTTCACATTCTTTTCCAACAATGCATAGTTTAATCGTTATGACGTATCCGGACGCCGTGGGGAAACAATGTATTGTCATTTTGCGAAACGGTGCCCAAATATGTGCTAGTCACAATCCCTTTAAATAAATCGAATTTACGGCGGAGCTGAAGGCAATTTTTTTGTTCTTGCGACACCACTGGTTGTCCGTGTACGTACTATCTGGGGTCCCAGTCCCCACATTTGTCTTTTCATCAGGTTTCCCAGGGGCAAAATCACCGGAGGTGCACAGAACCTATTTCCCAGGAGGACATCGCTCTCAAAGCCTTAGGGGCAGCTGGCAAGCGCGTAATCACACAGCCTAATTTGCTTGGCCAGCCATTGGATGTCCCATATTCAAATTTCGGGCAAGTCGAGTGTAGTTTTTGAGACCGTTTATCACATACTTGGAAAAGAGAAGCCACTTCCGAAATTCGGATGTCCTCATTTAAACATCGACTTTATTCAATTCATGCATTCTTAACTAATTTTTACTATTCCTCAAAGCATCCCAATTAGATGCCTCTCCTGCGAGCGATTCAGTTATCTCATGTATCCACACAATTAGAAAAACAAAATAAATCGTGCAACTGTTTCAGTGTACAAATCATTCGTCTCGACCGGTATTCGAACCCGGATCCCTCGATGTCCGGCCGAGTGTTTTAGCCAGTTAAACTATCGAGGCGTACTCTTACACTAAGAAATGTTTACACTCTGAAATTGTTGCATTGAAATGCATATTAGCGGATGACTCCGTGAAAAAGTTACTGTTGCGGCATCACCCGCAATTTCTTGGAATTTAAATAAATCCTAATGGGTGTCACGCCAGTCAGTCAGTTGTCATTGATCAGTTAGGGTCATTGGCAATGAAATAGTGGTTAGGAAATATTTTGGTTTTAGTTTATAATTTGGTTAATATAATTTTATTGTTATTATTATTGGGTAGGCTTTTGAGATGTGGGCATGGCGGAGAATGGATAAAATAAGTTGAGCAATGAGGAAGACAAGGGCCGAGGTTTTTAAAAGGTTGTGGGGCGAAGTGAGCAAGTTGCTGGAGGAAATACGAAAAAGACAGAGAAATTGGGGGGGAGGTATATATTGAAAGGCAGTAGGATATGGCCGTGACAGCGAGGGATAACGTTGAATAAGAGGGGTAAAGAGGAAGAAAGAGAGTAGACTTTTCAGACAGGAAGAACGGAGGCAGGAGTTACGAAGAAATGGAGAAAGAAGTGAGGTAAGGCAGGAAGAGGAAATTCTCGTAATGCATAACTTTGTGTCACGAGAAATAGCTTTTTATAATTTAATAGTCGTTGGGTACGGTCCAAAACGTACCTTTAAATAGGAATACTATATCTTGAATAAAATTAATATTTGACGGTCAAGTTTTTAAATGAAGGTTCATTCCGTCCAACATGCATATTCTTTTCTTCTCCCTACCATGCTTGCCGAACGTTATCCTCTTTATCATAGCTTCAGCATTCAATTGCCAATTAAAAATACCGTGCATTCATCTTTCCTGCCTCCTTTTAATTTCTCCCAACAATCTTCTCTCTTCTTATGGCACTTCCATAACTTTACTTATTTCCTTTGTTTTGCTTTACTTTAATGACACCAAAACATCCCCCTAAATATAAATTCCATGTAGGCAGCTAACTAAAACGGGCTTATTCTAATTGCTTTAAGCCTGTTGCGTAGAGTTTATACTTGTCAGTACATGTGATCATCGAAGGCATGCCAGGGAATATGGAAACAGTATTCAACTCGTGGATCCACCTATGATGTTTACACCATCCCCCGAATACATGGCCGCTAATGATCTACTTGAAATTTCTTGCGGTGTACTTCAAAATAACTCAGCGGAAAAAAACCTTGCCACATGAATGAAATGCATTGCAGCCCCACTCGACTGAATGTAAAGCTAATGGATTAGATATTACGAAAAGAGGGTCTCTGTAAGTGTGCATTACGTCCGCCAATTAGCGTGGATAATGGGTGTCGATTAATTCATGCAACTCTGGTCACTAACGAGTCCGGAGTTAGGCTAAGTATGTTGCGCCCAAAGCGCTGCGGGCAAGTCATTTTGACGGATTGAATAGTTAATGCCAAGCCACACACACATAGAAGGTCTGTCGTAAATGTGCACTTTTCAGTTTCGAATATTTATCCATGGAATAACAAGCGGGTACTCCAGGGGGAGTTTTTCTCTGCCAGAAGTGCGTGCAAAGCGTAGTTACCGACTTTGTGAACAATGCTGAGTTTGTATTT
This sequence comes from Hetaerina americana, assembly GCF_022747635.1. Taxonomy (NCBI): domain Eukaryota; kingdom Metazoa; phylum Arthropoda; class Insecta; order Odonata; family Calopterygidae; genus Hetaerina; species Hetaerina americana. The sequence goes on along the minus strand of NW_027287538.1, from coordinate 48,230,206 downwards.
CATTCGCTTCAGGAGAACGTAAAAGAATGTTTCCGTTTAGGATTAGTGATCTCAATTTATAGTTTAAGTCTAGTGATTTACGAAACCTGATTATTACTCCATAAGCGCCTATCACTGTGTAACCACAGATTCCATAAAAGGTCGAAACCCTGTGAGGGGTCAATTGCTCCTAAATCCTGTTTAATGGAGCATTTTTAATGTCATGTGAAGTGTGTGTATGTACCGCCAGTGCTGGCGTGCAAAGAGGGGAAAGGGACTCGAGGATAGTCGACACTTAAAGTGATTTCTACAGTTAATTTTAACGAGAGTTTTGTCTTACTCGGTTGTAGACTTTTGCATGAGTGTGCGCGCTGCTGTGGGTGTAATTTTCCGTGTTGTTTTTTTGCATGTGGTATTTTTCCTTTTTACGGTTGGTGACCTAACACCCCCCCCGCCACACGCCCTTGCGGCGGCTTGCGGGGTATTATGTAGATGTAGATGTAGAGCAAACGGTGAAAAAAGCGAATAAAATTAAAAATATTCATTTCGGAATCCATGAGATTTCAGTCGTTAAAATCGACACGTTTGAATTTTGAGACAGCGGAGAACGAGGCCTGAGGGCGTTCCTGGCCCTATTGAGGTCACGAACTAACGCGTCTTTTCCAAACACATGCCCAGAGGGTTATAGAGGCGTTCTAACCTAGTGTGTACTCTGGCCGATAAGTTTAAAAAATCTTTTTATGCGTTGGAGATTTTAAATAAAGGTATGCATTTTCACTAGGACACTGAGCCTAAAAGTCAGGCTCTCGGAAATACTATATTTCTGCGATACAGAAATGCTCCAACAAGCACTCACCTGTTTTTCCGCAACACCTTTTGATAGGTATCGTTTAATAATGGTGTTCATTCTTCGTTTCATTTAGTTTCGTCACAGAATGATAATGGTTGTTACTTAATCATTGCAAAACTTCACCTTCACAGAGATCCACTGCAAATTTTGCCAATCTAGTACGAATATCTACATCTACATCTACTTAATACCCCGCAAGCCGCCGCAAGGGCGTGTGGCGGGGGGTGCTAGGACACCGCCCGTAATTTAGAAAAGAAAAAGAAAAAAAACCGCATGGAATAACGACAAAATCATATATAAAAAAACATGGCATACATTCATGCATGAACACTTACACCCCACACACATGCAAGCACTCAAACTACCAACTAACATACACATGCACCTGAAAGTATACCTAACATCTCTATAGTGTTTAATTTTGTTCCGACTTGTAAATTCAACGTTTTTAATATTTCTAAAGTGACTTCGGTTTCTTGCTATTATGATTTCTGATTGTTCGGGGAAAGAATGAGTATTTGTACCTATCTGTCTTGGAATCTATCTCCCTTAGTTTATCTTTGTGGTCTGATCTGTTATTTTGTTTATATATATATCCAAGAATATAAATATTCTTGGAAAATTTTTCAAGTATAAAAAGGGAATTTTTTCTCGAGGCATGCTGGATCAGCGACATAGTCATTCGTCCGTTCAGTTACGGCATACAAACAGTCAGTATACCTACACAAACTTTTACGTATACCTACTGTCAAATGCAGACTATATTTTTACGGATAAAAGTCCCAATAAATGCACTGCGATAAACAAACTCTTGTATGCATGAAACGAGCATCGCAAGATATTTTACTTAATTACGAAAAGATTTCGTGGCGACATAGTTTGAACACGCGCATCCGCACATACTTCCGCATGCATTCGCATTTCCGAGGCATGAGAGTGGTGCCCGTTTTCCAAGATGTCCCATGCCGTGCCGACTGGTCGACCGCGGGGAGAGCCACCCAAATTACTTGGCCGCCCCACCCATACCCCCACCGTGTGTCCAGGTAAAAATAAAGGTGCCGGAGGAGAGAGAGTCCGACCGACCTTTCGATCCCCACGAAACGAGAAACCCACGCATAACCGTTCGTCCCCTTCGTCCACACCCGGCCATGGGCCACGAGCACGCATTACGACGGCACGACCGTGCGTGAGCCTGGTGACCTCCGTGGGATTTGCGTCTCTGCCTGCTTGTGTGTCGTGGAGAGGGAAGGGCGGTGGGAGGAGGTTGCTCTAGTGCCGGAGCGAGGGAGAGATCTTTGCTGGGTCATTTATATGCAAATGCAGTTTCCTTTCCTTTTGCTTCAGTGCCAGTGGATTTTTTTTGAACTTGCGGCCAAGGGTTCTGACGTAGATCTTCAGCTCTTACTTTTTGCTAATCGGATAATTTCCGCACGCGTATGGAAGAATATCGTCATAGTTACGCACTTTAAAAGGTTACGCGAACAAGTTGGTCTTGGAGGAGTGAGTATGTCGCGATGAGCTCATGGGAAAATGTGCCCCTATTCACCTCGTATATACTAGGTCGGTAAGGTACGTGGCAAAAGAGGCCCATTTCCTCTTTTATCCTTGGTGAAGTGGGGGAGGCTAGCGAAGTACCCTTGTACTCGCATGTCGCACACCGATGGGAACAGCAAAAGTTGTCCACATCGTAAGCAAAAGTATACCAAATGCATTCCTTCTTTGCTTAGTTTTTGATTCTGTTTATGGCGAGGGTGCCGGGGAGAATGAAGACGCAAAAGTGACCCTTGATCACCTCAACTATTGAAGTATCGTCATTGTGGCTCTATACTCTTCGATCGTAAAAATTTTCTCGGGCAAGACAGGTGATTTGCCCATTTGAGGATTCATTCCTCAATCCCGGCAAATTTTCCACCGCTCGTTCGTCAGCGCTTCCCACACACTTTGGACCTTTGGTAAGATCTCTTTCGTGAAAGTTTTCCTACATGTTGCTTTAAGTCCCGTTTTTGCATGATTAATCGAATTGCGAGGTTGCTAACGATTGGACTTGATGTATAATTAGATTCTGAAAAAAATTTCAATTCCGCTGATATATGTAGTCGTCCTCCACCGATCCGCCATACCCTTATTTACACCATTTATTTGTTTGATTACTTTGGTTACTTGCAATTTTGTTTAATTACATTACTTGGTTGCACTAATCATAAAAGAGGCGTTTGGCCTTCCACACAGGATTTTTACGTCAATATATAATGACTAGAGAAATCACAAACACAAGTCCCAGTGGAGGAAAATCCACATGGACAAGAATCGAACCTGTGACCTCTGGCGGGCGAGGACGTTTCCCAGCCGCCATCTGTAATAATCGGTCCGTGAGCACATCAGATTGCACTCTGAAACCCACCGCTAAGGTGTGTGGCAGGGTGTGATTCCACAACAGATATGCAACATAGAAATTAAGTCTTGCTTAAATTTTGGTTATCTGGAATAGGAATAAATGATTCAACTAATGGTGATCCATTGACTCGCCATTTCGAATCATTCTACAGCCTCTAAAATATTAATAAACGGCCATAATAAAGGGAAAAAAAGGAAATTAACCCTAGGGCTTCGCTTACCTTATTGCCATAGAACAAACGCTCGAAATTTCAAAGTGCAAAAACGTGCGCCCGGACCGAGAATCGAAAACAAATCCCTCGACTGCAACCTCAGTGCTTGTGATCAGTTAAGCATTTGAGACTTGAAATTTCTGTGAGGAAGATCAGTATGGAATGTTACATCAGATGGTAATATTATTTTTCACTGAAAACATTAATGTTCCTGATTTTTAACTATGCTCCCGCGAGTCGTCCATTAAGTTGTAATCTTTTTTTGAAATCCGATATTTTAATATAAAGTATTCAAAATGTTTGCGCATCCCTCGCGTTGTTCCTCTTTATCACATTATTATTATTAGGTAATCTACCGGTTAAGGTAGGTTTTTGGATGGACACAACTACCAAACAAACATTTTATTACTCCTAACAAAACACAAAATCCATCATCCTACTCTACATCAGGTCCTACTCTTCATCTCTGAGTACTTTCTTCCTCCCTTCATCCCGTCCAACATCCCTATCCTGTTCCTTCCCTTTCCTCGTTTGCCAAACATTCTCCCCTCTATCACAGTCTTCAACATCCCACTGCCGGTCAATACCCCCTTCATCCACTTTTCCTGCCTCCATAGGATTTCTCTCAACAAACCCCTCTCCTCTCCCACCATACCGAGTACTTCCTCATTTGTTTTCTTCCCTGTCCACTTCACTTTCTCCATTCTTCTCCAAACCCACATTTCAAAAGCCTCCAGTCTACGTCTATCCTCCTGCTTCAATGACCACGTTTCCGTGCCGTACATTGCTACGCTCCATATCAAAGGTTTTACGAGTCTTTTCTTAATATCCTTACTCAACGTCCCTGTCATCAACTCCCTCCTCCTTGTGAAAGCCTCTTGGCCTAGCGCAATTCTTCTCCTCACGTCCCTACTACTTTGACCCTGTTGGTCATATTTAATATGGTCAAAATAATTGCCATATTAAAGCCAGATCGGCCGTTGTTCCTGTTTTCAATAAGGAAAACATGAGTTTCCAATTACAACTTTTTCGGCAGATTTTTTATTAAAATATTGTTTTCTCATGTTAATTTTTTCAAAATGTGATTTCACGAGGTATAAATTCCGTAGATCACGGATGAAAATCAATATTGTCGTGTATTCTCCATGTATAATGTCCGACGATTCTATTGACAGTATTTATTTCACGAAGCTCCGAATTATTATATTGCATCCGTTAAAATCAGTAAAGGATCAAGAACCACAGTTATCAACCTTAAGTACATATAGGGTAAGATATACTTAAAAAAGTGGAAGATTGTTGTTGTTTAGGTAGCAGGGTCATCAGTAATGGAAGAAGCAAAAGGGAAATGGGGATAAGCAAAATAGGAATGGAGAAGAAGGCTTTCTATTCCGGGAGAAACAACTACTAATTGCAAACAGAACTCAAATGGTCATAAGGAAGAGATTCGTTATGAGTTATCTTGGGAGTTTTCTTTTCTACGGATGTGAGACGATAGGAATAGCAGAGTAATATAAATTGAAGCCGATGGAATTGCGATGCCACAGAAAATTGCTGGAAATAAAGGGGTAGACAAATAAACAAATTAGGTGCTTCAGAGAGTGGGTGAAGAGAGAAGTCTATGGGGGACACTAGAATCTGAGAGGAGGTAGTGAAGTACTTCATCAAATTCAATCTTCAATTCAAGAACGCAGATGCGAATATTGTGAAATAAACTTGATATATTGAGACTAGTGAGAATTTATTATATCGCCTATGCCATTTTCTCGCCTTGGTATATACCCTACTTTTTCATTATCTGGATCTATGGATCGATTATATGTTTTCCATTTTTGCTATCGTGACCTGTATGAGGGAAATGAGATTCCTCATATCGACTTTTTTGGCAGTTAACATCCCTTAACTTCTCGTAGTTGCCTCACGCAATTATGCCATTTGGTTGTAGAAATATTCCCTGTCTGTAACCGTTGAACTTAAACAGTTTATTATTATCCAAATTGTTCCGTTGTGCATACGTTCTTCTTATTTCTTTGTTATTCCCATCTTATGTAAGTGTTTCTCCAATTGTCTGTAGAAGATATCTGTTCATTTATTAAAATTGGCAATGATGTGTTTGGGTGTATTCTTTCGTATTTTGTTTGATGCAGATATGAAGACTTACTGCGCATATCTCCAATTGTTCGAAGCGTAATCTTCCCGAATTTCAACAGCTGATACTACTGACTAATTCTAATTAGCATCTCATTTTTAATATGTCATTCGAATATTTCCATACCATTAGTTAGTGAAGTTTCTGTTCATCTGTGTTCTGACTAAAGTAGAGTTTTAATAGGTAGTGCAGCTCACCAGATATTCTGAACGTAGTTTCCTCTATGTTCTCCAAGTCCATGGGTGTGAGGGTGAATGAAATTATTTTCCCTGGATTTAATGACATCACATTTTTTTTCATCATTCCACACGGCAAACAAGTGCTATTTAATTTTTTACGTTTCAGTAGGTGACTCCATTGATGAACAATCTGATTTTGCTGGTTATTTTACAATTAGGCAATGTGTGATAATCTGTAGACTTCCGAGACTGTTCGTTACTGGAACTGATCATGGTTACTGGAGAGGGAGCAAAACTGCTGTCAGCTAAAACAATGTACGAGACGGTACTACCCAAAGAAGTGTGAGCCCAGTAATGTCTTTGATGTTGACAAGAAGAAGGAAGGGACATAACACGGTTACCTGCGGAACGCCAGGGGCTCAAATAATCGAAATTAATTCCATATATTATTACTTTTTGAGAAAATATCGCGAAGCCTAAGTACTACTTGTCCTTTGTTTTGCATATTCTATTAATTTTAAATCATATCTTACCTTCATAATTTTGAATGGAAAAAATGAGAAAGAAAAATCGTGCTATCTCGAGGAAAATTTTATAGTACGACGCGTTTAACCGTTTAAGGGGACATCCTTAAACTAGGTCAAGCCATTTTAGTATTTTTTATCCCTCTCTAGCTGTAATGAGATGTGCTAACATCTATCTTGGGGTGACTTTGGTCGCTCAATAAAAATAGGTATGACAAAAGTAAAGGGAGTTGGCGAAGTGGAGGGAGTGTTGATGACCGGCACCCTGAGTAAAGACGTAGAGCAAGGAATACGTGGTAAATACATGGAGCTTTGTTTTGATTGGCTCGAAAAATTAGTCTTTTAGGCAAGTGGTTCTGCGTAGACTTTAGGATATTTTGTATTGTTATATAAAAAAGCGAAAAGGAAATTTCGGAATCAGACATGTTTATCAAATTGCTGTGAATCATTCCAGAAGCTTAGAAAAAAGAAAGTACTAGAGATAGAAAACAGTAGTAATATAGAAAATAATGAGCATCGCGCTGCAAAAATTTGAAAATTTAAATATATATTTTTATGTAAACCTACAGTTATTACAGTTATAATATATATTTTTATACAAACCTACACGCAATCCAAAGTGGCACCTTCTCATGGTATTTTGAGTTTGCTCTAAAAATTTTTCTCCGTCGCTTTTCAACCTAGCGTGCGTGCTTCCTTCTCAGGCCCACAGGTCTTCGGCCGTGTTCCAGCGATCGCGGCGGCGGCAGGCTCTTTGTCGGCAGAACGGAACGGGTTGTGAGGGAGGGAGAGGGAGGGTGTAGGTGAGGATAGTGGGATTGGCGAGGGGGAGTGGGAGAGGAAAGGGTAAGCGGCCGGCGGCGAGGGACGTCATCGGCCCCACTCCCTGAGTTATCATCACGAACAAAACTGATTCACGCACTATCGTAACGGGCTCGGTGGGCTCGTTTGTGTCACCGGTATCTTTGCGAAATCTCTGGTTATTTCGTTAGCGAGCCCTCCCACCTCCTCCTCCCGGTCCCCCCCCCATTATTTCATCGTACCCAATTTCGCCTAAGTGGGAGCAAGTGCCCTCGAAATTGGATTCCGACACGTTTTGTGTGCGAGAGCGTGGTTGCGAACGTGTCCGCGATACGGCCTGGGTCGCCTATAAGAGTCCGCGTGTGGCGCTGACGGTGAATCGCTCCGAGCTCCTCGCGCGCGGTGATAAAATTCGCTTTCCGATCATTCAGCTCGGAAAGCTGGGAAAAATGATATTGGCCGGCATATTATTTCCTCGTTTACGGCCGACGGGAAAGTTTTGATGCCTCGTTCCACTGAATGCTGGTAAAATTGCGAACTGGACCGAGGAAATCCTTAGTTTAATGATAGGCTGCGAGATTTGCGACCTTGACGGCGCCAAGAACGAATCAAGAGGAAAAAATATGGGTGGGTTTTTTTTTTAGTTCGCTCCCGCCGTGCCTTTGAAGAAATCAACAAATTAATTAATATCCGGGTAGGTTAGAAAATTTTTAAGGGAATATACTGACATAGGTGAATGCAGTGAAAACCCTCTAAATATTTGTTAGCAATTTCATGCTTCTTCGGAAAGTACTGCTTCGGGAATGCGAATTGAAATTCTGATGCGTAATAACTTAGCGATGCATAATATTTGATCACATGCTCCAACAGTATTATCTGCAATCCACCGCTAGGGTGTATGGCAGAGGGTGAATACACACCAGAATAGTTTTACCCAAAAATGGCCCTACTGCGGTCGGACAATGTTATTATGATCCCCTATCGTTCTTGGAAAAAGTGGCATCTTAGCTCTATCTGTACTACACTTAATCTCTCTAATTTTAGTAACATGATCTCTCTTACCGTATTATGAGGGGAGTAATAATACAATTTCGACATCACTGCTAAAGAGACGGCCTTCCAATTTATGCAAGAGCTTCAATCTGTAATTTAACCTTCGCTCCGAGAGTGATTCCCAGCCTAGCTGCTCTAATAATTTGGATACGCTACTAAGTTTATCATAACAACGTTTTACAAATCTAGCTCCTCTACGCTGCACGCGAAATTCGGAAATTAATCCAACTTCGTGAGGATTCTATATACTTGCAGCATATTCTAAATGAGGCCTAACCGACGACATATAACATTTCTCTTTGACCTTTTCATCAAATTTATCCAGTACTCTTCTAATAAATCATCATATTTTGTTAGCTTGTCCACATATTCCCCGTATGTGTTTCATCCAGGAGAGATCGTGAGTGAGGGTAACTCCTAGGTATTTAATTGAGTCTACATATTACATTACGGTGTTCCCGATGCAGTTGGCGTTCGGTTGGAATTTCTCTTTTTCCAAAAATTCATCACCACGTACTTTTATAAGTTTAATTATGATTGACAAGTGTCGCACCAGCGTTGTATATCATTAAGGTTATCTGACAAAGCTGATGTGTACTCAGGATCATCATGGATATCACGGTAAACCACTGCATCATCGGCAAATAAACGTATCTTACTAGTAACTACGATGTCAATGTCGTCAGTATTTAGTTGTTGGATGTTATTATTTGGGGATTACCATTTTGGGAAATGCTATCATCTCGCCGGAAAATTCCCATACGGTGTAGGGATAGTCTTTCAGGGATGGGTAATTTCAGTTGTGAAGTAAGCTCAACCTAAATCAAACTCTGCTAGACTCAACTCAAACTTTAGTGTCAAAAGGCGCGCTGAGCTGGGTTCAATAAGCTCTATCACAACTGAATTCCATCGGATGGCTCTGATTCCATAATGGCTCTGCAATATACCTCCCATTCCTTAAGTCTTAGGTGGCGTTTTACACGTAAGGTATGCACCAATGCAGTGAGTAATGTTGAATAAATTTAAAAATTGATCACTCTAAACAGAAGGTATACTGTTTTGTTATCAAAAATTTTCCATTTTCCAAAACAAAGATTATGGTTTTAGATGAACTTGAAAGGATTGAGTTTTAAAATTTTTAAATAGTTTATATTGTCAATAAATATATACTATTTCAATAAATGTGATTCACTCTTAAAATTGATGAATTTGTCAAAATTGGATTCCGGCCATCTCGTGTCCCATCTCATATGATAGGGATTAATTTGTTAATATTTTTTAAATAAATCAAATTAATATTCTGAAGTATTATATTACTGATGACGAATTTTTCCCTTTCTTTTGAATCAACTTTGCGGTGCAATTACCTTTTAGCCTCTAGAATAATGTAAAATATAAGCCCTCTGAGTTAACCAAATCCGCCGCATCATGATTGTCGGTGATGCATGCGTATTCGTGCAATTTTGAGTTGTCATGTGGGCGCAGTATGTACAGTTTGAAAAATAAGGAAGCGAGAAAATGATTCCAACTTTAAACTCACATGAGATATTTATTGACCGTGCTAACGCCAAATTCATTTTTTTTAACTCGTCGCACTTAGCGCAAAACTCAGAAGTTCAGCGTGTGTTCAACTTGAAAACTCTCATCGGAAAACGCTCGACCCCAAAACTATGAACTAGCATTTGAGCTTCGCGTTCTTCGACGGCCGATTAGAACTCACATCCTCTCGATATACGAGTATCGAGTACTAATCCATGATAAATTCTACGCATGCCCATGATAGTATTCGTATAAGAGACTTGTCTGTTAACCCTTGGTCACCCGGTTCTTCCTGCCGGCATTTGGACACGCAAAATGTGCGTAGGTGTCTACTTCACCCTCATGAATGTTCGCACCACTGCCCTAAGCTGACTTCATACGGCTTCCATTTCGAATCCTTTTCCGATTTGAATATCAATGTGATATCATGATCAAAAAAACATCAGTTACGTGCCTATTTACCTTCAATCAATGTGTAGGAATCGGAAGACCAAGGCGGATTACTAAGTTTAGGCATATTTCTTATCATTTAAACGAAGGAAAGGTTTTAAATGCGCCAGCAAATATTTTCCGCTGAAAAACTTTCCTTAGGATTAAATCACTAATAAATCATCTAACATAATCGTCGTTCTCTTAGGCTAATATTTATTTTATGTCACAAGTGAAAACATATTTATTGACTGAGGAGCCGAAACCATTTGCTACTGCTCATGAATTGTTTTTGAAGTAATTCCTATTCAGAAACAATTTTAAATATTAGGTGTCTTGATCTCGTGAATATGTGAAGAAATGCGAACTCATTTCTGCGTTAACCTTCAATCAAAGATGTGGTAGAAATAAAAACGTGAACTTGTTGAATATACTTTTTTTAAAAGTATAAATGAGCGAGAATGTTCCACCAGTAAAACCCTTAATATCGTTTAAATATCCTTGAATAGATTGCTTTATACTATTTTTATAATGATGATTTATATTTTTGACCGTGGCGTGATATTTAGTGCATCAATTCGGTTATATTCAGTGCATTCCCGATCTTAAAATTGAGGAATTATGGGGACAACTAATTCAGACACCAATGACTATTATTTCAATGACCTTTAGGCCTACAACTCGGCAACTTTCTTGATTGATTAACTTTACGTTCTCATGCAATATGAACTTAGTTAGTCCTAGTGTAACAAATTCAGTAAGCATCTCCCTGGACTTCCAAATCCAATTATTTAGCTATCAAAATGTTTTTTGAAAAAGCAAAAGAGTGATTGACATAAATCAAGTTGAGGTCACGATCAAGGTTATGGCAATCTGGACCGTTTTAGACTTTTGCATTTTGATGGTTTGTCCTGAGTGACACCTGAAACCTTAAATGATCGTAAATTCAAATAATCAAGTACTAATAATCAAATGCATCAGAGATTTTTATGGACGTAAAAAAGATGGCATTTTCTCGGTTTACGTTGTACTAAAGCACTGTAACACTTTTAAAGCCCTATTAAAAATTGATATTATGCATAAGAACGGCCTGCATTTCATGGAATCATTATTCGGCTCCCTACTACTGCATACCTCCTTTCATGCTGTCCAAAATTACCATTATTTTCCTCCCTCCTCCTCGGTTGCAAAAACACTCTCGCGTCTATCGCAGTCTTCAGCACTTGACTGCATTAGAGTCCGTGTCTTCAAATAAAAATGAGAAAAATTCCTAATGTACCTCTCCGAGTTTTTGTCGTTGACGAGTTGAATACCTATAAATTATAGATTTATTCCTCAATGTCCGGTCCCTGTCTGCTGACCACGAAAAATTTCCAAAAGACTTCTGTCTGAGGCACCTTTCTACTCGATCCGAGGACCGCATACAGTCTGGAGAGTGGGCGAGAATGGCGACACGGGGATCTCGAGCCAATAAAAATCGGGTTCCAAGTTTGTTCGGTGTTGGGGTCGCCTTAAATGAGAACGAGCTTTTCCACCTTCCACGGCTGGCTTGGGGTCAAGAAACGTCCGGATCACAGTAATGCGGCTTTTGGAAGAAGTGCCTGTCGCAAAATTATTCCTCTCTGATAATGCATATTCTTCATAAAACGGCCATAAGTGGGGAAGAAATCCGGGATGGCTGTACCTTTTGCACCAAAAGTTAGATAAAACATTTTTATTGCCAAAGTCGCCATTGATACCTTCTTATTAACAAAAAATAAAGACATTTTTTAATGGTAAAAAGCGACTTGCTTCAGAAATCGATGACCTTTTACGCAGATTATTTTTGGGTCCAAAGCATACCTACCTCTAACCGATATAATACATTTAATTGTATTTACATAGTAAATGTAAATATAATGTATTTAAAGCTAAAAATAATTTACATTTTACTTTTTGAATTAATCGATAGTCAAAATGTACGGTTGAATTGATACGTATTGCCCGGAGTTTCCCCGAGATGGAAATTTGTCCCGAGTGAAAAAATAGATAATTACGATGTGAGACTTCGTAGGGCAGATACGGATTCTCTCAAAATTAACTTGGACGGGAAACAAAGTATCGTCGATTTTTGAATTGACGGACGGAAAGTTAATCAACTTATCACAAGGATATCGACGAATGGAAACAGTAAGTGTAATAGTTTTATAAATATTCCAATCATTGCTCAATGCACTATTCGTCCAGGATCTAGTGTGTTCCAATTTTTTTCCAAACAAACGGATACATTGATTGATAAATTGATTAGAATGCAAATAAATTTAATACATACTACATCCAGCTTTTTTATGGGTCACCTCAAAGTGATTTGCTAGGGTTTGGCATATAATAATTATCCATTTCTCATTGATTGCGTTATTAATCACAGCACATCAATCCAGCACATTCACCCAAAACATAATAATCCTTCGAAATTACACTTTCAAATTAAATTTATACCCTAATTCTGCTTGATCTCAGACATTTGTTCATTTGCAAAAATATCTTCCCCTTGAGAGATAGATGTAAAAGACTGAGTGATCTAATTATCCTTCGACAGATCCCCGCGGAAAGATTAGAGTGGTGTTTGGGAAGTGCTTTTCATCATTTCCATTCACCAACTATGTAATTCAATTCATTACTTAACAGCACCTTTCTGTGATTACTAATGAGAGGCTTCAAGACGATCGATTTCTTTCTGTGGTCGCGAGAAATAATTTTTTGTATTTCCTGGAATTCTGGAAAGAATTTAACTGGAATGAAATGAACTTCGATCAAAACTGAATCTCTCAGTTCTTTTATTAGCACTCTGAATGGCTTATAAATCGTGTAATTTCAATGAAAATTTCATCTCTTCCCTCATCCACTGCTCTATGTCTTTTGCATTTTATTTCTCTTTGAATGTTTCTCACTGTATTTTCAGCGGTGCTTTTTTGTAACAATAGGCTGACAAGTAAATTGACTAGTACATTTATAGGAAAGCATTACGACGGCGGAGGGGCATCGAACCTCTTCACTTTGAATGCTCCCGTCGGAGGAGCACTTGCCACGACCCTAGGGCGACTGATCCCACTGACCGCTTTGATTACCCAGTGCAATTACATCTAAATCGGCTTGAAGTCCTGCGATTCACTACGGGGGTGTACGGCAGGGACACCATCGTACATTACGCAATTTCAAATAAATGTGATGTGTTTGTAATTGAGAATCCAGTGCCCAGCTTTGTTTTTTTTGAGCGATGAATTTGTGGTATTTATGTTGCTCCTGTTATACTGTGCGAATGGGTTAAAGAGAGAAAAACTAAATCTTTTCTTGTCGCAGTAAATTCATCTAGATATATATATGGGGGCCCATTGTTATTCCGTAGGAGTGAAAAGGAAACGTAAGGTGCTCTGCTGCTTTATTATCGTCCGTAAAAGTGTTATCCCCATTAGGCACCTTGTATTAGGAATGCAAACCTTATTTGCTGCTTACCATTGCAAGGATGTCTCTGTTAGGTGATGGAAAGGAGTTCAATAGGGAGATAGAAAAAGTCGATAACTTAGCACTTTGCTTAACAAACCTGCATTACATTTATAATTATACATGAACATATCGGCAATAGAGGTAACTTCATGGAATACTGCACTACACCACTTAGTTCTATTTATGCGTTATTAGGGCTGTGGTCACCCAGTGGGTAGGTCACTGGACCGCTGACTAGAGAGTCCAGGTTCGATTCTGGGTGACGCCTCTGGTAACCCTCGGCTCCACCCTAGCCGTGCGATTTTCCGGGTACCAGACCTATATGAGAAATGTCACAAGGAAAAGGATCTGACCATTACTACCTTGAATGCGACTGGCCTTTTAGAGGAATTAGGCTGGGAGCCACTAGAGACGTGTAAAAAAATTGAGACTTAGACTTCAAAGCAAGGTTCAGAACACACGGCTTTAGCTATGACACAAAAGAAATTATTGCGGCCCTTCGCAATTTGGGTGGATTATACCACAAAGATAAGATAAGGGACATAGACTCCAGTACGGACAGACATAAATATTCGTTCTTTCCTCGAACAATAAGAAATCATAATAGTAAGAAATCGAAGTAAAAATGGAAATAGTAAAGACGCTCGAATTACAATCGTGGACAAGATGAAACGCTGCGTAGACATCTGGTTCATTCGTAGGTACATGCGCTTGTGTGTGTTAGTTGCTATTATATGTATTTGCATGTGCGTAAATTAAAATTGGTTTTGCATGAATATATTCGTCTGCGTGGGTGTGTATTACCATGATTTTTATTTGATTTTGCATGTAGTTGCATTCTATTTATTTCAGTGGTGTCCTAACACCCCCCGCCACACGCGCGTGTGACGGCTTGTGGGGCATTTTCTAGATGTATAATGTGTGAATACCACACGTAGCATAAAGTGTTGGTATTGCGTGGCCCCAACCGTCGACTATCAGAACATACAACGGGTTGATTGCTATGTTTTACATTATCATTCATATCCTGATATTCTAGTGGGTAGCGTGCTTCCATCCATCATGGAGGTCGTCGGTGTGCGAATGCGCCTAGTTTTGTTATGTCAGCCATACATCTGCATTCTCCCTTAGGTTGCTGATAGATAGAAAAAATCAATGCTATAAAGATGAATGAAGGTAGGAAAGATTTAATTATGTATATGAACTCTGGGAGTAATTATTTTATTAATTTCACGAGTCGAAAGGTATATCGGGGAGATGTTACACCATGCTCCACGACATCGAGCGCACGAAGGCATTTAAAATGTCCAATTTTATGCGTAAAGTTTCTGATGAGGAGAGATTTGAGTGCAGGGATTAGATCCCTCTGACCCTATATGATCCGATCGCACAAAAACCTTTCTATTTCTTTCGTCCCTCGTCTCCGCTTTCCGTTGCATTGATACGGATGGAGTTCCTCCGTCGTTCATTGTCGCATTGTTAACGGATTTCACTTTTGGGATCTCTTGGGATTTCGAGTCGCTGTGGATGTGAATACAGGCAGAGCAATATCGACTCCTGCCGTGTTTCCTTTTCCGTAATGGCTTCCATTTGTGACTGAGGCTTATGCTAGATTCACCTGTGAATTTTTATGTCGGCTTTTCTCAATTTACGTCGACGACGTGAAAGGGTTTACACGTCGTCTACAAGCCTTACTCAATTGCTTGAAATTGGCGTAGTAATCCATAAACTTCAGTAAAGGCTTGCGGTAGCGTTTGACCAGCAACAGTTTTGAAATATACAACTACCCTGAGTTCCAATCAAGTCAAAAGGAAAAAAATGTGCGTTGCCCATTGATGACCATTCGCAACGAATGTAATTGATCTTCTACAATTACTCCTCTTGCTGAGAAACATTACATGTTCGGAGTGTTAATCAAATGTCATATTTCACTCCTCTTGCTCGTGGGTAAACGATTAATCCAACAGATCTTATCTGCTTACAAGTGTTTCCCTCTGTCATTTTAGGCGTAAATGACCTCAGCAGTCGGTCGCCTCAACTCAATACTACTACTGCTCTGTCATTTTTTACAATTGGGTGCTAAGTTCAGGTAAACTGATCGATTTGGTATGGGACAATCATAGATCATGTTGCAGTAATTTTGTTTTTTTTTCAGTTAAACGAATGCCTGAGATGTTTCCATGTGATAAAGCCTTCAACACTCAATATTATTAGGTATGTTTAAAAACGGTGAGGCACAATTCATTCGCAAATTTTAAGATGATATCATTCGATTCGTTTAAAATTTAACATGAATTCCAAAAGAGGGAAATTTACTAAGATTGGTGGGGCTATTTCGATTATTTTTCTTCCGTGGGATGGGAAGTGTCATTTTCCTTGATATTCAGAAATTATCATGTCCGCATTTTCTACTCGTAATATAGCAGTTAGAGGAGAGAGGTGGGATAGAATATATCAAGTCCCTCGTATTTTGAAAGGAACACGCAATTCGGTTCACTATCCCCGAAAAAGATTACCGATAATTCGGAAGTCATTGATTTGAGTGAATTCCAAAATTTCCTTCTGCACTATTATTAATTCACTTTTTCTTTAGTCACTCGTCACCACTGCACCATTGCAATGAGACTTCATTCACCTCTTTCCTCCTACTGCTATCAAGAGTTAAGGCCGTGGAAGAGGCTCTGTCTCTAACCTGTGCCAAAAAAATAAGAAATTTATCTGACTAGCTCAGAGAATTTTACTGTTTGTGGAACTATAGTGTATTTATTGGAAGTATTCTCGTGATAGTTCGAACCTTTCAATCGGAATCACTTTGTTTCCGATTGAGCGCTAGGACTACCCCTCGGCTTTACTCATCGTACCAATGGGGGAGGTTTTTATCGTGATACTGGACTCCATGTATCAGTGCCATGTTTTGACCAGTCCTTGTGTATTGGCAATCTTCCTTGTTACGGAAGTCGGTGGAAATCAGTGGTGTCTGGGATGTCATGAATTCCGTCGTAAACACAGTTCGAAAGTCAAGAAATATATCTGTTCCCACTTGACAGTAGCCTCGATTTTTTGGATCGTGAGATTTCCTTTCCTGAGCGCCCGCCTGATGCGCAAATGACACGACACATTTTCCGTGAACGTTTCGATGGAGTATTCTAAGTACATGTCATGTTTCCTTTGGTAATAGCCGCGAACGGAAGTGTCCTAGATACTTGAACCCCTTGAAAACCTCCTTTAAAATATCCCTTGAAAGCACCTCTGCAATAACCCAACAGCAACATGGAAAAGTTGTGTTAATGTATCTCGGAGGTTGTCTTGCTAGTGATCTTCTCCTCCGTGTATATTTTGGTTTCATTTTGAAACCAAAATGTTTTTGTTTATGCATTCTTTAAATTTGTACACGCGTTATTGCTCAAATGTGTTAATGATGCGAAGAGGTGAATCAAAAAGGTATGAACGGGTTGATAAAATTCCAGTATTAGGTCTCTAGTGATGAGTTTACGTCGAAAATTTGAAGTCAATTCACCTTGTATTGTCAATTTTAATTTACACTTTTAAGTAGTCATTCATTAAACTAGAAATTATGTTAGTGTCCTAATGCTCCAGTCCTCATCCTCACGTATTATGAACCCAGAAGGTTCGTAGGTAGAAACTCTCCAAACTATCCTATTTTCTGCCAATCCCTCACAGTTCGAGACCTAGAAAAGCCTAAATAGAAGGTTCGGTGAAATACTATATGGACAAAAGACCGTGAAAAATCTTTTTAGTGCTAAAAAAACATCGATATTGTAATTGAAATCATAATAAATTACCATTTCTGGAGACGATCGCACGATTTTAATAGGGTTTAACAACATACCGAAAAAAAGAAAAGATAATTTACTGTGTGACCATAAATACAACTTTTTATGAATGTGTGGCCTTGAGAAGTACTCAGTGCCGCAACATGGGTTCCTTAGGAGAGAATTGGATCATTCCTTGAAATGGTGATCGTATTTCATAGGGGTTGAGGTCTCTCAATGAATGGGAAATATACGGTTTTGCTTTTCGTACCGATTCGATTCGTCTAAGTTTTTTTGTACATGAGGCACGATCACGGAATTGAAAGTATATTTTTACGCGACTAATTAACATTGCGAATTTCTAAAGTAAAAACCAAGGGCCAAGAAGAGCTCTAAAATTACCGAGTTTTACGCTATTAGAGGATGATGGGTGCCATGGGAAAAGCGATATGTTATCGAGTCAGAGAGAGGCGAGCGGGGTGTAACATTTTGTTGATAAACATCTGCGATAATTTATTATAAGGAGCTAATTTTATCAAGACTACTTTCGGAACCAAATGCATATCTTCTTGTAGGTACACTCTTTGCGTTAGCCTTTGTTTCCTGAAAGTTGCAAGCAATCATGTGCATCGAATGATTCTTCAGGCCAATAAATCGAATTGATAATAAATAAAACTAATAACGGCAAATAGAAATTGTTGGCAAAATGCTGAAGCAATATTTTACAAAGAAATTAATACGGTTTACAAAACTTAATTAATATGTATTCATTTCACTATTCTTTATCTTACCCTGCATATCCGTGGCTTAATTGGATGTCTCCTAATGAAATTGCTCACAAAGGGGGGATACGGTTAATATCAATCCGACGAAAATGTGAAATTTTTATACTGAAATAAATATAAATTTTACCTTTCCGTAATATTAATTTGCCTGATTCCCCGCTAAATATGTTCACAGATTTTTCGTGGAATTCTATATAAGATTTATTTTTCAATTTAATCCATTTAAACTGCGACGGAGTTTCAGGAAGCCACGAGAAG
This sequence comes from Hetaerina americana, assembly GCF_022747635.1. Taxonomy (NCBI): domain Eukaryota; kingdom Metazoa; phylum Arthropoda; class Insecta; order Odonata; family Calopterygidae; genus Hetaerina; species Hetaerina americana. The sequence goes on along the minus strand of NW_027287538.1, from coordinate 48,211,798 downwards.
ATTTCCGGTGTCGTCCGAGGATTTTTAAACAAATTTCTCACCAGTTACAGCTATCAGTACTTTTAATTTAGCTGCGCTTTGAGCAACATGAAATAGTTAAGTCCATCGTGCAGAGGGACCGAGGAAAGTTTAGTGGAATATTTCATGAATTTTATTTCGCCGGGTGCACGCTCCAAAAAAATATATCGAACTGGTATTTCCTCCATGTAAATGAACTTTTCCCTTGTTCGTAAATATGCTTGGGAGATCCGAACGTAAAAGCAGTGGGAATTGAACTAGTATCACCAGTAATTACTTCCCTGCGTAGGATGTAAATGCAGTGAATTTATTGCAGGACAGCTTACTGCGCCCGAAAATTGGATTCATTCCCTCTGACTCGGCTGTAACTTGACCTCCTTTCGAATGACCTTAGTAAATACCTTAAGCGTCAAGCCAGCATTTTTTAAAGATATTACTCGGGTTGTTACCGAAACCGCAGACGGCTTAGAGAGTTTCAAAGCATGGAGGTCATCGGACTTCACAAGTTCTTGCATTCTCGGAGTAGCTGAGGAAGTGAGCGTATTATTTATTGATAGCTGCCGTGTTTACCATTGTGGTTCTCATATAAAATAGTCTTACATACTTTCTTGTTGGCTACGAATAACAATTCAAAGCCGCCATCGATTCTGGTATGTAAGTATATATTTCGACTGCCCGATATTGAAATGACATTTCAAGGTGGCACCGTATTGTATGTTCTCAGAGGGGGTTTTCTCGATGATGTCCATCTGAATTAGCGCACATGCTGTCTTAAAACTTTCTCACGGACAGTAATATATATATATATATAATATATATATATATATATATATATATATATATATATATATATATATATAAACACAGATGTAGATTTTTAGAATATAGAGACACAAAGAAAGGACACTCACAATTTGTTATTTTACGTTTCGACAGCACGGCTGTCGTCTTCAGAAGGACTTGATTCTGAAGACGACAGCCGTGCTGTCGAAACGTAAAATAACAAATTGTGAGTGTCCTTTCTTTGTGTCTCTATATTCTAAAAATCTACATCTGTGTTTTTATATATTTGTGTGTCGCCGATGAGCGTTCCATTTCGAAGATATTTTATATATATATATATATATATATATATATATATATATATATATATATAATATTTTTTTTGAGCATGTCATAAGTCTTAGTTTATCAAATTCTTGCTCCGGGTCGTCATCTTTTTTAAATTTTGTTTAAACCTGATACGCCCGACCTGGTACACTCATGCAAGTACCCGCGGCGTAAAAGTTTTGCCGCGACGGTCTTCTTCTGAGTCCTTTCAAAACGCGCTACCTCCCCTCCTATTCATCGTTTCTCCGCGAGATTAACGCATAAATCTCCAACTCTTCTTCCCTCGGAGCGATGCCGTTTTGGAAACTAATCAAATCCCCTCTCTTTGCCGGACATGCATACACACACTCTTTCTCTCTCTCTCTCTCTTTCCACCCTCAAAACCTCGGGGCCGATTGATTTTTCTCGCACCCAGATCCGGCGGCGGGAGTTGTTTTCCTCAAAAGATTTCAATCCCTCCGGACCCACCGACTACCCCCCCCCCTTCTCCCTGCCTCCCGTCACCTCGCCCAACCTCCCACCCACTCTCCTCCCCTCGCCAACCCCCAATCGCCCTAGCTTGGAATTTCCGACGAAACAAAATGAAAAAAATAAAGAAAGACGAGGAGGATGAAGCCGCAGGAGAGGGCGCGGGAATCGGACGCCGGACATCTTTCCCGGGCCCATATCCTCGGAGGAGGAGGAGTTGGACGCGGCGTTGAAGAGGAGGGACCATGCCTCCTCCGCGGGACCACGGGGAGAGCTAAACCACCATTTCGGCAATCCTCTCCACTTTGATTCGTTCCCTCCTCCTAGACGACGCTGAGTCGTGGGGGACGGGGGGCTGGAATAGAGAAAGGGACGGTGTGGGAGGGGGGAATCGAATCGGTTCTATCCCGGACGAGGCTTGCGGAGGGTGGGGTATGGGGAGGGGGGACGTAAGCGAGAAAGCATGTTTAATTAAGAGAAGGAAGAGGAGCGGGTGGTGTTGGGGGAGGAGGGGTGGGCAGGAAGATCTCATTCTTTCTCCCTCGCTCTCCCCGGATCTCGCGTATCTCCTCCACCGTTTCCCTCCCTCTCTCACCCCATCGTCACCCCCAACCCCCCACCAACGCTTTTCCCTCAGCCAGTCGATTAAAAAGGCACGATCGACTTATTCGAGAGAGAGAGAGAGAGGGCGCTGCGTGCGATAAGGGAAGGGACGCGGACGGATGGGATGCGAGAGAGCGAGGCGGGCGGCGGTGTTGTCGGCGGAGGAACGGGGAGTTTCGGGTGGGTATGTCGGGGGGTGGGGTGGGCGGGAAGGGATGGAGAGAAAAGGGAGGGCTTGTGGGTCGGACGGACGGTGGGCGATGGGGAGAAGGGCGAAGGACTCCGGCGCGGCGTTGGGCAGAAAAAAAAGGGACGGCGCGGAGGAGTGGGTAAGGGAAAAAATAAAATAAAAAAAACAATCGCGAGCAGGGCGTCGCCATTCTCTCTCTCTCTCATCTCCTCCTACCCTCTTCCTCTCCCCCATTCCATCCCTTCCCATCCCCTCGACTACTACCTCTCGAACGACCTCTCCAGGAGGGACGGGAAAAAAAGAGGGAAAGAGCGGGAGAGAGAGAGGGAAGAGGAGGAGCGGAAAGTGGGAGGAGGTTGGGAAGGGTGGCTACGGTCCTTTTTTTTACCTCTCTCTCTCTTTCCCTTCCTTCCTTTCCTCTCTCCCTTTCCTCCTCTCTTGCCTCTTCCTCTGCGCCTCTCGCATCCGCACAACCATCCACCATCCTCCCCCGGGAGAGAGGGCGAGAAATAGAGACGGGGGTGGCGGAGAAAGAAAGAGAGAGAGAGAGAGGGAGGGAAAATTTCCAGCGAGAGAGGACCGCGGCGTCATGGGCGCGACGCGAGCGAGCAAGAGAGTTGCGGGAGATGGGCGGGGGGAATAGAGAGAGGGGGCCATGGGTGGGCGTGGGGGAGGATTGAAGGAGGGAGGGAGGGAGAGGCAAAGGTGGCGAGGGTGGAGGCGCGAGAAGGTTCGTGCGTGCGTGTGTGCGTGCATGTTGTGTTCGTGTGTGGAGAGTGGGGGAGGGGTCACAAAGGAGGGTATGCTGGGGTGGGAAAGTACGGGGGAGGGGACCTTTTTGGGGTCCTTCGGGTCCGTAGGGCGTGCAAAGAGAGGGACAGTGGAAGAAGTTCTACATCCATATACTTATATGTGTGTGGATATATATATATATACTATATATCCACACGCATATATTTATGTGTGCATATACGTAATAATTATACATACATATATATATATATATATATATATATATATATATATAACTTACGTGAAAGGTTCACGGATGTGAATGATAATGCACATGAAGTTAGCACTAGCCAACAAAAACACAGAAACAAGAAAAGAAACCTACATGTTTTCGAATTTCCGGTGGTCAAGCCATCTTTCTCAAGGAAGAGAGGGAAAGAAATCCATGTCACTTCAAAGACATACATATATATGTACGTATATATTTCTCCCTATCCCTTTATATGTATGTTCGTGTATATATATATATATATATATATATATATATATATATATATATATATATACACACACACATACACACGCACATATATATGTATATATTTTTCCCAAACATACATTTAAAGCGATAGGGACGTACACATACATGTGTTTCTGCTTGTGTGTAAGAATATATATGAAATGTACATTGGGGAACGGGACCACCACCACTACCACGGCGTCCGCCTTCGCCGCACGGCGAGTCCTTCCCCCGCGAGGGCTCTGCTGCCATTCCGTGAGCCGCATTTTTGGGCACAGCGCGGTGCCTAACAAGCGGCAGGCAGGAAGGGGGAGGTGGCAGGAGGGGGATGGGTGAGAAGCCGGTGGGAGGGAGATGGCGAGGAGGTGGGATGGTCTTCTTTATATATATATTTTTTCCTCTCTCCTCGCGGGTTGAGAAAAGGGGGTTGGGGGAGGTTGGGCAAGGGGATCGGCGGGTGGGTGGGTGTTGGGGGGTGCATGGGATTGAACCACACAGTCACGACGGCCCGGGAGCGGCCATCAGCCGACCTTGGAAGGCGGGGAGAGAGAGAAGAGAACGCCCGCGCGCGCGTGTGTGTGTGTGGCTGTGAGTGTGTCCCCCATCTTCGTCACGAGGCAGCCAGCCAGCCGATAATCGGGAGCTGCGCGGCGTTTCCTCCGCTTCCACTCTCACCCCCCCTCCCTTCGCCGACCCCCTTCTCCCAAAGTCCGCCCCTGCCGTGCCCACCACCGCGCCGCCGCCTGGCCCCCGCGTCCCCCCCCCTCTTTCTCCTCCTCCACCGCTTCCCCCTTAGTCCGCCGACGTCGTGGAGCGAGCCCGCGAGGGGGCGGGCTGGCGGGCGGGTGAAGGGGGGACTGCGGAGGGCAGAGGGGGAGGGAAAAAGGGACGGACCCCTTCACTTTCCCCCCAGGGCTATACGGTGGGTTCTCTCTCTCTCTCTCTCCGACAGAGGGGGAATTGCGGGGGGAAGGGAAAGGGGAGAGTTCTGTTCGACGGCGGGTTTTAGAAGGGGCTGGCCAAGTTGGCTCCGCAGGGGGAATGGGCGGGTTGGGGGGGACGCAAGGGTGGGGGAGGGGGCGGGGGGGCCCTTGCCTCCTCTCTCGGCCGTCGATAAATCTCGGCCTCTCGCGAGAAGGCAGCCGGTCGATCCCTCCCGGTCCCATGGGGGTGGTGTGGCAGCCATCGGCAAACGCACTTTCCCCTTCGCCTACCTCCTCCCCCCCTTTCAGTTTACCCCCTCCTCCTCCGCTCTCCCCTCTGCTGCCCCTTCCTCCTCTCTGCTCGTCCGAAAACCTCTTCCGCGCCGCCTTTTGGGTCCCCCCCTTCCCTCCGTCCCCACCCACCGCACCGCCGTCCGAGGCTCTCCCCTCCCGCGCCGGACAATGGCGATGGTGCCGCTGTGTGCTCTAATGCCTCCGCTGTGCGCTGCGAAGGAAGGGACGCGACGCTTGGTTTCCACCCACCCCACTCAACCCCCCGGACCGTCTCTCGCTCTCCCTCCGCCTGCCTCTCGTGGAAGGACTGATTCCGAGGGTGTCGAACGGACCGGTGGGCTCCAGGGCCTTAATAAGACTTTGAGGGAGAACCGTAGGGGCCCTCGGGTGTTTTAAAGCCCCAAAGGTATTAAGAAGCACACAATAAGAAGCCCCCGATTATCCTTCCTAAGCGAGACCCTAAGAGACGGGCGGTGAAGATAACGGAAGTGTAAGGAAAAACGGAATACTAATGAAGTCGTGGTCATAAATATCCCTACCCACTTTCTGGAATGACTTTTTTTGTATTCGAAGTGTAAAATTTTAAGTACCTTCTGACAGCTATAAATTTGAGTCCCCGAGTTCCGTATTGCTTATTTGATGTGACAGCAAACTCCCGTGACCTTGCTGGTAATCGAACTTCCGTTCTTATGATTTACTCTTGTGCGATCTTACCAAACTTAATGTGTGAACTTTTCTAACCCGTTCATCAGAGATCATGTCCATTTGACACTGTTATTAAATGAAATCCGAGGTTCCCAAATAATACACTCGAAAACTTTCTTTGGGGAAAGTTTTTCGCTTCCAGTGATTGAAAGTGAGTGAAAGGGTGTTTGTCAATTCTCTGAGATGAAGAAATAAATTCTCTAAATCCCTCATTTCTCATCATTTATGTAACTGTTCATTCTCGATAGACATTTAGCGAGAGTGCATTAAAACCCAATCAAATATAACTTCATTTGTTAGTTTAGCAGAGATTTTTGCGGCTTATAGTGGGCCTACGACAACAGTAATGCTTTATCGAAACCTCTACTTAATTCCTGCACTTCGGTCATCATAAACTTCCAGTAGCTTATGGTGTTAATTGAATCTAAGATGTACACATTGAAAATTAGAGAGGATGTTCCGTAGAAGCTTAAAGAAGATATTTGCAATTATGCCAGTTCAAATGGGCAGCGCATGATTCCTTATATTGTTTTTAAACTTGGAATTAGGTAATTTGTTGATGAGTTGCGATTAGTTGGTGAAGTAAAGGCGGAGAGCCTTGTTGGATCATGTCGTCCACTTCAAATCGTCTTCAAGTTTCATCCAAGCTAGAACAGGAATATCGAATGTGAATCCTACCGCACCCGAGAATCGAACCCAGGCACCGGGCGCGTGAAGGCATTCACATCTTCTGAAGCAATCCAACCCCTTCGAACAATTTCCTTTTCAAGTGACCACTCACTCACTCCGCGCGCATCCGAGTTCGTTTGGCAACGGGATCACCGGTCGAATTTTTTCGTCGGGCCTCCTCCTCCGAGGAGGGGACGCCGAGTAGGGACGCGAACCGGCGACCACTGGGGTGGAGTGGCGGCGGCGGGGGCAGAGCCGGTGGGGCCCCGACCGAACTGGAACCGTCGTGCCGGGTCGCATATCCATCCCCCTCGACCACACACGCCTCCCCTCCCGGGGACGGGCGCCTTGGACACAATAGACTTGATTTACCGGCGGTCGAATTACGATTGTAATGTGAGTTCGCTCCATGAAACCGGAGACGGATGCCCACTCTCTTCCCTCTCTCTCTGTCTCACCCTACGGGGCCGAAATCCCGAAGAAGGTTCAGTGCCCGAGTTCAAGAAGGCGGCGACGGCGGTACCTTAATTGCGCCGACTGCGGTCGCGAGGAGGTTGGCATTTCCTCTTCCACCCCTGGGACTTTCCACTCAGTTTCAGGCCAAGAGATTGGCGTTCCGCTCCTACTAAAAGAGCCATGGAGGGCGTTCGTTACTATAGAAATTCCAACACTTAAATGCTTAAATAATTCGACGAAGTCGAAGACACAAACATTTCCTTCAACAGTATCTAGGATAAACCAACAATTATAGAGGTAAATTTTTGAAAATTTGTTCCCTACAATTGAATGGATCGACTCTCTTCGAAAACGTCAATCCACGAATATGGAATTGCTTCTTGCAAATGAGGTTTTAAGGAATCATTAATTTCCATGGCTCAATCGCCTCCCGTATTACTTAGATTTTCGATTAAGAAGACTATAAAGGGTTCCGAAGACCGATGCAGTGGCGCCATTTGATCACCACTCCGCACAACGAATGAAGTCTCGGACGCCTCATTGTTCGGGGCCACTCGTCCGCTCAGAGATGTTAGTCCACTTCACCTATTTTCATCTGCCGTTGTTCTCTTGGGTGTGAAACACTACCAAAAGAAGGGAGATTACCCCACGCGAAACCCTTACGCATCCGTCTTTCATAGGATTATGCTAACGCACATACTCAGGGTAATTATTTGAATATAGGTATATCGGAGATAACGGGAAGTGGGAGTAGAATATGAAGCTGTGCGTCCTTAAAAGGGGTGGGGGTTAGAAATCGTGATGAGGTCGAGGAGGCAACAGTATACGGTTGTATGTATTTCTATTGTTTTGGAGGCGTTTCATGATGCCGCGTCGATTTGTCCGTTTGTTTTTGTTGATGTTATTGCAAACCTCCGTTAAGCATACCTACAAGGAATGGTTGAACGGTAATTAGCCAACATCCCCCCTTCTGATTTCAACATTTATTTCCAATCGATGACACATGCACCTCGCACCTTAACTCCCATTCCTCTTCCCCTCCGCATTTTCCCTGCGGGTGCGACCCAATCCTTCCCCATTCCGTGGATGCAGTGCGCGTCGAAATTGAATTCTTTTACGGAATATTAAGGGATTTTTCTCCGGTGACTCCCCGTGTTACGGCGACTCCCGTTCCACCGCGAGTTGGCTTCGCCGGTCCTCTTGGACGGCGAGAGAGAGAGAGGGGGAGTCTGGAGGGGGGGGGAGGGGAGTTGGGAGCCATCGGCGTCGATTAATCTCAGGGCGATTCCTCTTCGCTCCCCCATCCCATCCCCACGCCCGCCTCGCCTCTCCTCTCAGCTCCCCGAGACTTGTTTTCCGAAAAGCGCGACTCACGGCTCACGTGAGAGGCTCACGGTGGCGCGGCGTCGGCAGAGCGCGGCGGTGCGATTTCCCCGGCGTCCTCTCCCTTCCCTCCCGCCCGCCTATCCCCCTCTCTTCCCCATGCCCGTCCGTCTTCTATCTCCCCCCTTTTCTCTCTCTCTCTCTCTCATTCCCTCCTCCTCTCCCGAGTGCTTTTTTTTGGGCGGGAGGTGAGACGGGTATGGCGGAGGGACCGAGATGAGGGGGGGGGGAGATTGGAGGGAAAGGAGACGGGAGTAGGAGGAGGTGGCGAGAGTTAAGTCCGTTGGGATATCGGGAAGACGGGGGGAGGGTAGAAATTCGCGCGATCTCACGCAATGGGAGGAAGGGATGGCGGCGGGGGCCGGGAGAGACACGCGGCGGGGGCCGGGAGAGACACGCGGACGGGGAGGGGAGTGGGGAAAGGAGGAAGAAGAGGGCTTCCCGTTGCTTCGCGGTTGCGATGGGGGGAGAAGGAAGGAAAGAGGGCCCCCGAGGATTTTTTCGAAGCTTCGTCGGGCGGAAGAGGGGTCGAGAGGGATAGAGAGAGAGAGAATGGTGGTTCGGCGGCGGGGGACGACTCGGGTTTGATAGGGGAGCCAAGAGGGGAGGGATGGCTCGGGTGAGAATAGGGGATAGGAAAAGGGGAGGGTGCGGGGGGTTGGGGGGGCGGTAGGGAGAGAGAGAAAAAAAGGTTTTGTTTTTCCGACCTTTTCCATTTTTTTTCTCTCTCCCTCCACTTCTTCCTCTTTTTTATCATCCGGCCCGAATGATCGATTTCGCTGGCAGGCGCGGCGCGGGATGAATTAGAGAAATGCGCCGAGCGGTAGGCGGCCGCGGCTGCGTCTTCTCGGAACGCCTCCTCCACCTCCTCACGAGGAGTAGACAAGGGAGCGTCGCTCTTATTTCCCGCGGACGGACGACGGGCTGGCGCTTCTCCTCCCTCCTCGCTTCGCCTTTCCTTCCTCCCCTCACCACCCGCGCCGCCCCGAGAAACGGCCAACTCTCCTGAGGATTGAAAATACGCTTTATTTTCTTTCCTCCTCCTTCCCTGTCCCCCCTTCCCCACCTCTCCTTACCCGTGGCGGATGACGTCGACGCAGTTCCCTTTTGTCGCACGCGGATTCCTTTCCGGAATGCTATATTTGAGACCAATGGGTCGGAGGAGGACGGGAGGGGAGAGAGATTTTCGACAGGGCGTTGCGAGACGTTCGTCGGGCTTGCGGATGACAATGCCGTCGAGTGGGCGCTCCTCCTTGGGCACGAATTGGCGGCGCGACGCCCTGAGTTGGAGACCGCGGTGGACGACTGCATGGGACTTGGGTCTTGAGTCACCCGCACGCACAGTCCTCCTCCGAGGTGATCAAGGAGGTCGCGCACCTGCCTCCTTGAAGCTTTATAACTCATTTTAGCGTTCGAGCTCCGTTTACACCCCACATGAACGTAAAAATGTAACAATTTCACGTGCTATCATGTGGAGCAGCACACTTTCAATGCTACATCAAAGCGGTGGCTCTCAAACATGGTTTCTCGTTACCAAAGAGAAGTGCGCAGGTTGGTTATTGGTGAGCAGGAAATGATAAAATCGTTGTTACATTTGCTGAAAAAAGGCGACGAGTAGTGTAAAGATAATTTGCTTTCTCTTGCAATTGACTCAAAATCTAGCGTGAATATGTCTCCAATGAGTATAATCTAGATCTATGCTTTTGTAATACCATAACGGTCAATTTAGAGTGGTATCCGCTCTCTCTATTACACTTTTTTATGTATATTTCTGGTTTGTCATTAATTTTGAAACCTTTACGGGCTTATTAGGAGTTGGCCTGACTTCCTCAATATTTGCTTTTCAGGATAACATTGTCCGACCGTGGTAGTGTAAATATTCGGGGAAAAATTAGTCTGAAGTGCATTCACCCCCTGCCATACACCCTAGCGGTGGCTTGCAGGGTGCTAAAATAAAGAAATAATTACAATAAATATCTGCAGCTACCGTATTTTATCTGTCTTCCGTATTTATATTTCAATTGCCATCTTTCGCTCGCATACATCGCTCAAATATTAGGCAAGCTTCGAAAGCGCAATGCTACGCTCCAGAACACTGTTTTCTGATTTTTTCTTTAATTCTTGACAAAGGATTACAGTCATCAATGATTCTATCTTAGTGTGTGCTGTTTTAGGTGACGAAACCATATCACAACTTCTTCACTATTATATCCTACCATTCTCTATGCATCTAGTAAATTGTTACGGAAATCTAACGAAAGGAAAGAAATTGAATGAATCTAATAAATTGTGCAAAGCTGAAATCCACTCCTTTAGTGGTAAAAAAATCGCCAAAATGTAAAATATGGCTGACTTTGTGTAACTACGAAGTGAATTATATGCATTTAAGTAATTACAGCAGCCGTAAAGGAAATCCTCAATAATTATTCACACACTAATCTAATCTATTTTTAGCAAGCCCTCAGATCGGCCTCCGATTGGCCACGGTGCACCCCAAATCCAACTTGTGTCTCTTGTGTCCTCAGCCTGAGTGGTATTTTGCTAGACATTGAATTTATTTTCACATTTAAGAATACCACTTGGCGAATAATAAATGTTTGCCTTCACCAACACCACTGAGTATCGTCGGGTATCAACGAGACTAGCTCGCTAATCTGCAGGCACGTTCACTTCTCGCGCAGTTGCCACTCCTCGGAGGTCGCCTCCGGCAGCGCGGAAGAAAATACACAACAAGGCAGTCGTCGTTAAAACACGACTGCATTTTCCCTTAGGTTATCCGTTTTGTTTACATGTGATAAATGGGGGACCGTAAACATCCTCAGCGGGGTCTGAAATGTTTACGACAGAAGCGGGATTGTGTCATCAACAACAATGTAGTACTCGTAATATGCGTTTGAGGCCGATCGGCTTCATTTCGGGAGACGCAATCGGAAAATCGTTTTCAGGATCTCGACCTCCTTCTCGTATGCTTTTAGGTAACGAGGAAGTAACTCGCGGTCATTGGGACACCATATTGTGCACCGGAGAGAATGTGTTATTTTCGAACTTCAGCGTGTTTCCCTTCCTATTTCCCTGTAAGCCACCACCGGGGCATGATAAATAGGCATCATCCCGAAAATAATTTGTACGTGATTATGTGTATTCGTTAAATTAACGTTTATTTGGACGAGGATTAATAGAGAGCGTGATCTCTATCATTATCATTACAAAATTAAAAGGATTTGTGCTTGTAGATATAAAAATGTGTTTTGAATGGAATTGAATTGCTTCACTAGTTGCGTATGTGCAGAATCGCGACGATCATTGAATATCGTAAATACCGCAATGAAACGGTATGCCTATCATTCGACATTTCATTGCATGGCGCATTAAAACGCGATGCAATGCATTGCATTTCAAGTCAATGCTAAATCAAATTGTGATGTGCGATGAGACTCCATCGCAGGGCATTACCGATGAATAATGAATATTTTAGCCATGCCGAAAAGGTGATATTTTATTTCAGTTCTCTCTGGAAGCATGAAAATATTTGTCCCTTTTTCAAGTTCGCGGAATTTCAATCCTAAATACTATTGTTATTGATATCTCAACGCGATTTTACGAAGGTTATTGGATAAATGGTGATATTATTATTTATTCGCCTAATGAATGGTGCAGTAATTTAATACCATGTTATGGTGTTAGTTTATTTTGTCATGTATACGCGATACACGTTTCATTGATCTGACTCTAGTATTGTATCAATGGCAGAAGCGCTGTTTGAATTGAAACATGTTCAGCTCATCCGCTGCTGCTTCTGGCGATTAAATCTCTACGGGAGTGTTTAATCGCTTTGGGGAATAGAAAAAAGTCATATAATTACTCCACCACGTCATAGAGGCCAATTGCGTCTGGACTATCAGGAGAGTGAAGAACGCATATCACATGGATCTTCGCAAGATACTCAGAAACACTATTTGCGCCGTGTGGCTGTGCATTATCGTGGTTCAGCATCCAGCCTGTTGCTTTGAAATATGGCTACTGCGATTGATATAGCTGAGAATTTTTCCTAGAGTGTGCTCAATTTACAGTTTTGGGTGCTGAAATGATGGCTAGATAATGATTCTCCATCTTCCTAACTCGATGTACCCCGGTATATCACTGCACGTCAGCCAAGTGAAGAAGGTTATTGGACATCTGAAAACTGATGCCATTAATGTATATAAGTAACAATAGCGAACCGATAGCGCTTCCTTGTGGGACACCCAGTGGGACGCTTAATGTGTCGGATGATAAGCCTACCACATTTTTCTAACCGCCCTCAAAAAATTGATGAATACAGCCTATTACACATTTATTTATCCTAGAGCTCCCCAACTTTTGGAGCAAATCAAAGCAATCTGCGCCACATATACATTACAAATTAAGCTTAGAATACATGGTTTGTATAAAAAGTATTGGGAATAGTTTCGTAAAAAAAGATGTATTTCATATATTGCTACAATGCCAAAAGAGTCTTGAAAGTACATCCCTTGAGCGTCGACACACTTCTGTCAGTGGCTTTTCCACGACTCGAACGCTCCCTGGTAGGTGGATTCCGGAAGGTCCTTAAGCGTACGCGCGCAAGCTTCTTTGACGGCGCATAGGGTTCAGGTGGTGTCCGTTGAGGGAGGACTTCACTCTTGGGAATAGGAAACAGTCTACTGGTGCCAAGTTGGGACTGTAAAAAAGTCGGGGTCCTCTTCAATGCGTTGCTGCGTTGCAGAAGGTCTTCGCAAGCAGACACTCGGCTCTGCTCTTGGCCATCCGTCAAGACTTTCGGGACAAGTTTAGTTCAGATCTTTTGCATCGCCAAATTTTCAGTAATAATGGTGTGCACTGTCATCTTATCAATATCAATGCAATTTGCGATCATGCGCACACTTAATCGACGGTATGAATTCGGCACTTCACGCACACGTTGCACGTTGTCGTCGGTTCTTGGCGTCGTCGGCCACCCAGCACGGGGTTTGTCCTCCACACTCTCTCGGCTGTCTTTGAAGAGCTTGTGCCACTCAAAAGCTGCAGTTTGTTACATGATTTCATCCTTGAACACTTGATGAATCATGCCCAACGTCTCCGTACCTGATTTCCCCAGTCCAGCACAAATTTTGATAGGGTACCGCAGTTCAATCGTTCGCTGCATTTTGCACTTGTACCGAGTAACGCGACAGGGGTCCTCTGAAAACACGATCTAGCCCAAAAAAACGCTCGCAGGTGATTGGCGCTTGGCGCAAGTTGAAGGTCAGGCCCCCTGCACCGTGCTTGCGCGGTGCGAGTACGGTTCGACGTATAGTCACATCAGGAAAAAAGTGTTCCCGATATACTTTGTATACAAACCATTTATAAAATAAAATGCAATATATATATATATATGGAATAGCAATAAATACTGAGAAGCACCACATGGATATGAGCAAGAGTTCCGGGTGGCGATTGTGGATCTTTTTTTGGCCGTTATCGCTCTTGTTATCCCGAGCGCATTTTCCACAGTGGGACAGTCTTCTATCATGGAATTTACGACTCAACCCCAATGCTTCGTGGTGGGTCGGATCGCGTGATGTTGCTTTTCATAGAAGTGAATTTGAAGAATTGTGATCTTCTGCGATATCTAAGTATCAAAGATAAAGCTAGCGAGTATCGTTATTTCCATTGTTTGATTCATGATCGCTTTCCTGATACCCTTCTGAGAGAAATCAAAGTTTAATCGTTAATATAATCTCGGATTGAGGGCTGTTTGCATTCTACCAATGAAAATCGACAGTAATTTGTCAAAATAGCTGACAATTATTATGAATTACAATTTATAAATTGTGCATGGATGTGTGCTGAGAAATAATAATATATGAAACAGAGCAATCATTTGTCTACCCAAGGTTAAATGAAAGACTAACTAAGTTCCCAGTCCACAGGGGAGCTACCCTCTAATTCAAGGAGGTAAAATGAGCCGATTCACGTTTATGTATGCAATGCATGTATGCAATTATCTATTTGTCCAATTTTGTCTGGAAGCAAATTTAAGACCAACATACGAGTCAATATTATTTGTAATTGCATTCATCATCATGTATCGTTAAACTCGATTCGCTCAACATTTAGAAGCTGGCTGCATTCATTCTGTACAATTGATTCCAATTGGCGTAATACTTATACGACACATTCATTAGGCTTGGGAATATCTTCTTCCTTTCCCACCGTCAAAAGTTCCATTTTTGGTCCATCTTTTTCGCTATTATTCATAAACTCCGCAATACAAACTGGCGCCACGAACTGCGCCAGTTTATGCTGCGGAGGTAAACGGCATTGATTTGTAATAAAATATGTATGCTATCGTACGTATTTCAATTTTTCGATCAGCGTGCTTTCATCATACCATATTGGCGTGTACTATCTCAACTTTGGAGTTACTGTTGGTCCAGAGTGTACATAAAACGTCTAAAATATCACGTAGGACGCCCTTAAAACTCCATGGATTTCTAGGGTTCTCTGTGATCGAGTGGGTCTCGAGCTCACCGATCACATTTCGGCATAGCACCATTATTCTCTTTGCTACTCTACTTTCTCACGGTGGCACGGATGTCCGTTCGATATCGAAGGTTTAGCCCGGTAAAGGAAGAAGTCTCAATGCGGTTAAAAAGTCGCCTCCTATCTTACCAACACAAAATCTCTTCAGTTGGTTTTTCCATTATGAAACTTGTTCCACATGCTTCGTCTACTCTCCGCTAATAACGTTCTACTTCAGGTTTACACTTTACGTTGAATTTTGTCGAGCGTCCATTTGATTTTTTGACGTCAGAGAATACGCTTGGAGATTATGAACGTAGTATCAGTCTGACTGCGACCGCTATTGAGAATGACTGCTAAAGGGACATTTGGACGTTTAGAATGAGTCCAATGCGGGAAGGAAATGTTTCTTGCCTTTTACATGGAGGTACTTCAGTAGTGAGTAGTAACAGATGTGGCACTCTATTGGAAGAATGCTGTGCTATTCAGATATGGATGAAAATTAACAGCAGCATAGAAGGAGAGATCGAAAGGAATAGAAATTTGGAGTTGCGGATATTGGCTTAGTGGAGGGGCGTATCTCCAATGTAGTCATGCGTCCTAATGGTAAGGAAGAATCTAAGTTTTTCAAAACGCTGAAAAGAATGGTAAAAGAATAATGTGAAATAGTCAAAGGCATACCTCTCTGGTAACAATTATGTGGATGAGAGTTATAGAAGACGAGTATGGATGGCATGGATTCCCAAGCAGATAATTATCATCAAAGGAGAAATATCCCTATAAAAAACAAATGTATGGCATACACATACAGATGTATGAATGCATATTAATGCACTAGATGCATATAAATACACACACATGCATGTATGCATATATATATAAATACGAGGTCTGTTAAAAAATTATCGCGAATTTTGAATTTTCGCGGGTTACGTATATTTGATTTTCGATTTTTTTGTGGCGTTATGTTGGTACTTATGTCTATCACTTATGCCGAAAGCATTGATGAAGTGAAGAAAATAGTATTGGCTAATCGTCGAATCACCGTCAGAGAAGTTGCTGAGGATCTAAACATATCGATTAGCTCGTGCCATTCGATTTTTACCAATGATTTGGGCATGACACGGGTCGCCGCGAAATTCGTACCAAAATTGCTCAATTTCGACCAAAAACAGCAACGCATTAACATTGCTAATGAGGTCTTGGACTATGTCTGTGACGACCCAAATTTCTCCAGAGGGTCATAACTGGTGACCAATCATGGGTTTATGGTTATAGCGTGGAAACCAAAGCTCAATCATCCCAATGGAAGCTGCAGCACGAGCCAAGACCGAAAAAAGCGCGCCAAGTTCGGTCTAATGTGATAGTTTTAATTGCAGTTGTCCTCGATAGCAGGGGCATGGTTCATGGAGTTCTTGCCGCAGGATAGAACGGTAAATAAGGAATATTACTTGCAAGTTATGCGCAATTTGCGCGAAGCAATCCGGCACAAACGCCCGGATTTGTGGAAGAACAAAAATTGGCGTTTGCACCATGAAAACGCCCCTGCTCACACATCGTTACTCGGGCGCGAATTTTTGGCCAAAAACAACACAGTAATGATGCCGCAGCCACCGTATTCCCCAGATCTGGCCCCCAGTGACTTTCTCTTGTTCCCGAAACTGAAGAGGCCCATGAAAGAAGGGCGCCACGCTAAGATTGGCGAGATAAAGACTACATCGAAGGAGGAGCAGAACAAGATCACAAAAAATGATTTATTGAAGTGCTTCGAGGATTGGAAAAAACGTTGGCACAAGTGGATAATATCTACGGGGGATTACTTTGAAGGGACAAAATAGTTATTCATGAATAAATGAATAATTTTTGAAAAAACACAAAAGTCGCGATACTTTTTGAACATACCTCGTAGTTTGAGATTTTAAAAATGTGTTCAACGTTTTCGGAAAACATAATCGGTCTCAAATTTACGTTTGGGATTCAGTCCAAAAATTAATCCGTTTATGTGGGGATTCCACCCAAAAACTTTCCGCGATTTCGTCACACTGCAGTCGGTGTCATATACCCCTTTGACAAATGTCGTTGCCCTACGCTACACGTGATCTAGTTCTTTTACATATTAAACCTGTCTCATGAGAATCCCAGATACTGGCTTCATACTCCAGGTGAGGTTATGAAGTAATGGTGAGGTCAGCAGAGGAGAACGGGATTGTGCGTAAACCAATCTTCGAATCGGTAATACACGATAATGACGGAACGAAAACCGAGCTGGAGTTACTGGTGATGGACCAAGTTTTGTCGGGACCAGGCGTAATACTTAGAGGAGTAAACACAAGGGAAAGGGTAAATGCGTGGGAAGTGAAAGGGAAAGATGGCGGACGCAGATGGGATTCAAGGCGGTCACGAGGAATCGTGTAAAATAGGGATCATCAAGATGCGAAGGGGCGAAATTCGGGCAGCTCGGCGCAAATTGCGGGGCCCCGCCCCGTGGGAGCCTAGCTCTCTCCCTCCCTCCCACGGCTGGAGAGGAGGAGGACGCCGAATTGGGGGAGGCGTTTCCGCGCGCGGCGGCCTCGTGACGCTGACCCCTGGAGCCATTGTCACCCGGAGGACGGCTCCCTCCTCATCCCACCCTCCCCCGCCCGCCCAGTTCCCTTCACACCCAACCCTCGTCCGCCTCCCCCCCTCACGTGTGCCGCCGGGAGGGAAAGAGGAGTTCCGGAGATGCGAGAGCGTCCGCCGCTCACCCGCTCGCCCGCCGTCGTCCTCAACCGTCCGACCTCCTCTTCCTCCCACCCCCCCGGTCCCCTTCGCAACCTCCCCATCATAATTGGAGACCCCCCTCCGCAATCGGGTGCGCCCCCCCACGGCGATGACCACGGCCCCACGGCTATTCCCCACATTTGCCACCATGGCGATAACATTCGCCGTACACAGGGGCTGTACGTGAGGGGAGGACGGCGGCGGAGAAGGCCAGGGCGGAGAAAAGAGGCTGGGAGAGAGAGAGAGAGAGGCGCTCGCTTTGGTCGCGAAAAATATGGCCGCCGCAGTGCGGACGTTGGGCAGAGCGAACATGTTCACCTCCTCCGACCAACCCCCACGAAATAATGTTCGGAAATTAATAGCCGGCAACATTTCGTAGGGAAGTTCCGAGGGGTATGGGGAAGAGGATCTGTCTGTTGGTGCACCGAGCGCACCGTTAAAATCCTCCCTCTCGTGGGGCAAACGGAAATTGTTCGATGGCTCATGACACAGCGTGCGAGGGACGTCTGTTTCTCCTAATTTCCCATCACCTCCAAATTCCCCGTGTCGGGTTTCATTGTAATATTATTGCACTATGAGAAGTGGAGCATCTGAGGGCGGAGTGCAATTTCCTCCCTTTGAGTACTTTTCCAGTCAAGCAAATGAGATCGGCGAGTATGGTGTTATGGCATTAGCCTTAATGTTATCACTCTACACGTCATGACAATTTTCAGCGCTGAAGACTCGAATAGAGGGGGAAGACGTTGGGCAAGTGGGGATAAGAAGGGATGAGAACAGGCATTTTAGGTGGTGTGAGGGAGTTGGAAGGAACGAAGAAGAGAATAGCATCGAGCAAGCGGAGGGGGCTGGAATTGAGGGATTGGGGTAGTGGAAGGAAGTGTTCTGGAAGCTCACGACTGTGGGTTATAATTTTCAGTTACATCCAAAATCTACCTCTTTTCGGTTGACCCCATACGAGTATGATGATGATTAATGTGTTCCCAAATTTGCTTCAATGCGTGAAATATTGCTCCGCATCCCTCCTGTTGAGATTGATGCATCCGTCTCGACTGTAAGCTTTGATCTATTGATTTAGGGTTTACTTTGTTAAATTTTATGCATACATTTTTTCGTCATCCAATTTACAAATCGGTAATACACGATAATGAAGGGACGAAAATCGAGTTTCCTTCTAGTATCGGAGGAGGTGCAATTACATGAGGATAGGTTAATTGAAATTCTAGGGCATTGTCCATTTATTACCTTTCTTCCTAATCAAAAAGGAAATTAGGGAAAAGGAAATCTGCGAGATCCGGAGTGTGCTTTTCGTTAGATCTAAACTTAAGGCTTCGCCAATAAATGGACGGCACACTGCGTGCAATTTCCCCGTTGGCGTATTTATCGCCAGGGACCTCTTCAATGTGTGAATACAACACATTCCATTTCTTCTTCTAGTCAACGTTTTTTGAATTTTTTTTCCCCCGTCTATTTTGTGAATTCGTACGCACCATTTCCATCTGTTTTGTGATTTACTTCACATGCACATTCTTGGTGCTACGTTGCGTGCTAAATGATAGCAGAATATATTCTCGTATCTATTTGGCTCAGGGATCGCCATAACTGAAATACCAGAGGGGTTTCTCACTGCAGGATCATCCCGTTTGCTAGGAAAGGATATTCGATTCGCAGAGGAAATCCGTCAATCTGAAAATAATCATTACACACGAGTGACCTTTCGAAATAGTTTTGATGAATATGGTTAAGTGATATCCTGTATTGCAGAGAGTTGGTAGCAGTGAGAGCCAGAAGTTATCCCCTCACGATTGACGGCGAGTGGAGTGAAATTGGCATTTCCATTTAACTTTTGCTTGTTGGCATTTAAAGAGAGGTAAAATGATGTAAATGAGTGTAATATTTAGCAGGAAACACTCCGTATCCCTTCTCCCCTTCGGAGTAACTGTGGATGCTGGCGCGCCCATACGGTGAACCATCGCATAAAAGAACACTTCTGTAAAAAGCAAAGTCGTCTTTACGTATATTCCCTATCTTTTTAGTCTTTCAATCCTAAGAGTGTTACTTATAGCCTTTTGCTCTTCTATGTACTAGGTTGATTCACTTGTTACTCATTTATACGTACATATAAAGCATTGCATTTTGTTAGTGGTAATGGTAGTGGTAGAGAAGCTAAGGCAAAGTCTAGTGGCAATGAGGTGGAGGGACTGCGGTTTAGAAACAAGGAGTGACCGTGGAGAGAAAGCAATAGATTTCTGTAGGAGGCAGGGGTAAATCATAACGAATACATGGTTTAGACACCACTAAGGCGTTGGCGCACAAGGAAAATTCAAGGTGATTCAGAGAGGTATCAGGTAGGTTATATCATGGTTAGGCACAGATTTAGGGACAGCGTCAGTAGTTCAACAGTTTCCCGGGTTCGGATACGGACTATGGTCACAATTTAGTAATTATGAAGTGTAGTGTCCGATTAAAAAAGAGTAAACTGAGAAGAAAAGGAAATGGAATGTAATAGCATTAACAAGAACGACAAGAAAGGAGTTACCTCAGCAGGTTTCAGAAAAAAAATATGAGTAGGCTCAGGGAGCTGGTACTACAGAGGAAAAAAGGGAACATATCATTGAAGGGATATCCAATGCCGCAAACGAAACTATGAATAGGAAATATGAATAGGAAAATAACAAGGATATCATGGATTACAAACAAAATTATTTTAAATATAGACGAGAAAAGAAAATGGAAGAATGCAATTACGGAGTTTGGTAGAAGGAAGTATAATAAGCTAAATAATAAACTGAGTCGGGTAAAATATTGAGTAAAATAAGTATGGTGTAAGACGCAGTGCGAGGATATGGAAAGTTTGCGGAGGAAGAGTGAAATTGGTGCGCTATACAAGGAAGTTAAAACCCTATCAGGAGGTAAGCAGGTAAAATCACTACAAATAATCAAAGAGAAGCAGGGAAATATTTAAGTTGAACCAGAAATAATCCCATAGATATGGAAGGAAAGTATAGAACTGTATGGGAAAAAAATTAGGCCATATATATAAAATTTATCGGCTCTTGTTCCTTTCCAAGCAAAAGAAGGAGTGCATGGAGCAAAAGCAAGTGCAGGAGTGCAAGTGAAGGAGTGTAATTTTAATTAATGAGTTCAGTAAAAAGTTTAATTTGTAGCCGTGAATATTCGTGATAGATAACGAAAGTGGACATTGATTCTCACGGGTAATTGGATAGAAGGATTGATAAAAAATTTGGGGATGCATCCTGGAAAATCAGAATGTCTTCGAACGACCCTCAAGTCCTATCTTAATTCGTCATTGAACGATGATGAATCCATTTTTTACTGATAATATCTTTCTTACAATGACAATGCTTAAACGAATTTCACGTAATTGGCCTGCTTTTGTTCGCTCAATTGAATTTTACGCCTGAGGCTCAAGCTCCATTTTCAAAGGCTCCTGGATTATATTTTTGCATTCCAGTAATTATTTGAACTACGCGCGGCCTACATTCGAGCAGTCTATCTTCCTCAAGGATAAATTATGAGATCCGAGATCACTAGTTGGGTTAATCCTAAATTTAGATTTATCTCCATGCTACTAAGTTAGTTTCAGTCCCACATTCCCCAAAAAAATATCCCCTCAGGATTCTCAGTCTCTCAACCCACGTGTTTTTCGAATGGAAAAATTCCACCTTTTTTTTACTCTCAATGGCTCTTCACTTTGGAGTGCTGGTACAGAAGAGATGATCTTCCAACTGGTCCTTTGCTCAAAGCTGTCCCCGAAAGCATTTGCGTCTCCAGTCGGCGTGACCAGTTCGTTTCAACGCGTCCACGCAACCGAAAATCGACCCCCGCCGACTGAATCGGTCCTCGCCTTGGCCTCCACTCTTTTATCGCCTCGAATTTCCACCGTCGGGAAATTCAGTCGCGATTTATTTCGTCGTAAATTCGAAAGAGCGAGGGAAGAGAGGCCCTGGGAGTGAGGTCTCCGCGGATCTCCGGGTCCGAAATAATTGCCGTCGTGAGAACCTTGGTGTTCCGTGCAGACTCACTCCACCGGCGTGCCCCACCGACGCTCAATGGTAGTCGGGCAGTCCGTTTCTCTCTCTCTATTTCTCCTTCTCCCTCAATCCCTATCTACCCCTCGTTCGTTCAGTTCGCTTCCTCCGACCTCCCTCTTCCTCCAGACCAAAGTTTAACCGTGATCCGGGACCTTTAGTGCACGCCTTGACAAATGTTTCACCACTCAGCTCGTGGTGTGCCTACTCATCTGTGGCCCATCGTGTTAAAACCACCTATCCACTTCGATTTTATCAATCTCCGCGTGAAGGAAAGAGTAGTTTAAAGTCATTGTGACTCAGGTAACAAGAGTGGTGGGAGAGTGAGAGATTGTAAGATGGCCAGCAGGTTTTAACCTTGTTCTTTGAGATTCTTTGAGTAAACACTCTTGCCATGGTGCTACAGTTCGGTTCGCAAAGCATAACCGGGTTAAAGTCTTAGTTAGGGGGAGATCGAGAGACCTTTGGATTCGGAATGGTGTTTACTTGCATGAGTGGGTGCACAGTTTAGTACCAACACAATGGTTTTATTAGCATGACTAACACTCCTTATTATCTAACAATTATTTCTAGCATGGTTATTTAGTGGTTTTCGGTATGATCAGCCATTAACATTTGCTTAAGCCGAAAGTGGAAGAGTATGCACACCTTTACTTATTCTGATCCACCTCTGGGTCGAGTGTTTCACTTAATATTGATCGTTTCGGATGAGGTAAAAATATATTGGATTGTTGCGCTAAGTGACCGATACTAGTTTGCGAATTTTATGCACATAAATATATAGAGTTTACATGCGGATTAGTCATAACACGAATCACTGTTGTGTTGAAATCGGTTCCTAGGACCGCTTTTTCGATGTGTGCTCAATAAATAAAGGGAATTTAAATTTTTGGTAAGAATTTTATTTATTGGTATATATTTATGTTATCTCCTTCGAAGTAGTCCCCATTAGATATTATACACTTATGCCAGCGCTTTTTCCAATCCACGAAACACTTCTGGAACTCGATCTTTGGCATAGGTTTTGGCTCTCTCAGCGATGCGTTTTTAATATCATCTATCCTTGTACAACGACGGCCGTTTGAGGTTCCCTTTATTTTTGGGAACCGAAAAAAAGTCAAACTTCCATGTCTGGCGAATATGGAGGCTGGCACACCATGACAGTGCTGTTTTGGCCAAAAATTCACGAAAAAGCAGTGAGCAGGTGCATTATCTCGTGGTGCAAAAGCGTTGAATTGTTTCGCCACAAATACGGGCATTTTTTCGTATTGCTTAAAGTAAACGGCGTTGAAATTATACTTAATACTCCTTATTGATCGTTTGAACTTGTGGCAAGAACTCATGGTGCACTATGTATGTCACCGGCTACTTGTAACCGACGACACGAGAAGGGACACTTCGTCACCACGATATTTCATGAATACGTCATTTGGTAAATAGACCCTTCCCCTTCGATTTCCCTCGTTCGACCGCACTTCCAGTAATGAATTGATTCTTTAAGAGAGTGTTCATTCACCAAAATGATATTAATGAAGTGTCCATTGACCAAGTATTCATGAGTTTTCGGTTACTTGATGGAAATTTATCAGCGGATATGATAACATTGAAATAATTTTTTGAATTTGCGACGGATAAGTTCCTTGAGTGATAATTTACCATTTTTTTATAATTTTAATTTGTAATATTCTACAGTCCATTGGTGATTTGAGGATTTTTCTATTTTGTGTAAATAAGACATTAGGGTTTACTTCACAACAATGGAAACGAAAAAAAAACACATACTGACCTTTTCAAGGATGAGGATTGTTGTTATGAATTCATGAAGCACAAATATGACTTCAAAACTATGCATATCAGCACCATCGGAAATTGATCTTAGCTCTAGAAAAAAATACTTCAAGAGTCAAATAAGGTAGCTAGTCTTATTAAATTGCAAATGTTAAATTTCGATCTATAGTAAATTTCAGGAAATGCTTTGAACCAAGGTTTTCTTTTATCAAAGATTGGGATTAAAATTTAAGTTTTTAAAGGAAACAATTACACGAAAGGTATGGCAATTTTATAGGAAATAATTGCTATATACAACCTTTAAATTTGACTGAAGTAGATGGATAAATGTAAATTCTCACGTTAGAATAAATTGGAATAAAAAAATTAGAATTCTCACTTTAGAAAAGAATTCCCAATATTAGAATGAACGAAAATATGATATGTGTCAAAAACGGCATCAAAATTTCAGTCGGGGATAAAAATTCCATCCAAGTTTTGGTGTACATTGGATCATAATTTTATTCTTAAGAAATGCAAATACTTCAAGTTAAAGACACGACACTGTTTGCCATAAATAACTGAAAATATGGCAAAATATTTCGAAGAGAAACTAAAAGCATTTAGCATTTTATCACAGAGGCTCAATAAAAAAAGTGATGGGCGAAGAAGTAGGTAGCAGTTTAGAAAAAAGCAACCTTTATCTTTAAAACGATATGTGTTACAGAACGACGAACCGCTTGAAAAGCCAATAAATCCTACTTCCTAACAGTTTTTTCTGAATACTCACGGAATATATCTGAAGCTCCAAGTGATCATTTCCTGCAACCGATGCCCGCGGTTAACATTTCATGTAGCAGGATAGGGCGCCTGCGGAAAACCATTCAAATAAATATTCCGGACCCGTTCGAATACTACCAACACGTGCAGATATAAAGGGAAGTGACATCAGGAATAGTGACTTGATATTATATTTACGAAGTCGTTAGCAGATCATTCGGCGTGAAATGACTGGGGAGTAGGTACATCTATACCCCACGAGCCGCCGTAAGGGCGTGTGGCGAACGGATGCGGGGATAGGACACTAACTTTAAAATGGAATTCAACCACATGCAAAATCAACATAAAATTCTAATCCACGTCCACCCTGATGCATACAGTCATGCAAAACACATTTTAACTTACACACATGTAAATACATATGCAAGAAACTAATATACACGACCACATTCACCTGCGAATGCACTAGATGTCAATTATACAGCTAGTGTGACAAGTAGAGATATTTAATAAGCAGCCATAAGAGAGGATTCAAATCTTATTTCCATGCATATCTCACTCACATACACGTCGTGTAAGGTCCTCGAGCATATAATTGCCAGTCCGTCTATTAGGCACCTTCTACTTCTACGTGGTACCCTGCAAGCCACTGCTAGGTTGTGTGGGAGAGGGTGGTTCCACTCCAGACCGCCGTCACACGTCCTTGCGGCGGCTTGCAGGGTGTTATACATATAGGTGTAGGTGAAACATCAAAAATAAAGATTTCATAATTTTTAGTTACAATGAATATACGTTAAATAAGTTCAATAATATAGATCATCATAACTATACTATATATACATGTACTACGGTATCTAAAGGAAGTTATACTTCTCTAAGCATGAGAGAGTAGCTGCAAGTAACAAGAAGGATATTAACTTTAAGTCAGGTGAAATAATAAAAACATCTAGTCAACATAAAATGAAGAAATTAAAACAGTCCCCCCCCTTAGCTCGGTTGCTCACAGTTATTCTGATCCTTAATCGTTTGTGGGAAAAATCACATCTTTTTCCTCGATCGCATCTTAAATCCTGCCACCGCGAGGGTGTGTGGCAGGGGGTGTATATACCAGACTAATTTTTACCCGAACATGACCCTATCGCGGTTGGACAATGTTATTATGATCCCTTATCGTTCGTGGAACAAATGTTATCTTAAACCTATCTGTTCTACACTTAATCTCTATTATTTTAGTGACATGATCTCGCCTACCGTAGCACGATGCAACTATTAATACACTTTCAATATCATGGATTAATGAACCTCCTTCCAAATTATGCAAGAGATTTAATCTATAATTTAACCTATCCTCTATGGGTGATTCCCAACCAAGTTTCTCTAATAATTTTGATATGCTACTCAGTTTATCACTACAAAGTTTTTACAAACGTAGCTCTTCTACTCTGCACGCGGTCTTATTCGGTTATCAATCCAACTTAAAGAATATCTATAACATTAGCAGCATATACTAGTAAATGAGGCCTAGCTAACAATGACCACATCATTGCCTATTACCTTTCTTTACCCCAGGGCACCTTCATAAATCCTTACTTTTGGCTACGTATATCGCCAGGATTTCACCCACGTCAAAGAATAAGCATAAGAGCATGTGAAGTGTTTCATTCATAAAATTACCTCTCCAGTAGAGTTCCTTTCGCAGCTTGTACGGCTTCTGGCTTAAGAATGCCTCTTTGATTCGTGGACGGTATGAAAGCGTTCGAGCCAAGGCTTGACTTCGGATTCGTAAATATGTATTCTTGAGGCAAGGGGTAAACGACGATAGCCCGCCAGCGTCGCTACCTGCTCCCGGTAAGTGTCCGTAATTAACCGGAGAACACTTGAACCACTCTTTTCGTCGCTGAAACCCTCCATTCATTCCACGCGAGCCTCGCAGTGGGGAATGGAGCCACTAATCCTCTTTTAAATCTTTTCATTTTCCTCGTTGACATGGTGGTCATGAAGCCAACTTGGCATTGGATTTGGCTGTAGGCAATCATAATGAGCATCTTTAAAGGTTCACCTGTAACTGTAAAATCGTTACGGGGCACACATCGCTAGTGCCTCCTGCAAGAAAAGCGCTGACCGCGCAGCAGGGGTTGTCGAAGGGGACGATGCCCCCCTAATCTTTGAGTCCTGCACAACTCAGCTAAGCGGACGTATCAATGCAACAATTTCAGAGTGTAAAAACTATTCGCCCATGTCCTTTTCTGCCTTCTTTGAATCTGCCATTACCAGCCTACTTCCATCAGCAGCCTCATATGCACTACTATATCTTCAAAGAATCCAATGTCTTCTCATCCCCTTGCCCCAGAAAATGAATTTTCGAACCATGTACCTAGTACACCTATCACACTGAACACAAGCTCCAAATTTAAGTCTTCACTGATCTTTTCCTAGCGTCCACTTCCAAGGTACTGGCCGTCAGTTACCTTCTTTGAATAAATGTTGACATTACCGCTGACACAACAGCACTCCAGGTGTACTATCTACCCTGCCTTTCCAGTTACCCTAATATGTGACCCGCCCCGCTTCATCTAATTTATGCCCTCATGTTTTAGCATTTAACTTAACCTGTCAACTTTTTGAGAATTTCATTACTTACCTTCCTTATGGTATATATATATATATATATATATATATATATATATATATATATATATATATATATATACTATATATAGTATGTTTATATCTTCGAAATAGAACGCTCCTGTCCACATACACACATCTATGTGTGTGTATATATATATATATTTCTTTTTAAGTAATCTACCGGTTAAGGTAGGTTTTTGGACTGACACAACTACCAAACAAACACCTTATCACTCCCAACAAAACACAAAATCAATCATCCTACTCTATATCAGGTCCCTCTTCATCTCTGAGTACTTCCTTCCTCCCTTCATCCCGTCCAACAACCCTATCCTGTTCCTTCCCTTTCCTCTTTTGCCCAACATTCTACCCTCTATCACAGTCTTCAACATCCCACTGCCGGTCAACACCCCCTTCATCCACTTTTCCTGCCTCCATAGGATTGCTCCCAACAAACCCCTCTCTTCGCCCACCATACCAAGTACTTCCTCATTTGTTTTCTTCTCTGTCCATTTCACCTTCTCCATTCTTCTCCACACCCACATTTCAAAAGCCTCCAATCTACGTCTATCCTCCTGCTTCAATGACCACGTTTCCGCTCCGTACATAGCTACGCTCCATATCAAAGTTTTTACGAGTCTTTTCTTAACATCCTTACTCAAAGTCCCTGTCATCAACTCCCTCCTCCTTGTGAAAGCCTCTTTGCCTAGCGCAATTCTTCTCCTTACGTCCCTACTACTGTGACCGTGTTGGTCCAAAACACTACCGAGATACGTAAACTGTTCTACCTGCTCTAGTTTTTGCCCTCCTATTTTAATGTTAATCTTGGCCTTTTTCTTTCTGGAAAATCGCATAACCTTTGTTTTATTAATATTGATTCTCATCCCATTCCTGTCGCACTGAATTTCCAATTCACTCAGCAATGCCTGCAGCCCCTTGGCTGACTGACAAACTAAATCTTGGTCATCAGCAAACCTAACTGATTTTACGAATTCCCCGCCCACTTTCATTCCTACCTCGAGTTCTTCCCATGCCTCTTTGATCATTTCTTCTGCGTACAGGTTGAACAGCAACGGTGATAATGGGCAACCCTGCCTTACACCCCTTCCTAACACTGCCCATCCTGACTCCCCGTTTCCCACCCTCACCTGAGCAGTCTGAGACATGTACAGGTTGCGGATTAGCCTCCTATCCCTCCAATCTATTCCTATTTTCTGCAATATACGCATTAGTTTTTCCCAATTTACTCTATCAAACGCTTTTTCGAAATCTACGAAACAGGCAAATACCTCCTGGTTGTGTTCTATATTCCTCTCGATTAATAATCTCATTACTGCAATGGCATCACGCGTACCTCTCCCCTTCCTAAACCCAAACTGATCATCCCCTAAGTAATCATTTGCCCTACTCTCTATCCTTTTGTTTATGATCCTGAGAACAACCTTAGCTGCGTGGGATATCAAACTAATTGTCCTATAGTCCTCACATGACGTGGCCTTTACCTTTTTCGGAATAGGAACTAAAACTGATCTCACAAAGTCTTCCGGCCAGATTCCCTCCTCATAAATACTACGGATCAGCCCATATAGCCTCTTCCTCCCACATTTTCCCAAGCATTTCAAAAGTTCCACGGGAATGTTATCTACCCCCACGGCCTTATTTAGTTTCATCTCCCTTAATGCCCTTTCTATCTCATTGTCTAGTATGCCTGGACCTAAGCTATCTTCCTCTACGTCATGTTCCTTTTCAATGTCTAACTTTGTTGGTCTAAGCTCTTTAATATACAGTTGTTCTACATATTCCTTCCATCTCTCTTGGATCTTTCCTGCGTCAACTATTACCTTACCGGCCTTATCTCTAACTGCTATCGTTGATCTCCCTTTCTTACTTCCCGATAAAGATTTAACTATGCTGTAAAGCGCACCGATTTCCCCCTTCCTCTGCAGACTTTCCATATTCTCACACTGCGTCTTCCACCATGCTTCCTTTGCTTTATTTGTTGCCCGCCTCAATTTATTGTTCAATTCTTTGTAATTCATTTTGCCTAACTCTGTATTTATATTCTTCCATTTTCGCCGCTCATCCATTTTTGTAATCATCTCATCCGTGATCCATGGTTTACGAGTCCTTTTAGCGTTAACGGTTCCAATAGTGTCTTTTGCCGCTTTAGACAACCCTTTTTTGATACATTCCCATTTTTCTTCAATAGTACTTAGCTCTTTACCGTCCTCCATGATTTTCTCTACCGCCTGTTTGTATTCCTTTCTTTTCAACCCATTTAATGCTTCTACATTCCATTTTCTAACTCGCCGCCCCTGCCTTATCTTTTTAAAACGTACGCTACATTTCATAACAACTAAATTGTGGTCTGAGTCCGCATCCGCTCCCGGGAAGCTGTGGGAATTTATCACACTGTTCCTAAACCTGTGTCTAACCAGGATATAATCCAGCTGATATCTTCCCGAGTCACCTGGCATTTTCCATGTATACCTGCGTCTTTTGTGGTGTCTGAACCAAGTGTTGGTGATAACTAACCCCTGTCTCCTGCAGAACTCAACTGCTTTCTCCCCGCGGTCATTCCTCGTGCCTAAACCGTAGTCCCCCACCTCATCACCATCTCTTCCTTCGCCTACTGTCGCATTCCAATCCCCCATCACTATCAAATGTTTCCCTGCAGGAACACATGCAATCATGTCCTCTAACTGATCGTATATCTTATCGACCTCTTCTTCCTTATGGTTGCTCGGTGGCATGTATACCTGGATAATAACTAAGTTCGTCGGTTCTGCTTTTATCTCCACTAGTAGTATTCTATCCGTTACCTGCTCTATGTTGACTACGCTTCTTCCTACCTCTTCATTTAATACTATGGCAACCCCTCGTTGGCTCTCGTCCCCACCGCTGTATATTATTCTATACTTATCACTCCAGTAATCCCCGCTATCTTTCCATCTCACCTCGCATAGACCTAAAATATCTATATTTCCCCTTTCCATCTCTCGCTTAACATTCTCCAATTTCCCCGTCCTCATCATTGTCCTAACATTCCACGTTCCTATTCTAACTAATTTGGTCTTCTTCTCCTGCGTCTTCTGTCCTGCTGCTGCTGGATTTCCCTTGCAAGGGTTTCGTGGGATGACGACCGCGGAAGCCTTGCCTCCCCCGCTGCCGGGCACGACACACGGCCGATTGGGCCGAGCCCCGTGGTTGCCAGGACTCAAAATATCTCTATTGTCCATCACATTGTTCTTGGGAATGATAATTGAGGTGGTTTCCCGTTGCCTTCCTCAATAGTGTTTTTAACGTGACACCATCACTTACTGGCCGCCCCACTGGGGTCAGACACCATTGCAGCCGCCTCACTGAGGAACAGACGCTGCGTGGACTACCTTTCGTCTGGCTCCTAACCTTCGACCTATCTGGCATGGGTGACCCTACCAGGAGCAATTTTTATTACTCCCGCCAGTACAGCTCTAGGGGTCATCGGAACGCACAAGCCCTTCCACCACGTCAAGGTTGTAGTCCGGGGAGGGGTATATATATATATATATATATATATATATATATATATATACATATGTGTGTGTGGGTCGCGGTAGTCCTCGGGGTTTAGCGTTAGACCACTGACCGGAGGGACCGGGTTCGATTCCCGGGCAAGCCAATCTGGACACCTGCGACTCCACCCAAGCTATGTGATATTTCGGGTACCAGATCTTCCTGGGAAACCATAACCGGCACAGGGAAAGGAACTGGCCCCCCTACCCTGATGTGTGAATTTCACACGCCGTCGAGCTTAGTACTGGGTGAACTCCACGATTACCTACCAAATCGACCTTCGGGTTGATTACTGTGTTTATGGTTTTATTATATATATCTATTTATATACATTTATCTCAAATTGATCCCAGAGAACGTTCAGCAACGATTAAAACCCTTCAGCTGACTGGCTTAAGTTTTATCATCTAAAAATCTGGCATGTCATCAGCTCCCCGCCTGTTCTGAATTCCTAATCGCAACCCTTCCCATATTTTCCTTGTCATTTATTCTGAGGGTAGCTTCAATTCGTTGTCACGTGTTATAAAAGCACCGCCATTAACTGCTGCGCTCTCCCCTCGTATTAATAACTACCCCGAATATCCATACGCTGCAATTGTGTAGATGAATTTACTAAGGTTTGGAGCAAAATTAGCGATCTGATTTTGCTTGATATACTGTGCAATATTACCAATTAAGTATATTTTTACTCCTCGAATGTGAGTGAGCATGACTGGAGGCTTGTGGTGATCAACCAATCTCACTCACAGGTTCGTGAAATTTGCGGAACTACTTCATGTAAGTGATAAATGATGAAAAAATAAAAATATTAGCTTGATAACGGATTTTCCTTCCCTGTATCTTTCTTTGTAAGCAAAATCAGAATCCCTTCCCAGGACGAGGTGGAATGGAGTGCGAGTCCCAAACCCTTCCAATGGAAAGGGCAATCATCATTGCTTGTGGTATCGTCAGTCATTTCAGATAGGAGCCAGGCGATAGGTGGTGAATTAGTTGAGTAGGTGGTGATGGTGGCAGTCAAAACGTCTGACGTCATTGGGGCGAAACAAATGAGGGTGTCTCGTTGAAAGCACTACTTAGTCACTGGACTCTACCAGTTGCTGGTGCCCAAGCACCCTCCGTTATCTGCTCTTGTGATACTCGAAGTAACATGTAAAATTTCTGACATTTACTCTCCCATCGCATTTCTCACCAATTGTAGTCCTCCACCTTCCCCACTGGTAGGGCTCCTTTGATCGTACCATTTAACATCGTAGACGCTCAAACATACTCCATGCCGCCTCCATATCCCTCCCGATTGCGATCGACACGGGAGGTAAGGTGAAATCATTGCACGGCGACCCGGAATTACTGCCACTCGGCATCCATCATATATCCCAGAGACCGATGCTGCCTGCCATCGATCCGTCCTCAAAATCTTCCTGCCGCGCGGTACCTCTCCTTCGCTTCCGGCCAGAGAGGAAGTGAGCCGCGATCATCATCGCCGTGGTATGCGCCAAAGGGAAGGAGAGGTTCGGGGCCACGAAGGCAGTTCGAAGAACGCCGCGGTGGGACCGTCTTCGGAGAACGTTCGGAATCGACCTCCCTCGCCTTTCCTCTCCCCCAGCCTTCCCGCCATTCCTCCCCTCCGCTCCTCGCCCCGGGGTTCACCCGGATTGTGCGAATGGGGGGGACGCGGAGCATGGGTGGAAGCGAGGGACCCAGCAATGCGTAAGACCTCGGGCGAAAATAAAGAGGGCGATGGTATTTGGAATGAGGGGGAGGGGGAGAATAGGAGATCAAATGAGGGGGTGGTATGGGGTGCGAGGTGGGGGGGGTATGAAGAACCGAAGGGAGGGTTCGAAGGAGAGGGGTTAGTTGGATGGGATTGGAGAGAGCGGATAGCCGCTTCCACGGAATTATTTCCCGTGGTCCTTTATACGTGCAAGTGTGGGTGTGTGTGAGTGCATGGAGTCGTTGGGGCGGCAGGGTGGGGCGTGGCGGGTTGGGAGGAGGGGGTTTCGGCGCGGAAAGTGGCGTTATAGTCATGTGTGACGTCCGGGAATCCCCTTTTACTCCGCAAGGGGAGGAAGGGGAGACTGCCGCCGTCTCGATAACCTTCCTCATCATTAATGTCTCCTTCTCGAGATCTGGTCCGCGGTCGCAGACTTTTTGCATCCGTTGTGTCACTTCCTGGGTCTCCTTCGTTCGGTGTTATTTAGCAGCTGCTGGTCCGCAGGTTGTTTGCGGATGCACGTCGGGGCAGTCATATCTGAACCACTGTACCATAACCGACTGATGATTATAAGTCAATGATCTTTTCGGCCGGAAGGCTGGCTATTCAGTAATGCATTCACCTTCATTTCGACGAGACAATTTCTTTTAAGACGTAGTTCCCAGAAGTGAATCCAGAATCATAAAAATACTAATACATTGGATCAACTTTTTTTCTAAATGAGGGAGAGGTTTTGCAAAGTTTCTTGAATTCGTATGTTCCTCAATTTTCTTCATTTTAAGTCTCAACAGCCGTATCCAATGGAGAAAATATCTCACACCTAATCGTCATTTGACCACGAGGAGGAAAAAACGATGGAGTTAGTTATCATATTGAAATGCCTGGTTTTACCTCGCGCAGTTCACGTTTACCAGAAAAAAGTTGAACACCGATGTGATGCATTGACATTTCCATCTATCCTTTATTATTGTAGGCATTTCGTTACATACCTTCATGACACTGCAGTTAAAGAGATGACTAAGGACTGGCATTCCAAATATGCTTTGCCAAATTGAGTTATGGGCAGAAGTGTGCAAATGTTATAACCAAACCGTTGTAAAGTGCCTCTTGCCTTCTGTATAATTACATCAGCGTATTTATTGAGGCTTACGCCTTCGTGGTTTTATAGTTAATGAATAAATTTTCAGTACAATCCGATTGAACCTTGAATCTATAGACTATGCCCATCCTGCAGCTTCTTGACTGACCGACTCTGACTTCAATCATCCACAAACATTACGAGAATCATCAACTAACCGCCTACTCCCGCTCTTAATTATACACCTTCCCATGATTATTTTCTTGACAACTAAAGTAAAATTACAAGTCGAGCGACAACGGATGATCTGGTATCCACTCAATTTGGGAATATCGAAATACTTTAATGCTTGTACTAAAGCTAAGGCCGTGTTACATTCAAATGCATAACAGTGACGCTATTGTGAACTGAGATTTTGAATGACATACATTAGGAAGAAATGGCGAAACACTTGCGATTACTAAATCACCGCTTTGTTTCTTGAGAAGGATTTCCTATTAAAAAAAATATTTACTGCAATATTTTATGTTTAAATTAAAAAGCCTTAATCGATACGATCGAGATAAAAGCGGGAAAAAGTCGACACAGTAAATGATTGATGAATGTAGTATTGCATTTAGGTTTTGTTCTCTTTTACGGGTGGTGACCTAACACCCCCCGCCACATGCCCTTGCGGCGGTTTGCGGGGTATTACGTAGATGCAGGTCATAATCATGCGTTATCAATCCTAGGATTGGTTTGTTGCAGGTCTCCAATCTATACCCTGTTTCAATTTGCCAATCTCTTCGTTTCCTCATGCCTCCTTCCACCGACATTTTCCATTACCTGCTTCCCGTAGTTCATCCTTGGCCTTCATTATTAATTCTTCCCCTCTATGCTACCTTCAATCATGGTCTTTAGTAAACTATCGTGCCTCAGAATGTGTCCAATTTGGTTACTTCAATTTCTTATGTCCTCCATAACCTTCTCTCTTCACACGTATCTTCGAATTACTTCTTCATTTGATATTCTGTCTATGCATTTTATTTTCAACATTTTTCGTACGTATCATCACATTTCCATTGCCTACGACCTTCTTTATTCTCTGCCACACCCAATGCCCACGTCTCAAATCCGTAGAAAAGTTTTTTTCACGTATGAGTTGTGATGATTCGCTTCATTTTGTCCATGCTGTTACCATGCACTGTTAGTCGTTGTATCTTCTGAAAGAAAATCTTCTCCGCCGCTCATATTCACTTATATCGATCGGTATGCCCCATCTTGCTTATTCTATAATTCTAGCGATCTTGCTGCTTATATGACAAAACTCGTCCGCTGGTTCCAGCGGGTGTTTCCCTAGTCTTACTCGGAGAGAATTCTTGATTCTACGTAAAAGTGAAAGGCGGTAAAGGTCAGACTCCGACTTATCCGCAATAATCCTTAGTGACAGTGAACTGTTTCTTCCGTGACCTTTATTTAAATCAGATCTCTCGCCCAAACTGTTGTTTCATGAAGAGCTGGTTGTTAATGAAATTAAAAATACAAAGTAACTTTCCACTGTTCTTTATTAGCGTACGAACGGTTTCAACGCTCAAGCGTCATCAAGCTGGTTGTTGGTGACATGGCCTGTGTAAAGGATTTCTGATGGTGATTTGTAAAGATAACTCTAATGTTTTGACAATCTCGTCACATTCGGCTCAGTTTATACCCTTCCCTGGGATCGTTTTTCCAGAGCAACTGGGTGCACGGCCACCCCAACATAGCGCAAGGGTCATTTCCGAAAATACTCACTTACTACTGACCTAGATAATTTTACTCCTTCGTGATGTCACTAAGAATCAGTTTGAACTTACGATAATGTTGCGTACCAAAGGATTTCACGCCACATCAAAAATAAAAGGATGAATTTGATAATAGTTCCCCCATCCACGGCGTGAGAATTGACCTGTTCCATAGGTGGAGCATACCACGACATCACTCCGACAGGTTAGATTGTCTAATTCCGTATTGAATTTATTGTTTTACATTGATTATGTTGTCCAACATTTTTATAGCTACTTTTAATTTAGTATCAACACGAATTTAGTATCAACACGGATTAATTACGTTAAGGGAGCGGAAAAATATATACTATTGAAAGCATAAAACATACAGCGCCGACCGCTGATGGGCCGATTGCCAGAAGATCCCCTTGACTAACCTTAGAATTTAGACGCAAGAATGTAAAATGTCCAGGAAGCAGCACACAGGAAATATGGGAGTATAGCGATTAGTGATATTTTACGCAGGGTGTTCCTGAACTCAGGAGCAATATTAAGAACAGTGAACAAGGCAAATTGTTAAAAGAGGGAAAGATGAAGTCGACTTAGAAATGAGGACATTGACGAGTTTAACTCAAAAGTTGTAATTTTGTAATTTTTATTTAATTTTTGTGGCAATTCACAATTTATAATGCACAATCAAAATCAATTTGATGAACTCAATTCTTTGTGAATGAAAAATTTTTATTCGCATTCAATTCTTTAGAAATATACCAAAAGTAATCCCTGCCATACTGCTGCTAAATATTGATAGGGTTTCCAGGAACTAACCAGCAATGAAGAATCTAAATTAGAAATGGATGTTATTACCGTTAGCTCCAATCAATACGTAATTAAATTTAATTAAATTATAATTTTCCAACCTTTTAGAATGTTTTAGAAGTGGTTTCACTTCCGCCACTTTTTCATTGAAGTTTCCACTTGCCCGATCGAACTGCAGGCACAGTGACATGAAAATAAGTTCGAACTAATATCTATGTAGATGCAGATGCAATGATTGTGCATGTATGGCTGGTGGCCTTACACCCACCGCCACACGCCCTTGCGCCGACTTACTTGATATTTTGTAGATGTAGAAAATAGGGACTGAGGTAATGCAACAGCTAATTTGCGCGCTTTTCACCCCTAGAGCTCGGGTTCGAATTCCGACGGTGGTGGAATTTTTCAGTTATTTCCCGATTGCTACTTGAGGTGCTATGAGGAGAGCACAAAGGAAAAATAAGGGACATCTACATCTACATAGTACCCCGCAAGCCGCCGCAAGGGCGTGTGGCGGGGGGTGTTAGGTCACCAACCGTAAAAAGGAAAAATACCACATGCAAAAAAACAACACGGAAAATTACACCCACAGCAGCGCACACACTCATGCAAAAATCCCTTCATCCAATACTCATGCAAACACATATACCGCAAAACAACTAAAAAACTGCACCCCATGATGCAGCACGAAAGCCATCCTACAACACGGAAGCCAGGACACAAAAAGCAAGAAATTGAAACAACACATGAAAATGCACCACGAAACAATCTACCCCCCAAGAGTCTGTTAAAGGCAGGGAATGCGACCCAACGTTGCAGGTAGCAGGAATTTGCCCCCGCAGAGAGGGACGAGGGATTGAAAGGGAAACTTAAAAACAGATGAACAGAACACGAATGAGGTCATTCGGAAAGAATGGGTTATTACAGCAAAACACATAAGGTTAGAGGAAGAGCATGCATTTAAATACAACTAATTATTTTTTGGACGCTGAGGGTGGCAAGTGGAATTTTTGCTATCTATAACCCTGCAGTTGCTATCCCGTATTGTCCGTGGGAAGAAGGAGTCCTTGAGTCGGCTAGTTCTGGCATCTATTTCCCGAATTTTATATGCATGATCCAAGCGACTAATGTATGTAAGAGTACGAATAATTTGCGAGACCTCGGTGCTGAAACATGCGGATCTAAATTTATTTAATAATTTCAATCTTGCATTGAATTGTCTCTCAGCCAATGATTCCCACCCCAAATCCATGAGCATTTCTACATCTACATCTACATAATACCCCGCAAGCCGCCGCAAGGGCGTGTGGCGGGGGGTGTTAGGTCACCAACCGTAAAAAGGAAAAATACCACATTTCGGTGACGCTTTGCGTTTTATCGTAGGAATTTTTTACAAAACGGGCTGCCCGGCGTTGAACCTTCTCAATTTCCCGAATGAGACCTTTTTCACTCGGATCCCACACGCTGCATGCGTATTCTAAATGAGGCCTTACAAGAGCGTGGTAACAACGTTCCTTGACCTTCGAGTCACTTTTGCCGACAATGCGTCTAATGAATCCCAATTTTTTATATGCTTGACCGCAGACTTTACGTATGTGAGTCCCCCAAGTTAAGTCTTTTGTGAATGTGACACCTAGGTATTTACCGTATCAACTACTGCTAGGTCACCTCCAGCTAATTTGTAAGCAAATCCCGTTGATCTTTTAAAGAAATTTACCACTGAACATTTATTATAATTTAGAGTCAATCCCCAGTTCGAACACCATTTAGTAATGCAATCTAAATCCTGCTCTAGAATAAAACGATCCTCATCCCCAGATATCTCCCGATAGATCACCGTGTCATCCGCGAACATCCTAATTTTACTTTTCACTTCGCGGTTTAAATCGTTAACAAAAATCAAGAAAAGCAACGGCCCGATCACACTTCCCTGAGGTACCCCCGACGTGACTCGAACGCTGTCGGAACTAGCGCCATCAAGGACTACCCTCTGTTCCCGCTCTGAAAGAAAATCTTTAACCCAACTTATGGCGCCCTTGTTTATACCCGCGACCTTTAATTTATGAATGAGTTTACCATGTGGGACCTTATCAAATGCCTTTTGAAAATCTAAGAAGATGGCATCCACTTGCCTACCTCTCTCACCCGATAAAAGTAAATCATCTGTAAATAATCCTAATTGGGTTTCGCAGGAGCGGGTTTTCTACATCTACTTAATACCCCGCAAGCCGCCGCAAGGGCGTGTGGCGGGGGGTGCTAGGACACCACCCATAATTTAGAAAAGAAAAAGAAAAAAAAACCGCATGCAATAACGACAAAATCATATATTAAAAAAAAAACATGGCATACATTCTTTCCTGAATCCGTGTTGATTGTCACTTAAAAAGTTAATATTGTCAAGGTGTCTCATTATTGAACTGACAATTATGTGCTCTAAGATTTTGCAACAGATAGAAGTGAGAGATATAGGTCTGTAATTACTGGGATCCTCCCTGTCACCACTTTTAAAAATAGGCGTTATTTCCGCGGTTTTCCAAATCTTAGGTACTTTGCACTCTGTGAGGGATTTGTTAAATATAAATTCAAGGTACGGGGCAATGTTTGGAGCTAAATGTTTTATCACCCTAGCTGGTATATTTTCGGGACCCGGGGATTTGTTGATAGGAATATGAACGGAATGAATATGATAGGAATATAAGGGAAAGGGATATGAACCCATAAAAGATAAACCGGAGTGTTGGGGGAGGAGGAATCGAGTAGATCACAAGCGCAATAACATTTCCTATTAGCATAATCGCAATAAGCAACCAAGTGCCCCCATCCTTTGGCCATGAGATGGCGTTTGGGAGCTGTTTCACCTACCAAAGGAGGAATTGACGAGGACGCAAGAGGAAAAGATAGTAGAGAAAGCAATCATACAACGCCATAAAGGATAGGAAGAATGCGTTTCGTGGCACGCATAGCCAGATTAAGGAAGCGACCCACATTGGCCAAATACACATTCAAAAACGAAAAACCCCGCCAAATGGCGAACAAATATTCATTCACAAGGAACTACATAGATACGAGTATAAGGCAAAGGGATAGGGATACATAAAAAAAACAAAGACAGGAGTGGTGGGTGAAACAGCTCCCTAACGCCATCTCCTGGCCAACGAATCGGGTCACTTGGTTGCATAAATCCCCCTCAGATTTCAGAGTAATTTACGTTTCCTCGATAGCTCAAGTGGTTTGAGTATCGGCCCGGCAAGTCGAAAGATCTGTGCTTTAAGTCCTGATCAAGGAAATATTTTTACGCTTGTGATCTGTTCGATTCCACCTTCCCCACCACTCCTGTGTTTGTCTTTTATTTTCTTTCCTATCATAATTTTAGCGTGTGTCTATTTTTAGTAACAAATGAAATGTCAAGCAAGCAGAACAGGGGAGTGAGAAAAATTATTGAAAGAAAAACGAGACCTGGTGATATAGTTTATGGGAAATGTTCTTACAAAGAGTTGAATTCCCGTTAAGAAACGCGCTGAGAGTCACGCAAACGGAAAGCCAAGGAGAGAAGAAGCATAATGGTACGGGAACCGATTTGTTGACATGAGTGGGTGAAACGAGGACTGAGAGGCATCATTTAAGCCCCCATTAACAGATCACCGATGGCGATGTAACTAGAAGTGTTTAAAATATCTCTGAAAATATCGTATGTGCCATGCGAGACTGCCCACAAGATCTTTCTGTCTTTGTGAATATAGTTGGTACTCAGCATTCCTGGGAGAATGAGTTGTATGAGGATGTTAGATTTATTTTCAATTTTACGGCAGCATCAGTGACACGACTTCACTGATGTAAGAGATTTTCCGAGCATCAAACTAATTCTGCCTTTAATTACACGCCGTCCCCTCATTTGATAGAGGATTTGACCCTAAGTGGCCTGTAAAATAGCTACATAAAATGTTACACAAGACTATCAACGGGGAGCGTTTATTAGGAGCGCTTGCCATAATTTCGTATGATACTGGTTATAATCTTAAGATTAAAATTAAAGATTCCAGTCAATCACTAGTTATAAAATGACTATTTTGTCATGTTATCTCGGGAATTGTGATTCTTTTGGAAGTTGAAGCAAAATTGCGAAGTAGAGATAATTATATCGCGGGATTTTGCGAGAGATTGAAAATCCACTTGGTGCTAAAATATAATACGAAGAGCTGTGGTCTTAGTTATCATTTCTAACTGAGCAGACTATGTTTTATGTTCAATTTAGTATTTTTATCTTCGTCCTCATAACCACACTTCTAAAGATATTTTTCAGGATTAAACTGAGGTGTAACTGAACTTACTTGTCTTTTTCCTTCACTCCTTCGGCACACCAATTGTTTGATTGTTGTTACAATCGATGAAAAAATTTCAATTTGAATTGTAAATTCAAAATAAAATCAAACTCTGACGTTGATCATTTTTTGGATTGTTCCGATAGTCAATCACTCGGCGGACAATTCCCCTGCGAAGGAAAACATTTCACCTGCAGTCAGCGCTCCGAAGACTTCCATCCCCAGGCGTTGGCATAAAACAGAGGTATTCTCCACTCCTCTACAGGAGACACTGATATTTCGTGCCAACACCCATTGTGTCATTGGTTCTTATTGCATTCACGCGCGAGCATCTAGCTGTCCCCACTCGTCCCACCTCCCGTTTCATCTTCCACTCGGCTTCATCCCTTCAATTACTTTCTTGGACATCTCACTTCCTCTCTCTCTCTCTCCGAGTCGGAGTGTCTCAACCACCCTACAGACTTCATCTAATCTCGGTAATTCGATTATTCACTTCCCCTAACCATTCAGCGATCACCCTCTGCTTTAGAGCCTCAGGCGCCACAACTTCCTGTGTCCCGTGAACTTTCGCGCCAAATCTCGTTACAGGCAATTCCACGACAACGAAAACGTCAGTATACATCCTTACCTCTTCTTGAGTTTCTTTAAATAGGCATTACATCTCATCTTCCATTATAGTGTCCACTTCACCAGAAGTAATTTCCAAGACTTATTTATTTTCACTCCTGAATTCAACATTCTAATAACCAAATAAATCTCTGTATACTCTATTCATGCCTTGCCGGAGGCAGTTTTCAATACTTTATCGAGTAATAAATGTATTCTCTTTAGTATAAATATATTAGATGCTGAAATTCAGCGCCAAAGTGATAAGTTACATGCGTGAGAAATTTGTCTACGGTGTCCCGAATGATATTGTAATGTTTTAATGTGAGAGGCAGAATTTATAGGTGTGATTATATACTATTACCTTTGGACTGTATTTTTACTTTTCGGATTTACGAGTTCTGAATGACAGTGGGGAAAATACCCTTTTCATGAGGCTGTAATGCAGCTGGGTAAATTTTGTGATTCCTTTATGATCCCCTCTCGTACTCGTATAATGGTCGCGCATTCGAGTTCCACCGAGGACATGGATATTTTACGTCAAAATCGGTGTGCTGAGGAACCTAATAACAAGAGAGTGTTTATCGATATACCAGGAACACAGGGGTAAATCAGAAAACTCCGGTAGCTAGGGAGAGCATTTCTTTTTTTTAAGATTTTGAATAGTCTTTCAACTTTGTAGAGAAGAACGACTACAAAGAAATGGTGCTGCTTTCTCAAATGCTGTGTTTGAAACTACAAGCCTAAAATTCATCGATAATTTATACCCTCAATAAAACTTACACTTAATTTTCTCCGATATTTGTTGAAACTGTGACTAAAATCAAGCAATACCGTTATTAAAATGACGCGAAAACGTGAAAAAATTCTGAATCAAAGCACAAAAGATCTTGTGGTCGTAAAAAATTACTCTTGTGTAACTTTTATCTTGGGTGGAATTTACATAAATAAAGTCTAATTGAATAGAATGGTTTGAGGCGTCACTTAGTGGAAGCGATTAATATCGGAAAAGAAATACGTAGTTATTCCACGCATATTTTATTAAACACGACCCAGGTTTCGACTTACTGATGATTACGTTGCAAGTCGAAACCCAGGTCGTGTTTTTCTAAATATATGTGGAATAACTTAGCATATCTTTTCCGATAAAGTCTAATTTCAAAGAAGATATCTCTAATACCACTTCCTTAATATCGATAAAAAATTTTTTATATGTTACATTAGTAGCCCACCGGTACTGAAGTGGCGCATTCGTATCGCATTTCTTGGAATTGTGTTACGTACATGCAGAAAAAGACACCAGTAAATTATGGGAATTGTGCTATGAATATTTCTAATTGCTTTCCAATTCGATGGGCCTTGTTCGACCTCGGTCGCATAAGAGTGTCTATTCATTAGTTGCCGGTTACGTAATGGATGTTTATGGGCGAACGTGATTACTCTATTGGAAGGTTATTAGGTGAAAGGAAGATTGCCACCACTATTAGATTCAACTATTCGTTCTTCCCTCATGAATTACGCATTCATAACAAAACCAAACGTATTCACCTCTACGTTTGTATTCAAAATACATAGATAAGAGAGCTAATATGTATTGCTTGTATACTCAAAGAAATGCAAAATGCGAAGCTTTACCCGGGAAAACATTAGTGCATGATGTACCTGTTGATAAGCATGCTATACGTTAGTGTTTGAGAACGTGTTTTATGTACATGTTCCCATATATATTCATCCTTATACACAAGTGTCTAGTTATACACAAATGGCTGGTGCCATAACACACACGCCATACGCCCTTTCGGGGTTTCACGTTGATGTAGATGAGTATTCCTGAACTGTCGGCCTTATGAGTTCACACTTGTCCTTTCTTCATGTACATCTACATCTACACAATACCCTGCAAGCCGCCGCAAGGGTGAGCGGCGGGGGGTGATAGGTCATCCCCCAACTATGCAAGCGCTATCCCAATCATGTCACCTCTATACAAATATTAGTCTTATCTTGTAGTCGAAAAATTGTAATCACATGAAATAAACTACTTAGGTGCAACAATTATCAATAATAGGATACGTATATTCAAACTATGCTGTAGAGCTGTTAAAAAGATGGGTCTATAAAATGAAAAAATAGTATGCAGGATATGGACAAAATAGATAAACTACCGATTCTAATTATCTCCTACGCGATTGCTGACATATCTATTTTGATCTCGGATGGTACGAGGAAAAAACAACATTTTAAATCTATCCGTTCTACTATCTATCTCGCTGAATTTACGTTGGTCGTTCCCATCGAATAAGGCCGATAAAAGGCCAGGGCAATCCGGTAGGGGAGTTCCTCTTTTCCCTCTGCACAGTAGTTTGAACCGGGACTATCAGGGTAAAATGCAGTGCACAACCCGTCGCTCTACTTGTCCAACTGTGTCTGTTACGTGAAGGCGTTTGCTTGGAGAGTCAAGAAAGACGTGACATTGGGCGAGGCAGTTTAGTCTAAAAACATATTATGGTTTCGCTTCCCCATAGGAAACACGCATATCCTGGATAGGTGGATCTGCAATTCCTTGCGAATTCATCAACCATAAATAGAATATGAGTATAAAGAATACCTTTGGATTATAATTATCGGGTTTTAATATTTTTCTTCCCGGCTGTGAATGGGTTTGGGCTTCATCGAGATTAAGGAGACTATTTCGGCCTTAAAGAGGTGAAATGCTGTCATAATGGTGGGCAAGCAATAAAAAAATGCCGTAATTCGTGTAATATATATTGCGACACATCCATGGTTTCGATTCTATTTGCGAAGAAGATTACAATGATTGACCTGATCATGATGCCTAGCAATGAAGCCATGGTCATTTGGAAACAAACATAGGATAAGGGAATAAAAACATTTATTGCACACATGCTCAAAGAAAAAACACACAACAATATAAATAACAGCAACATGTGAGCTTTAGGTGGATTTGAAAAGATTCCCGAAGTAAGTTAGGAAATTTATGTGAGTGTGTATTCATATATATGGCATAATACAGATGAAAACACAAAGTAAATAAGTCAAAACTCTTCTTAACATACCAAACACGACGACTTTAGAATGAATAAATTCTAAACAATCCAATACGGGGAAAAATAAGAATCTTACGATTCGCCTCCAAAATATTTCCAAACTATTAAAAGAAGATTGTCACCGACACATGAATGTCACTTTTTAGAAAGTGATGGAGCCAACATGTACAAAACGTCATTTAAATACAGCGGTAGTATCATTTGTAATGAAAATATGATTCTTCTACGGCCACCTCCAAAATTCATTAGCAATTGGCGTGTTCAGTTTCTCTGGTGTGTTGGGCTGAAAGTATCATATTGGAACCAAATAAAGGCTAAAACATTAGGCAGGTGAACGGAATGGTTACATGAAAACAGGTTCAATACGTTCATAAACATTTTTACTCTCTCAGAAATCTTGACAGTACGTGAACGGCGATAGAAAACTTAGGCGATAAAGTTGACGACAATCCTGGTGGAGGATAATATACGCGATCATTACGTAAGTACGGCAACAGGTAATGTAACATGTCCCTTCCCTAAGTCAGTGCTCTTCCATCAGCTCAATGAATCCGATTCAACACTACACTGCTTCGACTGCTTCGGCTTTACAAGTACTGTTGTACTACTAAGTAAAACTGGCCGGCCAACAAAGGTCGGCATACGAGAGTCATAGATTCCACCCTTCATTGACGATTAAAGTATTCCATTGTTTCTAAAAATCACCACCCTTATTTTTAGCACGAGGCGTTTTGATTGGAAGTCAAGATGTTCGGAAATGCTCGTACCTACGTACGATACGTTCGGAAATGCTCGTATATGAACCATTATTCATTATTGAGTTAAGTTTCTATATCGTATATTTGCTCTTTGTCTTCGCTTGAAGTTAAAACGTATTAATGGTGTTCGGATATATTTCCTCCTATTGTTCCTATTCTTATCTCATTATTATCTCTACATCTGAATTAAAATTTAATCCATTTATGTACTAATGGAATAAGGGCGAAATCAGAGGGGGAGCGTAGAGACCGCGCGCCCCTCAGAAGAAAGGTAGGGAAATAATTTGATTTTATTTCCTGAAAAAAGTCATCAAAATATCCCAGGACAAATATTAATCAATTGAAAAAAAATCTATTTTTGAACAAATGTGCTTTGATGTGATGTGATGAGCCATTTTTTATTTTTTCCCTTGATTCCGAACATTTCAATATTTAGTA
Organism: Hetaerina americana; assembly: GCF_022747635.1. NCBI lineage: Eukaryota > Metazoa > Arthropoda > Insecta > Odonata > Calopterygidae > Hetaerina > Hetaerina americana. The sequence continues at coordinate 48,167,130 of NW_027287538.1, read as the reverse complement.
ATATTTAATTTAGGATAATAACTAAGGGTTTCAACACAAAAAATTTGGCTAAAATGTACGATACAAAACCCTTACTTACATATACATTGTCATACCGCTGGGACGTCCCCGTGATCCTTGTGAAAGTCAAGCATCCCCTCCTTGTTATGGCATTGCCATTATTTGTAATATTCTGAGCGAATCGAAATAAATTATGTTTCGATAGAGTTTGTTCGAGACGTAGTTGGTGGGAGTTGCCCCAAGCCGTTCAAGGACGACGCTGACACTTTCGGATCATTCATAACCCAGTGGGGTGGCCATTGAGTGATGGTTTCACGTTAAAAACACTATTGAGGAAGGCAACAGGAAACCACCTCAATTATCATTTCCAAGAATATAATTATGGACACTATAGAGAATATGAGTCCTGGCAACTACGGGACTCGGCCTAATCGGCCGTGTCTCGTGCCCGGCAGCGGAAGAGGTGAGGCTTCCGCGGTCGTCATCTCACGAAACCCTTGCAAAGGAAAACCGACAGCAGCAGGACAGAAGACGCAGGAGAAGGCCAAATTAGTTTGAATGGGGACTTGAAATGTTAGGACAATGTTAAGGGCAGGAAAGTTAGATAATATTAAACGAGAGATGGAAAGAGGAATTATAGATATTTTAGGTTTATGCGACGTGAGATGGAAGGATAGCGGGGATTACTAGAGTGATAGTTATAGAATAATACACTGCGGCGGGGACGAGAGCCAAAGAGGGGTTGCTATAATATTAAATAAAGAGGTTTGAAGAACGTTTTTAAGGCAGGGTTGTCCATTATCACCGGTGCTGTTCAACGTATATCTACGGGATGAGAATCAATATAAATAAAACGAAGGTTGTGCGATTTTCTAGAAAGAAAAAGGCTACGTTTAACATTAGAATAGGAGGGCAAAAACTATAGCAGGTAGAACAGTTTAAACGTATCTCGTAAGTGTTTCGGACCAACACGGTCAAAGTAGTAGGGACGTAAGGAGAAGAATTGCGCTAGGCAAAGAGGCTTTCACAAGGAGGAGGGAGTTGATGACAGGGACGTTGAGTAAGGATGTTAAGAAAAGACTCGTAAAAACTTTGATATGGAGCGTAACAATGTACGGCGCGGAAACGTGGTCACTGAAGCAGGAGGATAGACGTAGATCGGAGGCTTTTGAAATGTGGGTGTGGAGAAGAATGGAGAAGGTGAAATGGACAGAGAAGAAAACAAATGAGGAAGTACTTGGCATGGTGGGAGAGGAGAGGGGTTTGTTGGGAGAAATCCTAAGGAGGCAGGAAAAGTGGATGAAGGGCGTATTGAACGGCAGTGGTATGCTGAAGACCGTAATAGAGGGGAGAATGTTAGGCAAACGAGGAAAGGGCAGGAACAGGACAGGAATGTTGGACCGGATGAAGGGAGGAAGTACACAGAGATGAAGAAGGGCTTAATGTAGAGTAGGTTACTGAATAGTGTTTTGCTGGGAGTCACAAAATATTTATTTGATAGTTGTGTCCATGCAAAACCTACCTTAACTGGCAGATTACTAATTAATAACTCAGAGGAAAAAATATATTATTTGAGCGTGTTTATGTGTGCACGCTTCATCTCCATCTTACCCTGCGAGTCACCACTAGGGCTAGTGATAGGGGATGTTTTGTCACCAGCTATTGGCGTATTTGTGGTGGTGGAGTTTCGCATTCTTGCTTGTTGTGGCCTGGCTTGCGTGTTGTTGGATGGCTTTTGTGCTGCATCCTGGGGTGCAGTTTTTTGTTGGTTGGCAGTATATGTTTTTGCATGAGTGTTGGATGAAGGGATTTTTGCATGAGTGTGTGCGCTGCTGTGGGTGTAATTTTCCACGTTGTTGTTTTGCATGTGGTATTGTTCCTTTTTACGGTTGGTGACCTAACACCCCCCGCCACACGCCCTTGCGGCGGCTTGCAGGGTATTATGTAGATTAAGATAAATTAATTACTGAGCAGTGGTTAATAGCCTCCAGGAAGTTATAGGTGTACATTTTTTTCAAAATGTTGAGGTCGTAATGAGATTTCATAATGCGAGAAAAAATGATTCTTTATATTGACCGGTTAAGCAGTCAATTTCCATCAACTTCTCACTGTGGTATCTCTTACCAGTGCAATGCGGGGCTAAAATCATTTCCTTCTTGCCTGCGCTAAACTCATTGAATTTGTCTTTATATTAAAGTTAAAGTTGTTTATGTAATATTCATGCTTTCAATGGCCCCCTACCTAGGCTATTCAGTAACAATGTGACGTTCTCTTTTTGTTCGTAACGGATTCTTCTCGAAACGAGCACCTTTCATGTGTGGCCTGTTAAGTTCCGAAAAGAGGTCCTTCGGCGAAGGGTCCCAAATACTCGAAGCTTATTCATGGTGCGGTCCAACCAACGCGAAATAGTGGACCCGACCCACGGCCGGAAATCGTACAACAAACGCGGGGAACGGATGGAATTTCCAAAGAGACACGCGCGTCGTCTTTGCCGAGGCGTTCTCTCGCCCCGGAGAGAGTGCCGCGGGAGGACGACGGCCGCGCACGTCTCCCTCTCACGGGCGGAGGGAGTGAGGAAAGGGGCCCCCCTCGTTAAATCCTCCTCAGTTCCCCCCCGCGCGGGGCCTCCGTGGCCGGGCGCCCTCGAACGTGGCGGCGGCCGTGCCGAACTGCTCTCGCCCCGACCGCCGCCCGGGCGACAGAGGTGGCAGCGGGGGAGAGAGGGGGCGAGGGAGAGAGGGTGGCGGGCGGTTCGGTCGTCAGCGGCGGGCAGGAGGCCGTCGGCGGTCCGAGGGTCGGAGGAGGAGGAAGGTAGGGACCCGAACGCGAGGCATCCGTGACATGGGGACAGGTGACCTCGGAGGTGGTCAGACCACTTCTTCCCGGCCCCATCCACACCCCTCCCACCTACCCGAACCCACCTGACCCCCCCCATCTCATCCTCCGCTCTCTCTACCCCCCTCCCCCCGCGACCATCACGGTGCTTTGAACATTCGTCCAGATTTCCGTTACAATAAATCCCTCTACGACTTGCCCTCGCCCGCTCCCGACTCCCCCGTACGCATAAAAAAAGGCGCACTCGAATTCATACTCTCGCACGTTGTGCGAGCACTGCGTGCGTGCTTCATCGCCTCGGGATTTTTAATTCTCACGAATCGGAACCGGTCGCAATAAAAGCGAGCAGGGAGTTCCGAGGGAGGGAGGATAGAGGACGGAGTGGGGAGGAATTGGAGTGGGGGACAGGAAAGAGGGTGTGGGGGACGGGGAAATTTTTTCGTTGCCTCAAATCCGAATTCTTTCGCTAAGGCGAATCTGCGAGGTGTGCGAGAAACACGCTTCACGCCTTTTTATTGCCCTTATTCCTAAGCGTCGCTAAAGGGCTTCCAAGCGTAAATGCGAAAGAAATAGAGAATCCTCACAGAATTAAGATCAAAAGAAAGTTTTTTCGTAATTAAATGAGTACAAAAGTCAGGTAAAATTAATGAATGCAATGAAATGAACGAATTTATTGACTTCCAGAGATCAGTTTTGAGTGGAAGTATGTTTTTTTGTTTCATTGATTGATTAATTAGAGGTGCATTGTGTTCTATAAGTATATGCGTCAGAATGTCCGTATAATCCTCCACCACCTCTTGAAGGATTGGCACATTTTTTTAAAAGAACTTATGTAAGATGTCTATGGAGACTGATATCCCCATTTTTTCTAAAACTAAATTTCAGGGTCACCGTTACTGCGTCTCGATGTTGAATTTCTTTCATCGTGAGCCTTATAAAGAGAAAAAGCCAAAACCAAACTCCGTTTACATTACGCCAGATACTGAAATTTAGCCCAATTTGGAAGTCATTTTATTGGTGTGGAGTACAAGAAGACTCAATAGTAGCAGTAGTAGTATTTAAGGGAGGCGACCGACTGCTGAGGTCATTTGCGCCATTGGGGATGGGCAGGAAAGGTTGAAGGGTGGAGAGAAATCCTGCGTCGGCATTAGCCTACTCTTTACGAAAGGCGCCAAGGGGTCCGCAGCTTAATGTCCCATCCGACGGACGGCGTACTCACTCTAAGTGCCCTCCACAAAGCACCTCAAGTAGGGATCGAGATACCACTGAACAATATTCAACACCGCCGGGATTTGAACCCGGGCCCTCTGGGTGGGAAGCCAGTACGATAGCCATCGCACCATCTCGATACCCCAAGAAGACTCAGACAGAGAAAGAGTTAGAAAGACTCAGAGTCAGACTAAAAAAATAATGAAAGTTTATCCAACGGTAAAATGATTATTGAAAATACTGGTCATTCTGAACTCGCTGATTAAGACTTTTATTTTTTTTGATAAAAAACAAATATTATTAAGGATTCGGATTTAACAAGAGCGAAAAGCACTCCTGGACGGAGAATCTGGACGCGCAAGTTATCTTGCTGGTTACATAGTGTTTGGTCGAAGTAATTATTCAGAAACTCCTCCAGTGTATTCGCCGCCTGCACCGCTGTCTCATTTCGCTCACCATGCAATATCAACGAAAATGTTGAACTCCCCCCATAGAACGTATTGAATCTTAATAAATTCATACAACAAGGGTAAGAAGAGTCAAATATTTTATTCCCACTTTATCTTTTGATGGCATATGACACTTTCTATTATTTTTATGGTACTGATATTTATGTACAAGTGGGAATTGAATGGAGTAATACAAAGTTGGAACGCTGCATATAGAGAGAAAATTTGGGTCTTCAAAGGCATGAAACCACAAAATACAACGAGTGGTGTTTTTAAGGTTGAGGTATGCCCCAATCTTATGAAGGCTACTCTAATTGTCAAATTGAAATTAGATGTTTATCCCTTGTTCAAAGCATAAAGATTAAAAGTCACAGAATAAAATCACGCCAGTTGAAGCAAACTCATTTGGGTCTTGCTGTCCAGGTTGTTAGGATACCGTCCCTCCGGGTGACCGCTCATTGTCCGTCCCTTCCCCGGCGCTCGTTTGCGCTAAAAGGGAATGATGGCGCAGAAAGGCCTTGGCCTCCGAAGCGCCTTTAAGCCCTGACTGACGCCAAGCCCGAGGTTCTTTTGTCTGGCTTTTAGCCCCCCTTTTAGGTCGCTCCACTCTTCGCGAGCTCTATATTCCAGCGTCCGAATCTCCAAATGCTTTCCTTAAATGAAAGGAAAATGTTTTAATCCTTTGACTCGTAATAGATGGATGTTTAACCTTATCTGCACTGAATTTTCCTAAATAGTTGTTTTTTTTACAAGTTTCGCGTAGTAGGTTATCAATAAAAATATACTAGCTAACTTAAAAAATTCATAGAAGCACTATAAACCTCAAGCCACAATGCGCGCATTACACAAATATACGGAGAAGAAGAGTCACACGGGTCTATGTGCACAGACATACATATGTTTGCGAGTGTGTGTGTATATATACACACATATACATATATATTGAAGATAAGTGTCACGGTTGTGAAAAATAATGACAATAATTTAAATGGAGAAGCGAGATAGCGCTAGCGAACAAAAAGACTCAGAGAAACATGTACAAATGAAACTCACCCGTTTTCCGAATTTTCGGTGGCCAAACCACCTTCCCCTGGGAAAAGAAGGAACTGAACTTGTATAAGGGGGTTGGAAGCCCGAAAATATTTACGTTCGTGTTCTCTCATCTGTATGTTCCTGCTACGTGTCCTATCCTTACGTCATTGTTTGTATTGTCGAACGGCTGTTTTCATCAATTGTGCTAAATATATCGATAAATGGGTGCACACCTAATTGGTTATTAAATTAATTTGGTGTGAACTAATATGTTATTATTAATTATTTTTTTATATTTGAATTTATCACGATTTTTCGTTGCGTGACAGCTATGGAGCGGGTACTTTTCGTGAGACATTATTTATTTAAAATAATAGCAATGAAGTTGAGATGAATAAAAGAAATATCACCACAATAATCAACCAGAAAGTTAGATTAAGGTAGATTTTTGATAAGGTTATAAGTTACATAATACTAAGTCTAACGACATATAATATTCAGACAATGATGGTAATAACGGGGCAATTTACCCTGCGCCGCCTGTGTTTTCCCAAAAACATCTGGTACCGGCAAAATCACACAACTTGGGTGAAGCTTAGGGTGCCAAGAGGCGTGACCCAGAATCGAATCCGGGCTCTCCATTCAGTAGTCCAGCGCTCCAGCCACTAGACTACCACGTCCCAGAAGAAAAATGAAAACGAAAACATATGAACAACCAGGGGCTACATCGAGTAGCTTCTCCCAAATGTTTGAATTACCATGAACTGAACTCAAGTTTTTTTTTAGGGTTTATAAGATATCAGTCTCCAACACCGTCTGGGAATCATCTGTAACCATCACTTTCAATTTAACGCTGCGTGCCAAAGTCATTTGTCACGCAGTCAGCCGTGATATTCGACCTCCTCCCAGACTCATTCAGTCATGCCCACAATGCCAGCGGCGCGTGTTATTTATCCACCGTAATATTCCAATGAGGACATAATCAAGTACTTGTTTGACAAATTAATTCAATCAAAACTCCCATTAATAATATGAATAATTAATTATGAGAAATTGTATGCTTACGAGGGAGAAATGCCAGAAGGGGTGGCTACATTCGCAATGATTTCGGATAAGAGTGAGTAATAGTTTCTCACAATATTTGAAAGCACCCAATAGAAAGCGTGTTTGTCCAATGCGTGGGTAGAACTTATGAAAAAAAAGCCCGTGGACTAGTGGAGCACGAGGGAATATTGATCGTAAATATGATTGGCACTGACTATAAATTGTAACTTCATTTGTGGATATGTTGAAAGACATTATATCATTTTTCCTGAACAGACGTAAGAGAATTTAAATTGAGCCATTTATTTGACCCGTATTCTTTAACGCTGCGAAGAGTAATCTCTCAAGATGATAAGCAAGAACGGATTCGGTGATATTACAAGCATTAATCGCGTCTTGTTTTCTATAAATTTCGCACGTGGGTAACGTCGCCATGTAAGTGGATTAATTCTATCCGTGGAGGGAGTGAAGAATAATTATAGTTTGAAACTTTTCCCATTGATCACTTCCCGCAAGCGTTCAGCAGGTGAGCCAGTCTTTATGATAGCGACGCTTTGCTACCTACGTATGGGTGGGTGTCCGCGGTTTGGGATGGATGAACTGCGGTCATGCAGTCTCCGTTCTCAACTGCACAGAAGCGGTAATTAATTCCACCGCACGTGGCCTTAAATATGGACGGTTCCCGACATTGAAGCACTTGGAGGGGAGGGAGGGAGTTTGCGTGTTTCGACTCGTTGAAAAGGTCGTGGCCACGTTTGATTTACGCCGACGAGGGCCCCACCGTCCTGTCGTCGAGCGGCTGGAGTGGGGCGTGGAGGTTGCGGGCAAGGAAGGACGGCACGAATCTCAGACACGTATGCCTGCGTATATCACTGGTCATCGGTTCAAATCTGGCCGTTGGGCCCGTGGCGAGAATCCACCGGAATGCCACGTTCCCAACCAGTCCATCAACTCAGAGCCGTGGGACGTACCTCGGTCAAACCGGGTCATCTCTAAGATCATATGCCGTCGTCGTCCCTAAATCGACTCGGGAAGAAAAAAAGAAAAAGATATGACCAAGAAGTCGCCCCAGGAGTTCTTCTGCTGAGTGAATGATTATTGTTGAGGAGGCGGCTTATCCGACTGAGACGCGCTGAAAGTTTCCCTTTTTAGGAACGATGGTGAAAAAAATGGAATCCTCTTGGCTAACGCATAAAAAATAATCTATTTCGTGGACATACATTTCCTTTGAGGTTTTTTTGAGATTAAGGCGTTTGAACCGTCGGAGATTTACAACGAAATGAGACGTAAGGGTGGGGAAAAACAAGCCATGACGACAAACCCTTAATGTTGTTGTAAAAACCAGCATTCTGCACGTTTTCATTGATAATGTCGTTCAAATACTAATTTAATTTGCGCTAAATATTAACTGATTGATCTCCGAGGTTAAAATGTTAACCAAGTCACGCTCTACATCCGCTAGTCGGGCAATATTAGGAAAATTAAAGGGAAATGCTGTCGAATGGATAGATTCTACGATTCTTCTTTCGCTCATACCCTACGTTCACATCACAGAGGTGATGCATTCACTAATTAATTCCAATGTCCCATTTACATGCTTCCTCCTCTATTTTTCGTCGTTCATCCTATAAGATCCGCTATTCCCCCATGCGGTGGCTTGCGGGCTATTCTCGTGGATGCAAGGAAGTTATGTTGCCGCACTCTGTATTTGCAAAGGAAATGGCGGTGGATTTGGAAATTCCCTATAGGGCGGGTGGGTCGGAACTATTTGCATAAATGAGTGGGAACTGTACTAGTCCATGAAGTGGGTACATACATCTTTTATTTTCTGCTCGGGTCTAATTATAATTCTTAAACTTTCGATGGAAACTATTTCGAAATTAATGAGTGCATGTAACGACGACAGTCATACTGGTTTCCCTGTGGGTCATCGATCCCAACCCCGAGAATGTTCCGTTCCATTGATGACATTCACTTTTGCGGGTATAAAGCAAATAGAAATATCGTGTTTGGATGACAATGAATTGAAGTTAATGACAGGAATCTAACAACAACAAGTTGTTGCTAGATTCCTGAGGAAACTTTGAATTTGTTGATATTATTTTGTTCCTTTTGTTAATGTATGCTCATTGCCATTAAATTGGTTTCTGTATCTAATTTCCAAATTATAAATAACCAATCAACCTGGGTTCAAATCCCACGTGATGTCTTTAGACAGCATATCTAAACACTCAAGTGTTGTAATTTTCTGGTTACATGATGGGAAACTGAATGGAGGGGGGAGAGGGACTGACCCACCTTATTACCCTGCATGAGTGAACTTCACACGCCTTATAGCCTAGTTCTGGGTTAGTTCTACCCTCATCTATCAAAGCCAACCCCAATGTTGATTGCCGTGATGATGATATATGCCCACGAACGCAGTTCCAATTACGTACGAGTAATTTCCGCTGTCCCTCAGGGAGACATAACGGGTCCTTTGCCTTTTCTTATATGCACAAATGATGGCAGCCCGTAGAAAAAAAACTTTTAAAGACTTTTCGCTAAGGATATGGAGAAATAAGGATCCATTGAGATCGCCAATCCTTTTCAAGCAATTGGAATGGCATTCGCGATGACTGCCCTAAATGCTTTCCATAATTTTCGCTAACAAAAGTACGGTAAATAACACAACGTTTAGCCTCAATTATGATTTGCTCAAACTAACGTCTATGACCACTTGGATGTTACCAGCATATCGGGCCCGTTTTGTAGAAAAAGATGATATTATATACTAAATATATTCTGTGCCGCCGTCAAAAAGCTAATATTTGTGAACCATATTGTTGGGAAATTAAATGGCGAAAAACTGGAGGAAACGTTAAAATCGAAGCAATTAGAACTCACTTAGAACATATGAGCCATCTGCGGAAACACATTTTTAAGGATTAAAATGATACAGAGAAAAGTACCTGAACCCTCCCAAAAGTGCTTCACAACCAAATGCAGAAATCATCTCTGCCTCACAATAAATGCAATAAAGGCAATAGAGGCACAATGAGAAAGAAGCACGATGGCTTGATGATTCTTCTTCCCCTCTTGCAATGTTCTCGACCACAGCACTACGAAAGATCGAAACACATGAACTTAAGCAAATCTGCCCTTACTTCTTTCTCCCCTTTTTTCACTCCTAATGTCTGAGAATTACCTGCCACACACCTTTGGGACTGATTTCAGAATATCTTCTTGATTCAAAAAATTATACTAATAATTCTCACTCCATAAAGCTGTCCAGTCATGATGTAATTTCATATACATGGTCCGTCCCAAAAAATAAGTAGAATAAATCGGGTGAAAACTTAATTACAGATCAAAGTATAAATTACTAGAATCTTCAAAACAGCACACCACCCTTGTGCATATCAACACGTCGGTGTCGGCGCCTCTGCCACGCTTCTGGTTCGCTTCCTGGAATGCGTCGACGGGAATCTCGTTCAGACACCCCGTCACGGCCTCTTTGACGTAATCCAGTGGTCCAAAATGGTACTCAGGGGTTGTGCTTGGGTCTTACACAAAGGCCCATGCCTCATCACCACTAAACACCTATTCTAAAAAAATCGGGTAAGTTTCACATTGATCCAAGAGGTCCAAGGCAAGATTGTCACACAAACAGTCTTCTGACAGCACCTAGGGGAACATCATGGTACAACTTTCTAATGGTTAAATCATCTGTAAGGATGCAATGCAATGTGATTTCTGAATATTGCACCCTGCTAGCATCCTGGCACTTGGGGGTCAATCAAAATTTAGCATGTGTCTCACGTTTTGCACATTTTAATCACACTGTATTGTAGATTGATGTCCAAGGCGTCCTCTTCGTCAATCTCCTCGTTGCCCTCCCAGAACATCCTGTTCAAGCAGAGAACCATCACTTGATACAATTCTCCATCTCCATAAACATCCTTAACCATGACCATGGTCTCCGAACTCGGTTCCTGAGTTGAACACAAAATTTTATCGCATATCATCGCTTCATGGAAAGCGGCATCGTGAATTTGTGACGCGACCTTCGAAAAGGGATTAAGTCAAGCAACGATCCGCGGACTGCTATGGCCCACAGAAAACTGACGCGGGTAGTATTGTTTTCCCAAGACCTCTCACCATTTTCCCCACCACAAATCGTCCCACTACAGTTGTCCGCTTGGATAGGAAAAATCGTTTCACTTACTTTTGGAAAGGACCCTGTATATATGGACGAAATATTTATTGTATGAAACGGATATGGTATAGATATAGGCAGATCTTTATTTGTGTGCTCCAAAATGTTTTTTATTCTTTAGGTAGATTTTCAAATATGGAAGAAAAATGGAAATGATTGATGACTGTAACGATAAAAACTAAAATCACATCAGTATAATTGCGTATTTTATTTGATTAATCATTATTCATTTATTTATCGACTTAATTGGGCGAGGTTGAGACTAATAGTCCCTTCTTCCACCTAACCTTACATTACAGACATTATATTGAAGACAATCACATACAACCAGGCTGTAAAGCAGCGAAAAAATAACATTTAAACGTGATCCCATAAACCAAATTAACCAACACAAAAATAGGAGACAGAGGAATAGAGAATATAAACTAAATAGCGGTTTTTGGGAAGGAGGACGAAGATAGATAAATGAAACAGACTGCGTTTTAGGAGGGGGATGAGGATTTGGTGTTTTCTACTCACCTTATTAAAAATTTTAAATAAAAACACCTACTCCTCGTCAATCAGTTACGCAAAGTGGTACACGAATCGGGATTTATTAATTTAAAATGAAATGTTCCAGGTTTTTCTCCCCAGTGTATTTTACTAGCTCTTTGATTCTTCCCTCTATTGTCGGCCGCGAGGCACACAGTTAACGATCCACAGATTTGGATTTGTTTACTGAAGGAAGTGCAATAACAGCGGAAAACCTTTCCCTCAGTTGCAACAAAACAGTGCCCAGTGCATTACGCCTGCCTCATCGTAATGGTCTCTCATTTTTTTTATCATAGGGAAGGTTTACACGTGTGAGGATTGGTTGGATTTCAGCGAACAGGGAGCAGATGAGAAGGTAGCCCGTGTTTTCTCGTCTCTGTGCATGCGGCGAATGGGGCGGAATTTTCATGTGCTGGCGCAAAAGGGGAAAATGTGAGAATTCCGAGCTATTCGCGGAATATTTGAGCGTCACCTCCGGCAAGGCAACCGTGAAGGTCGCACGGCAAAAGGCGAGCGCCGGCCACGCTGAACCCCTCTACTACTATGACAAGTGATCCCCGCTTCATTGGCCGTGCAAACGCGTCGCGCCAGGGACTTTGATGAGCCGAAGGTTGTCACCAACGTGATATCGTGTAACAAAGTAGTTCACCAACTGTAAAAACGAGGCTAGGATCGACATAAATTCTGCTGCTAACGTACCACGCCTCATGCCCATAGATTAAATACATTTTTTTCTCTCTATGATAGTGTTGGCATTGACTCTTTTTGCATAGAGTACTCGAGTGATTTTTGGTACCAATTTTGTAAATGCTGTCGTCTATGAGGTTTCGTTTTTTTCGGAGGTGTCTAAGTCTACATAAATACCCCGCGATCCACCAAAAAGGTGTGTGGCAGGGGTAAATCCCTGGCCAACAATTCATTCAGAGGGACTAAGGAATGGGAGGGTTTTCGTGTTTAGGACAGTATTCATTGAAAAGTTTGACTTAGCGTATCGGTCTGGGCATTTCCTTAGGTTTGCGCCAGAAATCATTGTATTTGGCCAACTCCGTATATTTCAATACTTCTAAATGATGGAAGTGCCATTTTGTTTCCATTTTCGAAAAATAAAATTTAATTCAATTATTAAAAAGAAGAAAAAAATGATCTGAGATCATTAATGTCATAGAGAGCACCAACGTACACATCAGCGCGCAGAAATATTCTGTAGTGGCCGTAGCCTTTAACTTTAAAATAACGTTCATTTCCATACCCTACAGAAGAAGGATATTGAGCACCTGATAAATACGAGAGTGGTTTGTCCATGAATCATTTTCGAGCAACAAACAATTCATCGCTGGCATAAAACAAAGATTAAGGAAGCGCCACCGTCTTGGGCTCCAATTGAAATCTTGCCCTTGTGTCAGCAACTCAATCAATTCCTTGATGCTTAATCTATTTTTTAAATTTAATTTTCTTTCTCGTGGGTACACTAGCGCAGCGTAGACCATTTGGATTCCGATTTACCTATCTGCCGACTGAGACACTCGACATTTTTATTTAAATTATTCTCGTATGCCATTCAAACGGCAATTTTCATGCTCATGATGTTAACGGGGCAAATGGCTGTTATTATAATGACATTTAGTCTCTTTTTGGTCAAGTAGAGGGTTAATATATATTTGGAATTGTAGTCTACCGTTTAAAATAGGTTTTCGATAGAGATTTTTTCATTTTTATTACTGCTAACATCATCCTAGACCATCCCCGTAGACTTTGTTAAAAAATGAATGATTCCGATTAACATTACATCCAAATTTTAACGTCAAATGTTTGGAAAATGTATCTCGTTTGTCCTAGGTTTGTCCTGTTGAGTTTACATTGGATTTGCATTTCAGACATGAATTCAGGCTAATAATTTTGTGAATTTTTTGAAATATTACATCTTATTAATTAAACTGCAAGAGAAAAACGTAGCCATGAGGAAAATCCGGCACTGACCACTTCTTGGTAAGTATGAATGGAATAGACTTGTGGATCATTATTCATTCTTGCATCCAAAATTAGTTTTAGAAACTTGATTAAGTTACACGTATCCTCCTCCAGATATTTTCATGAATATGACATTCGATATGACGAACCGTTATAAGAGGTCCATATTTATAAAACTAACCTAGACTAATAAAAGATAGCGCGGAACCTAGATGAAACGATGCGGATGTTAGAAAGGCATTACAACGTCAAAGGCCATGTCACACCAAGATGGAAAATACTATATGTTTGGGATTTGTTGCCTCAGGCGTAACTTTATGGGATTTGCATAACATATTGAAATGAAATGAAATAATGGACTTTGTAATTCCACACAAAAGTGTGTGGAAATACAAATTCAATTATTCATTTCATTTCAATATGTTTGGGATGATGGATGATATCTCTAGCGACAAAAAGAATGAGATCACTTATGATTATAAGATATGCAGGGCGAATGCCAAGAATGAATTTCGGAAAGCGTTAAGGGAATTCAAAAGGAAAAGGTTAGCTGAAAATTTGAAAGAGAATCCAAAATCATTTTGGTCATATAGCAGAGAAGTTCAGGGAAATAATTCTACTGTCAATTCACTCAAAAATGATAGAGGCGAAAAATTAGCCAGCAGTTTGGCAAAGGGTAACTTATTAAATTGATTCTTTCAAAGCGTCTGCACTAATATCTCACAGAATACCCCCGATAGTTTACCAAATCAGCCGATGCAAAAAATTGAAATCTCACATGATGGATTAGAATGTTTGCTGAAAAATATTGAGCATAATAAATCCTCTGGGCCCGATGAAATACCCACTCGTATATTTAATAATCTAGCTTCGGAAATCGCGCCATATCTATAAATAATATTTAAGAAGTCGCTGGTAGATCGCAAGGTTCCCAGAGATTGGAAAACGGCTAACATAACACCAATATTTAAAAACGGAGACAACAAGTAACCGAGTAATTACGAACATGTATAGTTGGTGGTTCGATCGTGACACACCTCGTTAATAAAATTAGAGAGATTAAGTGTAGGAAAGATAGATTTTAGATCATTTTTTCATCATTGTCATTTTTTCCGCGAACGATAGGGGATCATAATAACATTGTTCGACCGCGGTAGGATCATGTTCGGGTAAAATTATTCTGGTGTGTATTCACCCCCTGCCACACACCCTGGCGGTGGCTTTCAGGGTGTATATATGTGTGCATATATACATATATAGAAAAAAATAAAACATTTCTAATCCTGGCCCAACACGACGTAAACATGACACCTTGCACCACAAACACTTTCAATTATACATGCCTCTCGACTCCCTTAATGCCGCTCAACATGCTTATCCTTTTCCTCCCTCTACCTCGCCTGCCTAACAATCTCTGCCATGATCTTTAACATTCCATCTCCATTAAAAAGGCTCAGAGTCCACATTTCTTACCTCCTCTGGATTTTTCGCAACAAACCCCTCTCCACCCCAGGGCATGTTCGTGCGCTTACCTTTCCGGTCATTTTTCTGTTTCCCATCTTCTCTGAGCCCAAATCTCACATCGGAAGTATCCGAGGACGGACACCCAAAAAATATTCATTTTGCGTTATACAGTGAACTTACTGTGCTAGTATATTTACGTTTTTATTAAACTTGCTACAACCAGGAGAGGCGTGGTTCTCTCTAGGCGCTAGGGTAGGCAGGCAACCTCGCAACGATTGTCAATGATCAGTTCATAGCGACGTGATTTGGAGCTGAGAAACGTGAAGAGAGGGTAACAATACTGTGACAGTTAAAATAGGTTGATTGAAGTTCGGAGTTAAGAATACCCATGGTCTGCCCCAAAAATAAGTAGAATAATTCCAGTTTAAAAAATTATTGCCGATGAAGGTTCAAATTAATGAAATTCTTCAAAATAGCATCCTTGGGTATCGACACACCGATGCCAGCGCCTCTGCCAGTCGCGGCACACTTCCTGGAAGGTGTCAACGGGAACCTCGTTCAGGCACCTCGTCACGGCCTCTTTGATGTTATACAGCGTTCCAAAATTGTTACATTTCAAGCTCCTTTTATTCTTTGGAACAAAATAAAGTTCGGCGCCTAGGGCAGCGTTGCCACCTTGTGCTTGGCCAGGTACTCGCTCACGAGGAAGGCGGTGTGGGATGGCAATTTGGTGTGGTGCAGCTTTCAGTCGGAAACATATCACATTCCTGAGGCGTTGCACTCTTTTCCCCAGCCTCTAGAGGACTTTCACGTCAAACTTATTGTTCGCTGTCTGCCCCTAAGGCACATACTATTTGTAGATAACTTCTTTTGGGTCGATAAAGATGATGGAAAAAGTTTACTTATTTTTGGGACAGTCCCTGTATTCCTAAAGAAAGTAAAGTAACAGAAGCTTAAGCGGAAAGGTTGGTACTACATATATAAATGAATAGATACGTATGTATTTTAGTAAATATAATAGATAGGAGTTATGGGAGTATCCTCAGCGCACTTGGCTCATTGTTCGACCCCACTAACTCATGATTTCAGTTGAAAAACTCCTGGAATAGGGTACATATCGTTTTACACAAGAATGTCAGAGCAGAAAAATAATAAAAATCTGAATTTTCGCTTATTTGTTCCCTATTCAAATCCAGGACAACATATCAAAAGTCGACAAAATTCCCGTGCCGGCGTCCCCGTTTTTTCTGAACCTGAATCCCCATTGTCCTCTAAAATATAAAAAGCAACATTTAAAGAGCATGCCTTACCTACAATATTAGTCCGATGTGACCTTAAATGGTCTGAAATTAAATAGAGATATTTCCTTAGCTAGGAAAACGATAATAAAGAGTAGGACTGTTTAGTACAGGACGACATCTACTCGCATAATTGAAACACTTGTGTAGTGCTGACATAATAAATTGTCTCCTGACTCAAAAAGTAATGAAGAAAGGTAAACATATTTCCAACGCTGATTGCTTGAGCTCCCATAGACCACTCAGTGACTTCTATGGTTATTATAAAATATAATAATGGAATGGAATTCAGCGAAGTTCAAAAATTACTTTTTCAGTTATACTGCAGAATCTGTCGTTTAAAAGTCAGACGTTTTATTTGTAGAGGGGCATCGAAGGCTACTAAACAGCTACCTTGTCCACACTTCTTGCAATTGACTAACAGGAAACCCAAGGAAATCATATGCCATGGAAAGGTACTTTGTATCCATCAGCGAGTTATTGGATAGCATTTCACCTCTACTTAATGGATTTCGCTCATTACCCTTCCAAATCGGAGGGGTTGGGCAGGGACCTTTCAGCCCAACTGAAACACTGTCATAGTCCGTCCAATGTAATAGATGAACCTACGGACATGAAAGATGACGATGAAACTTTGAAATTCATCGGAACAATTAAAAATATTTTTCCGCTAATACTGTTAAGGACGTACCATAATTTCTTAAATGCTTCAATTGGGTCGCTACCATGGACAAGGTTGAAAGAAGAGACTCATCTCTGAATGATTTCCCTTATTTATTATCATATTTCCCATAGCCTAATATCTTAACCAAACTGATCCTCCATATATAGTTTCCATGTATCTTAAATCTTTATTGGGTTGTTTAACAAAATCAGTAAATTTATTAATTGGTCCAGGAATGATTCGAAAGAAAAAGAATAGATAAATGAGCTTTATGGGAAAGATATTAGGCCAGCTGAGCTAGACATCCAGAATATGTCGATGAGAATGGTTCACTTAAGCTGAGAAAAAGCAGTAGATCAATCTTAGGAGTGAAATACAGATAATGATGAGGCTATCTTAGATCTAGATATACTTTTTTGCGAAGTAGAAAGGACCTTAATTAAATCAAAAAATGTCATGGGGATGGATATCATTCAAGCGGAACAACTTATGGGTTTAGGAAAATTGGAAAGGAAGAGTTTTTATCGGTTTATTTTACGGGTTATGGAGATGAGAGCGGAATGAGAGAGAGGGAAATTCAGGAGAGAGGAATTTGGTTGGAAAGCTTAATCAGATCAGTGTTAGTTCCCATCCAAAAAATGGGGAAGCAGCCGTATTTGAGAACTACAGAATAATAAGTTGGATTACGCCCGCAGCTAAGATTTTCATTGGGGCCTTCAATGGAAGGATGGACAGTGATGGATAATAAATACAGTTTGGGTTCAGGAAGGGGAAAGGTTCGCGTGATGCCATAGCAGCAATGAGGTCAATGATAGAAAGAAATAAAATACAACCAGGATTTATTTATTTGCATCGTGGATTGCGAGAAGATGTTCGATGAAATGGATCGAGTGGGATTAATGAATGCATTACAGAAAATAGGATTAGGCTGGAGGGAGGGATGACAACTTATCCGCAACTTGCGTCTCAGAATACTCAGGGGTGTGTGGAGGAGTCTGGATGGGGCGGGAATGTTAGAAAGGGGGGGTGGGGTAATGCCATGACCATCCTTAAATGTCAACGTATAAGAGGAGGCTTTGGTAAAGAGGAATTGGAAGAGTTGGAGAATGAAAAGAGATACGGAATTCATAAAACAGTTGGAATCGTGGGTGACCAAACTTTAATCAGCCAGTCAGTGGAAAGTTTGCAATCATGCTGAGCACATTGGAAAATCAGTACATCTGGTGAGGAAACCAAACGAAGTTACGAGATTTTCGAGATATAGGAACTCTTGTTTGAACATCACAATCAGAGTGCATAAACCAGAGTATGGGGTACTGTTTATCTATCCCGGGAGTATTTTGAGCCAAGCTGAACAAGTGAGTAGGGACTTAAGAAGAATAATGGCATTACAATGAAAAGATCTAGCATAGAGGAGAAAGTTGTTGAAAGAAGCTATGCGTAAAAATTTTAAGAAAATATTGGTAAAATCTTTGTCATATCTATCAGTACAACATGGAATCTACATTAATTAAAAATTGGCATTATTTTCCACAAAATAAAATGTATCAATTCGACCAGTTTCAATGTAACTACATCATCGTCAGTGTAGTTACACTGATACCGGTCGAATTGATAAATTTTATTTTGTGGAAAATATTGCCAATTTTTAATTAATTATGATATTCCAACATATCACGCGTGAAACGTCTCTTTTTATATGAGATCTGCAGTTGGTAATGGTGGCAGATATGTTACTTGCCTGCATTACAGTGCGGGACTCGGAAAGTTTTATATTACATTTAAGACTTCTTGTAGAGGACTTGTAAATTGACTGATAGCTGTGATAAACTACAGACAGACAGACCCCTGATACATTATGTATTGCCATTATCGGAGTCTAAGTATTCTATATGCGAATAACATGAACTTACAATTATCAGACCAGCTGCCTTCGCATTTCTATTTTTTGTAAACGGATACAAATTTTTAGTATGAAGGATTTAAAATTATGTCATTAACTGAATATCCTTATTTATCTTATAATTACATACTATTTCCTGCAATAAATTGGGGATCGGCATGGTGCGGTGGCTAACGTACTGGCTTTCCACAAAAATGGCCCGGGTTCGAATCTTTGGGACGGCAGACATTTTTCAGGGGTAACCCGATCCCTAGTTGAGGTGCTTTGTGGAGAGCACTTTGAGTGAGCACGCTGTCCGTCGGATGGGACGTTAAACTACGGACCCCTTGGCCCCTTTCGACAAGAGTAGGCTAATGTCGACGCCGGGTTTCTCTCCACTCTTCCTTTCCCATCCATCCCTAATGGCCCAAATGACCTTAACTTTCGGTCGCCTCCCCTAAAAACTACTGCTATAATAAATTTCTTTGGATTATATGCTTTATCAAGGATCACTTAATAGGCTTTATTCATAAGTCTGCAAGGGTTTAGTAGTAAGTCCTCAAACTTTTTTTCTACTTTGGAGTAGGATTTGTTCTGCGGCTACTAAAAGGCCTTACCAAGTTGAATTTTATTCTAAATATGGGGCAATGTTTCAGTGACATTCCATCTCCACAATCCATACTTGAATTTGCTGTGGGGTGTACTTCAAGTGCAGTGCGCTATCCGTTGAATGAAACGTTAATATGGAGCACCCCAAGAGGCTTTCACTGAGAGAAGGCCATTACTTACGCCTTCTCACCACCCTTCATCTCCTCCGTAATTACTCTCTTGTCCCAATTAACTATGTATCCTTCATGCCGGAAATGATGGCATTCGTGTGACTTCCATAATATCTACCACCCCGCACTCCATTACTTAAATGCCCCCACTTCTACAATCAAGGAGAGATAATTGGCGTACTAACCATGAGTGCTCATTGGCATCGAAAACATTTCCCCGATTTCATCTCGAGCCCTCTAAAATGGTTCCAAGTGGAATGGCGTCCGTGTCACACACGAAGCAAAAACAAATACGCTAGGCTACCTTGTTAAAAAAATTAAACGTGTGCGCATTTTTTTTCGAAAAAGACGTTTTTTTCCCCTTCTCTTATCTGTGCTTGAACAACTCCATCCACTTTGTTCCGTATTAATTGGATAATAATATTCCTTCCGCACAATCACGACGCGCACGCTTTTGAATTTCAAAATCCGCCCGAACGCTCTCGTATTGTTCTAAAGTACCCGTCATTATCCCAATGCTCCGTCTATCTCTCATTCTCTCCCACCCCTACAACCTGCTCCCCCCCTTCTTTGGGTGGGGAAGGGGGAGTTTCACCCCTCCCTTACTTCGAGCCACCTTGTTCCGACCTACCATCCTCCCCTCCCTCGGCCGAGAGCATTCGCTTTTGCTCCACTCCCCCTCTACGCCCGTCCTCTCTCCCTTCCTCCCCCTTCCGCCCGCCCCCCTCCCGTTGCATAAATCCACTCCCGCCAAAATCCCCACTCCACGTAAAGCCCCTCTTCTCACCACGCCTCCTGCCCACCCACCCCCTATCCCCCCTTCACTCCCTCTCGCGAGCAACTTCTGGCTGCGGAGAGGGGAGAGTGGGGAATCGAGTGTGTGTTAGAGGAGGGTGGCGGTGTGGGGTGGGGGGATGGGCAGGAAGGGAGAGAAAGAGTGGATAGTTGAGTGTGGAGAGGAAAAAAGGGGGGGGAAGAGTGCGGGGGTGGGAGACTGAGAACTTATTTTTTTTACGCTCAACTCCCTTTATGATGAAGCGCTGCGTGCAAACAATTTGTTTTTCCAGCTTTTTTTTCGTTTTTCTCCCCCTACTGTCAGCCCTCTCAGAAACCCTGCCCTACCAACACCTTCCTCCTCCCTCCCTTCCTCTCATGGACTCCCTCCGCCGCTCTCCCCCAACCCACCCACTTTTCATATTTCATCCCTTTTTTTTCTTCCCTCTTCCCACGTCGAAATTATGGGCGACGTGATTCCCGCTGCCCGCGTGCGTAAAAGGTGCCCATTCAACACTCGTACTACGAGTGCGGCTTTTGACCGAGAGCGTACACACGCGCGCACAAACAAACACACAGCTACGTGAGCACAAACACGGAACGCACGCACAGGAACACACACGTGGGTTCCTTCTCTTGTTTTGTCTAAATGAGTGTTTCGCGTTAAGTTGAGAGCGCTCTTTTCATCTCTGCCACCCCACCATCATCACCCCAACTACTCGCGACTTTTTAATTCACGTTGTTTTTTAATCATCATCATCATTATTATTATTATTTTTCCGAATGAATTAGGGTACGTGTGACGGTGGGTAATGTTTCTTCAAAGAACTTTCGGTCCAGCGGAGGAGAAAGGTGTGCGGAGTGGTGGAATCAGGGCGGAGAATGGGCGGTTTCTTTTTTTTTTAAGTATCGCGCCGTCCTGCGAAGGGATGGATTTGGGTCGTGCGTTATGAACTGAAATTTCATTTCCCAGTCTCCATCCTCCATCCCCACCCCCTTTACCCACCACCCTCATGCATCTGTGCAGAAAAAAAAGAGGGACTCACTGAGGGGAAGCCGTGTGGTATTATTTTTTTCGAAAAACCTCCCTCCCCCTCCTTCCCCCCCGTCAGGGGGAGGAGCCTTCGACGCTCTCCTTTAAGTCCTTTGTCCTTCGTCCTTGGCCACGTTTAAATCGGCCGATGCGTCTCCCGAAAGCGTGAAAAGCTCAGTGACCCCTGCACCCCAATTCCGGTCCTCGTGCAAGCACCGCATCACCCATGTAAAAATGTGGCGGCGTGACAATAAAACGACATTTACCGCCGGTTACTATTCTGACTGAGTTTCATTAAGCTGTACTTAAACACGCCGGAATATCGTCTATGCATTATCTTAGTTTTTCCTTTAATCTTTATTCCCAGTATACCATTAATGTGTTGCTTTTCAATATGCAAGTTTGAATTAAAATATAGTATTGAATCATATTCTGACTGACAAATAAATCTAACGATTTGAGCCCACAATAAATTGTGTAAATTATTTGTATGAACTGCACGAAACGACTATTCACTAATTCGTAATATTTAATGATACGCTTAACCTTTGAAAAACACGAGTCTTTCGAGGAACCTTTCTTTTAATTATGAATATTTTTTGATTGAAAGTGATGGTATTTTTTTTAACAAATCAGTTTATTGAATAATTACTTTCCCCCAAATAACTGCTACTGATTTATGTCATATTTCGGCAACTGAGATCATCTGACTCTGTTCGCCCCAGCCCATTTAGTCAACACCGTTCCATTCATAAAACTGAAGCCAAAATTCGAGACGGTTTATGAGTCCGTGACCTTGGAGAATATTACCCAACTTTCAACTTCCAAACTAAGTTTGCAGGTTTTCCAAACCCCAATTATCCATGAATGTAGGTAAGACTGAAAAAGGAGAAAGAAAGGAATGCGTTTGAAAGAGATAGCATACGACATAAAGGTGTATATAGTATTAAAAATATTTTCCAAGTATTTCATCGAAAGTTACTTTATGAGGTCGCTTAACCAGCTCTTTTTACCTGGTGCATAGGGGATAACGCCTTTTGCGTTTTTAGAAAGAAAAAAAAGAAAAATCTTCGTTGGTCCATATTTATTTGCAGAACACAATAAATATACGATGGACCCGACGATCTGGTGGCGTAGAGAATGTTGAAATCTTGGTTGAGGATACACATAGTTGAAGCTGGTGTACTTGTACATACACATTTAATTATACTATATATATAACAATTTTTGAAAGTCTCAGTGATCCGTTCGATTCCGCCTTCCCCACCTTTATTGTGTTCGTCCTTTATATGTGTTCCTATCCCTTTTCCTTATATCTGTTTCTGTATATATGAGTATTTATTCGCCGTTTGGCGGGATTTCGTGTTTGAATGTGTGTATATATATATATATATATATATATATATATATATATATATATATATATACTACCTTGATCAAAAAGTTCCCGGAATAACCACCGTGTGGCGCTCCCATCGTTCCGATTTGAGTTCTGTTTTTTTGTTAAATTGGTACATCTGTTGTTGATATTCCCTTTAAATCTTAGTGTCATAACTTGACATTTGCAAAAGTTACGTAGCCAAGAGTACATCTATCTCTGTGTGTGTTGGCGATTTTTTACAATTTCAGAAATGGATTTAAATTTGCAACAACGAACTTGTATTAAATTTTGCGTAAAAAACGGATTTAGTGGCGCACGGACGTTGGAAATGTTGGAAAAGTGTTTCGGCAACGATTCTCTAAAAAAAACGGTCGTTTACCAGTGGCACGAGCGGTTCAGAAGTGGTCACGAGTCAATCGAAGATGATGAACGCAGTGGCAGACCATCGACATCGAAAGTCGGTGAAAAAATTGATAAAGTAAAAGAAATGTTGGTCAATAACCGCAAATTAACCATCAGAGAAATAGCGGAGGACTTGAACATTGCCTATGGATCCGCCCAAGACATTGTGGTTAATGATTTGGGTTTCCGTCGTGTAGCAGCAAAGTTGAGACCTCAATTTCATGCAAAAAAGAGACCGTGTTGACGTCGCAAAAGACATGATTTGCGAGGCTGAATCCGATCCCACATTCATCAAAAGGATCATTACTGGAGACGAGACGTGGGTTTATGAGTACGACACGCAATCCAGACATCAGGCAAGTGAATGGCGTTCACCAAATGAGCCGAGACCAAAAAAACCACGTCGTTTTCAGTCAAAAAAGAAGGCAATGCTGACGGTTTTCATGGATTACAACGGTGTAGTGCATCATGAATTTTTGCCAGAAGGCCAGACAGTAAACAAAGAGTATTATTTGGGCGTTATGAGACGTTTGCGTGAAGCAATTCGCCGAAAGAGACCAGAAATGTGGGCAGAAAACTCGTGGATTTTGCACCATGATAACGCACCGTCGCACAGTGCTATCATTATTCGTAATTTTTTGACGAAAAATGCAACAAATACCATCCAACAGCCACCGAATTCACCTGATTTGGCTCCCTGTGACTTCTTTCTGTTCAATCGAGTTAAAAAACCATTACGGGGAACGCGTTTTAGCAGCCGAGAGGAAGTAATGGAAAAATCGCAGGAAGCACTGATGGACATACCGAAAACCGAATATAAAAAATGTTTCGAGGATTGGATCAAGCGCTGGCATAAGTGTGTTGCAGTCGATGGGGATTACTTTGAAGGGGACAATATAGATTTAGATGAATAAACTTGTATTTTTAATTTTCTGAATAAATTCCGGGAAATTTTTGATCAAGGTAGTATATATATATATATATATATATATATATATATATATATATATATATATATATATATATATATATATGCGTGTGTGTTTATATATTTATGATTATACAAACTATATATATATTTAACCACTTCTTTAAGTTTACAAATATCTTTAATGCAGAATTTTCTCTTCCTAACAATTCTGTGCTCCTTTATCAACTTTTTTTCTATTTTTCTTTAATCTGCTTAATACTGGTGACAACTTTTTTCAATAACTTGAAGATAGTCTAAACTCAGGTATAACTTAAAAGACTACGTAACTTCCGATATTTTGGAATTGATAATTTTTTTACTCACGAGGTAATGAATATTATAACTCTTAATATCCAAATGAAAATGGCGTATGAGCGAAAAATATCCGTGAATTGATGTATATATTTAGTTGCTGCATCTTTTTTGCTTCAAAGGTAGACTAATGGTGGACTCAAAAATATTTCTCCTAAAAAAGGTCTCGGCATTCTAGTGAAAAGTGCAGTCTGAAAGCACAATGATTCCTTATGAAACTGTGACATCATAGGATGATCATTCAACACTGACAAGGCTAACTCAGTTTTATTCAGAAAAGTTGAGAAAAGGAGGATGTTTGTAGAAACATTTTTTCTATTAAAATGCTATATTTTATTGATTTAATGAGAATGAAAACCTCGCTAGGATGCCGTCCAGAAGATGGCTATTACGTCATCAGATTCAGACGATGATTTACTCAGAGATGTAGGGTTAGCTCCGCAGAAAAGTGAGTAACGGCTTGTTTTTGGTAATAGCCCGTAACGTCAAGATCAAATCATAGCAAGTGACCCAAATTTATGGGCCTTAATATTTTTAAATTATGAAAAGTGGCAAATATAAATATGTATAATAACCCACATTTCTTCCAATGACTTCCGACGCTTTTTCCCGATTACATAAAAACATCGTCTACTGACATGAACATTGTGATTAAAAAAATAATAAACTGAATGCTCCTACGTCAGTGGCAATATTTGCAAAACATTATTCAAGTTGTGACACATATATTTAAGATGAGTCAAGTTTATGTGCATGCGCTTTATTGTACCTTATTATATAGGATATCTATTATTTAAAAAGCTATATTATTTAGTGCTATTAGGTAATCAGTATTATCAAAACAGAAAAATTGTTCAAATTCTGTGTCTCTTTTGTTGAATACTAAGGTATCATGTGTATGGATATAATGAAAACGGCAAAGGTGCTATTTATCTTTTTCACTATATAGTGCCACCTTAGCCATATTCAATGATTGGTACTCTATTTAGCGATACATGAAATCTTCTGTCTAGTCATCGGTATAGGAGGTCCAATCCCTTAAATCAATACACGTGCACTAATATTTTATTCTGCAAAATTCCGCTTACAAAATTAAGAAAAAATATGCTGACAAAAATTTAATAATAACGATATTATTCGCTAAATAATATATTATTAGTTCTGACCTCTGAGGTTCATACCAACAGTGAATGAAAAGTAAAGTTAATGCATAATGATATGACGTTGATCTTTCCTTTTCGTCTTATTCGCCCACCAATTTTTTCCCGGGCATTCTCTCCTTTTCCACGGTCAAATGTGCCCACGGTGCTTGGATTACGAAAATATCATTTTTAAGTTAATTTTCCGTTAATTCAGTTTCTGTAATTGTTAAGTCTTTGAAAATAAATAACTTTGCAACATTCCATTCTTTTATCAAATTGCCTCGTCATTTTTCAACGCACAAAACGTCTTTTTCAAGAAGCTGCTATTTCACTTTTGGGAGTGAAATGAACCCGGAAAAATGAAACTGGTGACACCTTTTGCACGTTGAAACCGGGCGAGTTGTTGAAATAAAAGTGGAAATTTACAAATGATTTATTAAATAATTATTATAACCGTCAAAAATAAATAACGGGTTAATAGTTTGAAACGTATTAGTCAATTGTCGTTTGTCAAATGCAATGGACTCTGATCTAAAAGCCTGTTAGCTCTTTTTGAGCGCCGCATTGAAGGAATTACTCCCCATTTTCACTGACATTTCAACCAATCGTCCACATTAGACCGATTTCCCATTTGCAGATATTTCATTGCGCTTTTCTTACCGTTAGACACTTTTCAGAAAATAGAAAAATTTGTCTCTGGGATCCCCCGATGTGACGGGCAGCTGTCCTAGAATAGCTAAATGATTACGATTCAAATCAATACCCAACACTTACGGTGGAAAGATGGGGCTCCCAGAGCTTCGGAAGCTCCAAATCCCCTGGATACAACCCACCACTTACTAATGAACACCGTTTCCGGCATCTCTCTCTCTCTCTCCCCAGCCTCGTTCATTATTCTCTCCGTGGACCGTGGTGAATACACAGGAAGGCCACTGCTTCGAAATGAGCACGCTGTTGGTCTCCTATCTCGTCGGCTCCGGCTTCGAGGCTTATGTGGTGTACGGCTACGCGACGGCTGAGGTGTGCCGAAATGACCAAACGAGGGCTGTGTGTCCTATGCTCATGGCCAAGGAAAAGGTGAGTACTGCTGAGTTTTACGAGGACTTCGAACGAGGGATAATTTCCTTTCATTGAAAAATCCTCGAATTTCGTCATATTAAATTTACCGATCAGAGTTAAGTTTTTCACAATGCAGGCGAAACCATAAGGTACTAAATGTCGTGATTCTCAGAAGAGAATTTATTTCTACGTAGCAAAGCCAAAAATTAAACTAAATACCTCACCACTTTAGTTAAAAACCTCATCCCAACATATTATCTATGTCCATTAATTCTGTCTATGACCTTAATACCATCAGAAAGTCTTCATTCCATCTGAAAACTCTATACTCGCCTTCCCTTTGACTTGCATATGTCAGTCCTTTACATGCCACGCTGCCTTACAATATCTCTTGTATATAATTTTCCTGCATGCTACGAATTTCTCCCTGCAAATTGTTTTCGTCCCATTCCGGGTCTCATCGTATGTTTTTCTTTCAGTCTCTATTACTATCTCAATGGCAATATTGCAAACGCTTCTAATCTACGATCTACTCTTTCATCAAGCAATTTTGGAATGATTCAGAGAGCTTCACGGACGTACCTTAAAAAATGAGTTAGTCGATTAGCTTCCTTACCTAGATATTATCGCGATGCGTGACGCTGTAAATAACCTTCTAGAGATTCAGTAAATATTTTACTGCTGCTTCCGCTCTGCTCCCCTTTCCTCTGTTTCAATTATATCGTGCATTAATATCATTATTATCCTATATCTAGAACATTAAGGTGCATTTCCACTCATAAGAGCGCATGAATACTCGTATATTTTAACTTCATGAGTGCTCTTGAGAGCGTTCTCGTAAAGGTTGTGGTGAATTCCATCGAATGTTTATCGTTTGAGTTCAATTATTTTGTTTTGTTTATTTAGTTTCATTTTTGAAATTCATGTTTTTCGGACTGTGCAGAATTTATTTTAATAATATCCCTGTTCAAAAGATAATCAATTCTTGTCCAAGTCTACGCCATCCCGTATTATGCCACAGACAGAGGAACCAACTCCTATGTAGGACATGCTCGTATTTCTTCTCAATGTGAGAAAAGAAAGAGAATATAATAATTAGCATTTTTTAAATGTTGATCGGGTCAATTTATCAGAAAATAGCATTTAGCTCACTTTTTGTATCATATGAGAAGTTGTATTTATTAGTTATTTCTAGTGTTAGTAATTTTATTAATAGTTATTTTAAATTTTGTATTATACTCGTTAAAGGACAGAATTGATTTGCTCTGATATTAAAATTTAGTTCCTGCTGAAGTCAAGCTGATTATTTAATTTGATGAATTTTCTGGTAAATAATATTTTTATATCATACATTTGCGATCTAAAAAAATAAAAAAGAATGTTTGAATGTTATCTTGGAACCATTTGAAAATATTCTTGAGAGAAACTTATTATCGGTAAATCATTAATAATCAAGTTAGAACGTTACTTTTAAACTTCTTTGAGCGGTTCTTATTTCGATAGCTTTCATCTACAAATTCCCAAAGAAAAACACCTTCGATTAATTTTGTTTTAGCTTATATGACCCTATTAATTCGTTGGGGAATTAGGCATGAGTTTCGAGCTGAGTGAAGCTATTTTTTTTAATGTGAGACTGAGTTCAGCTGATCCCATATTTTGGACGAATAGGTTTAAAATCAGTTGATCTGATTTTACAACTGGAGCTTCCTCAACTCTAATTAAGGTAAAATTAATCTTTCACGCCATTAGTGTTCATGAATAACGACCGTTTGTCTTAAGAAATCTCGGCCCATCAAGATTACTTTTTTCATTTTCACGATGCTTAATTACGTTGGACTTTTTCCGAAAAATATCTCCTCTCGTATTCATTTAAAAACTTTTCAATAGTTCAGTGAGCTCAAAAAATTTTTGGCCGTGCCAAATACCGTATTTTTTTTGCTAAAAGGACGATAAATTATTTAAGAATCAGATCAGTCGATTGTGTTCCTTAAAATCGTCGGTACCTACGAATATTCCTCATGAGATCTTCCGTCGGCTGAATAATTATAATGATATCTACCACAATGTTTCCACGAAATTGCATTATGAAGAATTATACTAATTTCATAACCTCTTAATTTAAATATATTTGACTAGACTTTAATTTAGATGAAATGTCATCTCAGATCATTTTTGGAAAGAATTCACTACATATCTGATATCAGCATGAAGGAAAATGCGCGACGGCCTTATGAACTAATCCTGAGAACTGTTGCGAGACGATATGCTGTACGTGTGTATTTATGAATTTTTTCTATCGTTGAAATTACCAGATGTTTCTTTGAAGCTCGATCCTGTTCTTGTGTGTTGCACAAAGAACTTCCAAGATCTTAATGCGTTGAGCACTCAGCTTCCGACCCGATAAGCCCGGTTTCCATCCCGGTGAAATCCTTTACAATACCCAAGCTGAGTAATGTGAATACTATGGGTTAGGTTGCTTTTGGAATCAAAGGCGGCGGCACCGTGAAACGAACTATCCCCTACCCTTGAATGTGTGAGTTTTATGTGCCTCAGGGGCTCTGCGCTACCCTCATCTATCACACCACTAACCTCCTGGTTGATTCGAAAATAAGCCTCGTAAAATCGCCTATCTAATAATAACAGTCTTGACGTCTTTATGTGCGATGGTTCAGGCTTTCCCTCCCCAGGCGATGTTCTGTTGCATGGTATGAAAAATCAAGAGAGAAAAGGTGCATCATCGAAGTGTTTATTCACCGTTTGCAGCTGATGCATGAGGTGGTTGAAAATAATCGAAATTGTGGTTGGATGAAGTGTCATTTTTCCTATTCATATAACTGGTAATTACGCTCAAGACTTTTTTTCCGTGTTATCTCGATGGGAGCGACACGACAGTGTACGGAAGGCTATAATGTATTCAGTTCTGACTTAAAACTACAAAGCTTAAGATATTGTTGAGTTATCTACCCCAGTCTCGGCATTATTCATCGCTCCATTGAATACACATAGCAGGGGACCAAGCAGAGGAAACATTTATTCGATAGTTATTTTCACGACGTGTGAACGAGTGAATGTATCTTAGAAAAATGACGGAATAAATAATTCATGTGAATATATCTTTTCCCGCCATCGAGACGGCATTACTTTGTGTGTGCGATCGTCGGCATCCTACATGTGGACGTGAATTACCCCACATAATTTCTAAATGCTTCAAATCGTGTTGATTACCCCAGTTTGCGGTGATTATTTTGAAAACTTGTACGGATTTTTCCCATTAAGGAATTCGGATCCACTTAGACGACGAAATTAAATTATTTTCGGTCACTTGAAGCCGCGAACTAACGGGCGGAATTTAAAGAAAAACAAATAGCGTTGACACATTCCAGAAAAGGAGAATATCATGAATACATAGAATAGAGATAACATATAAATATATGCCCTATTACACTAAGTAAACTCTTTGAGTGATAAACACGTAAACCCGAGAATATTTAATGTTAAACTGAGGGCCGCGTATTTTAAAGCCTAAACATGATACTGATTTGTGTTGATGCTAGGTATTAGATGATATTCTAAAAATTATTGCCATTGGAAAAAAAAATTTCAAGTAATTTATATGAACACATTTACGAGTCGTACGTCAGAACTTCTGAATTATGTCATTAGCGTATCCCTTTTTGCCGAGCGCCCCATTCCATTGCTTTTCTCGCGCTGAGTAATCTAGTTTCCGTCCCGTTTAAGTGTTGAAAGTGTGACGTCGAAAATGTTGGCTCCCCTTCAAGTTCACGGCGTGATATCCTCGACGCCTTCAACATTCTGCAGTCGCCTCGTGGTGCTTTAATCTACTCCACTGTATTTAACTTCAACATTTTACGCCTTCCCGTCATCGCACCTTCTCGCAGAGGATAATTCCAATTTTACTTCCCTTTACAAATACAGGGCAAGGGGGTGGGGGTTTCTCCTCCCCATTTCTCTCCCTCCCTCCCCCCCGGGGGGATAGATGGCGAAGCTGGTGTACTTGCATGTACAGGTTGGGGCGAGGGAGCGGAGAGACAGAGAGAGAGGGAGAGAAGGCTTTACAAGTGTGCATATCTCGATTTAAAATCTAGCCGTCCAATTTATCTTCGGGAGGTTCACTTACCTCGAAGGGGAAAACTTTTCTGGGGCAAACTTACGCTCCCCTCCGTAACTCCCGCCCCTACTCGCCACCCCCACCTCCCCAGACTCCTCCCACCTCCGCACGATGTTCTCCCCCCCTTTACCCCCCCCCCCTTCCCCCCTCTCCCCCCCCGTAGTGCCCCCCCACACAAACCCTCCCGACCCCTCTTTTCTCTCTCCTCCCTCCCACCGCAACCCTCCCTCCACTCACAAAAGGCTCACTCTCACACCACATGTTCCCTCAACAGGTTGGAAATTGAAATAAGCCTCAGCAATTTTGAAAAGGGAATCTCTCTCTCTCTCTCTCCCTCCCACCGCCTCACCCCACCCCATCCACCCCTCACTCCATTTTCCCCTCCATGTGACTGAGGTGGCTGAAGTTTTGTGTGTTTGTGTGCGGGTGTGTTTTTTAATGTAAGATGGGAGGAAGATATTTAGTCAGTGAACGTGTTTTTCGAGTTGCCTGAGGTTGTGAGATTTTTTTTGAGTGGGCTGACGTCTTCTTCTTCATCTTTCAGTCTTGCGGATGGGTGGTGGGTTTTCTTTTGATGCCGAGCAACTTCGATAATTGAGCGATAGGGTAATAGAGACCGGTGAAGACTCCACGTCTTCTCGCTGAAATATTTTCCGTTTACCTGAACGATCTTTGTTTTCATAAATTCCAATGAAAGGGGGCCCGTTGTGATGCGAGACAGCCTTTGTTTGTCAACCATTATTGACATCCAATGACGAAACTCGCAGACCAGTAAGGAATTTGAAAACAAATTGAGAGATGAATATTGTGACGAATTTTAAAGCATAAAGTATGAGACTATTTACCTTTAAATGAATGTATTTCTGAGGCGTATTTAGTGCGAGCATTATTTTAAATTTGATCAAGCTAATGGCTCCAGGTTGGTTGTTTTAGAAATATTTATTTAGACAACTGGAAATCGATATGACGTCGTTTTGAAATTTGAGACTGTTCAACTTAATCGAATTTCAATTTCAAGAGATCACATTATTATAGCGAATATTCTCTCATTAATATATGGCCTCAATGTGTTGTACGTAATTGCTGTATGTTGTAAAATATGCTAAGAAAATTATGCCTAAATAAGGAGTGTTAGACTAAGGAGGACGATGATCTAAAGTAGTCTTGCTCTCCTTTCGTGTATCCCGGGTCTAAAAACGATAACCCGAAGAGCAAATCACCAGCGTAATTGAAAACTGTACCATTTAGAAGAATTTGACTCCCGTGTTCTTTATTCGTTAAATGTATACTTTGGTTACTATATTTATACCTACTCGCAAAAGTACTGATGAATTGTTCCCATCATTCAAAAAATATTTTTGATGGACATAAAATTAGTTTAGCAAAATTATTTATCTTAATTTCACGACATTGGGGTATTATGATGAACCTGGATTGGTGGAAACCCTGAACGCATTAGATACTGGGATATCTCAACTATCAAGCTTACTCTTGACTCTGGCTTTTAGTACGTAAGGACGATTATTATTAGGAGTAATCTACTGAGTAAGGGTACACTTTTGATGGGCCTTGGGGCACAACTCTATTCCTAAACCCTCAGTAATACGACACCAAATATACTTAGATCTCATACTACATACACATACTATATCCCACTTGTATTGCAATAACATACTCTTTAGCTCATACTGCCGTGCATCGTAACTCCCTTTATTCCATCCAAATTGTCTATTTTTTCCTCCCTCTACCTCACTTTCCCAGCATTCAGTCCCGCTTTTCCCCTCTTCATTAGCATCGCCATCTTCAGTATCTCCCAGTATATCCTTAATCCACTTGTTTTGCCTCCTCCAAAATTCTCCCAACAGCCGCCACTCTCTCACTTCAATTTTGTCATTTGCTTTCCTTTCCATCCATTTCATTTTTTCCATTAGTCTTCACACACTTATCTCAAAATTCTCCAATTTACGCCTATCCTCTTACTTCCATGGCCAAGTTTCTGAACCGTTCTCTATAATAAGTATTTTGCACCATATTAACGTTTTCACTAGTACTTTCTTTATAACTTTTCTTAAGGTGCTCTACTTCAACTAATGTCTATTCGTAATTGCATCTTTACCTAACACAATTCCTCTTTTTATGTCCCCCAAAAACCGGTCACCCTCATCCAAAACACTCTCCGGAGTGGTGAGCACATCGTAGGTGAACCAGAAGGTAAAATTATCTGTTATAGTTTAAGCCCATTAAAGTCAATGTTTATCTTTGCCTTTACATAAATTTTTCACATTTTTTTTCGTCTTATCTTTAGAATCCTTGTGTGAGGGTTGAATTCAGTGTGGAGCAGCAATGAATGAAATGATATTGCCTTCTTTTCCGGCACCCCCTGTGCAAATCATCATTTTTCCCCCTTGCAATTTCAGTGAATAGCAAAGACTGAGCAGCATGTTCCGTATTGTCGCATTCGCTCACTATTCCTTAAAGAATACTTAGGTCACTCAGGTCCACTCCAATATTTATACGTATCATAGGAAGCAGGCGCTGCTGAACTCTTTTTAATATTTGGGCTGTACCATGGATTCAATTTTTTTGTATTTTGCACAACCAATTTCACTAAGTAACGGCAAGTGAGTGGACTGCTTTAGTGCCATTATTTTTGGCTTTCATCTTAATGACAAAGTTTAGCAAGATGCCATCAAGCAAATGCGATGTAGGGATCAAAATAAATCTTATTGAAATAATAAGGATGCGAATGTTTTGATTAAACTAAAAAAATTAAATAAAGAATCAAATCAATAAATTAGAATAATTTTGTGCCAATGAGTTCCTCATAAAAGGTTTGGGAATATCTAAGAACAAGTAGGAATTTTATGGCAACGATTTCGCAAACGCTTTTTCATAAAATACTTTTAAGACTCACTCTGAATATAGGCCAATTTTATGTTAATTACTACTGTACATGCGATTAAACGCTTCTTATGACACCGAACTTTAGTCGATACATAGTTTTAAAACTACGTAAAACAGGCAAAATTTTCCTTGAGCGCGCGCTTGATTAGCGCTTCAGTTTTCAAATAAATATTAATTGTACTCCAGAATGTTATCCATATTGAAGCACTTAAGATTCCAGTTCCCAGATCATTTGAGAAAACTTTAAGTACTTATCGAGAAATGCTTCCGAGATGGGGAGGGAGTTACGCTTTCCGGCTTCAATTGACTCACTGTCACATCATGAAGATGCCCCACCAAGGAATGATTCTGTGGGAGCAGTGAAGCAGTTAATCACCCCATTTGCGGTCTCCTATTGTCGGAATAATAGGGAATAAGCTCTACCGCGGATTCACAAAAGGGAGAGTGTGAAGAGAAGGGTGGATTGTTCCCCTCCGAGCACGATGGGGAGTGGAAGCGGTGCTGAATGAATAGAATCAACCCCCCTCCATCCTTCGTCCTACTCCAATATTTATAAGTGACCCTCAGAAAGAATATGGAGCACATTTATGCATTCAAGGATGAGTCCAGATGTGCCAGATGCAACGTTTCCGCGGAAAACTTGCTAAAAATGTTTGCTTTGATTTTTGTTTTTTTTTTGGGAATGAGTAATGGATGAATATCACCACCGGAGTCAATCGGCTAAGTGGGTTAGTTTATTGCGTTTATTTACAACTTTGTCGGCTCAAGTCTCACATTTGAGCATTCTAATTTTCCTGAGGATCAAATAAATCTCACGTTTCGAAATATATATATGAGGGACGGAATTTTACATTTTGATTGGTATGTCAGGACTTAGCTTTGAAAGGTAGACCTTTTGGCTGAAATGTGGTAATTTTCTCTCAAAAATTCTTTTTTTTCTCTCGACGCCCGCACGTGTTAATGTATTTCTTTTGAGTATCTCTCGGCATCGGGCTTTCTTTAGAATCGATTCGACCATTTAAACTGAGTCGAGGTGGCGTAAATGCGTAGGGGAGAGAAACGAACCAGAGAAAGTCGTCAAGAGAGCTTATTTATATGCCTTGGTCTTCAAATTTATCGTCGAGCGCATGACAGATACCGGGGAAAGAAAATGCCATTTTAATTTTTTTTCAGTTTTAAGCGAGAATTGAGAAAATTTTGATAGCTAATTTTTTTCGGCCTTTTGGCAGGAAAATTCGTGAATATTATTCTTGTTATAAAGCTATGAAAAAAAAGGTTAGCAAAAATGTATGCTCGAGAGACTAACTGATTTTAAAAACTTTTGGACTGTGGAGTGAACGAATTCATTAAATGAAGCACACAATGTATTATTTTTCCACTATTATTTATTTTGGTACCACTAGTTTCGACGTTTAAGATTGTTGGGTCGTGAAGAGGAGACTTTGGAAACCGGACTTAATTTTATCCTGCGGGAGCATAAAAAGTGAGCATTTTAGTGCGGTATTATATTTAGCCGGTACCACTCAAATTGATGCACCATAAAATTAAATTTTCAATAACCCACAGAATACCGCAATTGTCATAAATATGACATTTTCGGCACAAGTCCTCTTTTGAGTTCAGATTTCTCTGCTTGCCAACTTTCGTCTAATGTGCTGAAGGATTCATTAGGCGAATATAAAACAAAAAGAATTCAATTAGAAATCTTCAATTGTGTGTGACCGTTGCCACAATGATGTCCAAACGGTCTTTCCTATTACTTCCTTAATGCTTACCATTCCTTTTGCATTCGTATAAAAGTTGATAACCGCCGTCTCTTTTCAGATTATTCTGTCGATTGTAAATCTCTAAGGACCTTCCGACCATTCAAAGGAAGTAAAGGCTTCATTTGGCCAGATGTATTACCTCGTTTATTTGATATTATAGTCTTCCTTCAGACAGTTATGCCCTTCTGGGGGGGAAGAATTGAGCCACTTTTTCTTCCTTGTGACCCTCCAGCGCTCTTTCAACCCAAAACCACAGGGCGACCGGGGCAGACTCACCCACGCAAGATCTTCCCCAGTCAAAAGCTATTTCATACACTCCTGTAAATATAACATTTGGTGGTCAATCTGTTGACCCAGGGAGAAGGTCCCTCATTTTACCCCGGTCCTATGACGGGTAACATATTATTTTTCTTAAGTGCCCAGCCAGTCCGAACAGTTGTACCGGAGATGGTTTTTTTTCCATTTCCTTATTTTCATTGATAAAATTAGTTTAGTGTCGGAGGGCAAAGTGAAATGCCGAGGTAAACAATCGAAATGAGTATACTCAGAGAAATGCGGGAGATGACACGAGAGTAGCTTTTAACAGAGTCGTCCGCTAAATTTCATAAAAATGCAACTATTTCAAAGCGTAAAAAAAATCATTCACTCAGTCAAGGGGATGATTTTTACGCTTTGAAATTGTTGCATTTAAGACGAAATGAGATTTGTAAGCCCTATAAGTTACAATCAAGACCAATTGCAACCAATGAGATATGAAATTCTTGCGTTCATGTACGTATAGTACCATCATGATATATATATATATATATATGTATATATATATATATATACAGAAACAGATATAAGGAAAAGGGATAGGAACACATATAAAGGACGAACACAATAAAGGTGGGGAAGGCGGAATCGAACGGATCACAAGAGTAAAAATATTTCCTTGACCGGGACTCGAACCTCGGATCTTTCCACTTGCCGGGCGGATGCTCTTAACCTTAAGTATATATACGGGCGGATACTCTTAACTTGGTTAAGAGCATCGAACCTCGGATCTTTCCACTTGCCGGGCGGATGCTCTTAACCAAGTTAAGAGTATCCGCCCGGCAAGTGGAAAGATCCGAGGTTCGAGTCCCGGTCAAGGAAATATTTTTACTCTTGTGATCCGTTCGATTCCGCCTTCCCCACCTTTATTGTGTTCGTCCTTTATATGTGTTCCTATCCCTTTTCCTTATATCTGTTTCTGTATATATGAGTATTTATTCGCCGTTTGGCGGGATTTCGTGTTTGAATGTGTGTGTATATATATATATATATATATATATATATATATATATATATATGTTCGCGATGTATAGAATTTTTAAAAATTACGAAGCGTGGGAAGATTTATGGAAAGAGATAGAAAAGCCTAACTCTAAGGGAAAAAACGACCATAGTTTCAAAATAAAAATAAGGACGCAAAAAACAAATAAGAAAAAATACTCTTTTTTTAAATAGAACTATTATTGAGCTGCCAGCTGCCTGGAGGTTTGTTTTTGAGCCCTTTCCATCCAATTTTAGAAGTTTTATGTATAAATGTAAAGCAGCCACTGGGTAATAAACTTCATTGTAGTTATTAAAATATTGTTTTTATGTGATGTGGACGGCATTTTGTATGTGATGTGGAAGTGTCATTGTATGTAAGACTATTTTGTCTCTAATCTGTTTTTCTAGTGCGTGCATGTATGTAATTTTCGTTGTAAGAGTTATCTTTGACCAGACTTGACCGTTGCCACCAGGAAAATCGCCTAATTGCAACGTAATGCTAAAATAATAATAATAAATAATATACGTATAAGTATTTTTGAATTAGCACATATTTCTTTGAAATATCGCTTAAATTCGTCCACCCGCATAGCAAAATTAAGTATAACTCAAAAAAATTTTAATCGACACTGCTATTATAGCATTTAGTTTTGGGTTTTAGGGATAATTTGTGTCAGGTTAGTCAGGGCATAGGCATACCGTAGTGTGTAGCGTCAGAGTCATTTAAAAACCTGCCCTAAGCCGGTAGACTAATACTGTCCGTTCAATCGACAAACAAACATTTCTCTTAATTTTCCGGTAGCTTATTTCTAGAAACATGTTAAGCAAGCATGCTATGTGCCTTGTTTTGTCGATGCAATGATATTCAGAGTAAGCTCATTAATTGTTCTTTTATCAGGGATCATAGTTGTTGGATCTGCATACTTATGCATACCATTTATCTATAGGTGGAATAATATCCACGCCAATACTTACGATTCTCATAAGGACCATAGTAGCTTGTCGCTACCAATAAAACTTTTAAAGAGAGGTTGTAGTTAATTAGTTATGTACGAATAATAATACCTGTAAATTGTATCATATAATGGCCGATAATAGTCATATTCAGCGAGGAAACTCAGATAATACACATTCATGAGCAAGCTTCAACTTAGCCGGGATAGTTCGATGAACTACGTATTTCATATTTCAAAAATCGTGTGTAAAATCGTACATATTTAAATTAAATTTCTATGATAATAACCGTACTTATTTAAATTAAATTTCTATGATATTAACCGTACTTATTTAAATTAAATTTCTATGATATTAACACTTATCACCACGTTATTTGTGCTGAATAAATTATGATTGTAATGGAGTTTGGTCATTTCAAACCTAAGTTTCGTTCCACATTAGAACTTCGTAAGGTTTCCGCCTGGCCCCGGCGCTCAACGCGAAACCTTCAGATTTCCAGAGCAGACGAATCCGGGTTCAACGCAAGCACGATTAGGGTAGTTTATTACGTTACATATAAGAGCGCTGAGTTGGATTAGTGGAATGAGTTGCATAACATAAATGTGTTAATTCGTTCCAAATAAGGGAGAACGAAGGTCACTCGGTTTGTTACCAAGGGTCGACCTTCAGGCTTGCTTGTGTTTACTTTACGCAGCCGTATGGTCTGCTTACAAATTAAACAACCGATGGATGCGGAGCATTGACTACTCCCCCCACGCATAAGTGAATAAAAGGAAGGTTATGTACTTCGAAGCGGATAATATACGCATACCCGCTTATCCACGCGATTAATCGTCTTAATCTAGTTAGGCTGGCCTGTATTTTTTCCACGAGACTAATATTTTATATATATATATATATATATATATATATATATATATATATATATATATATATATATATATATATATATATATATATATAATCACAGATCACGGTGGTGGCAGGGTAATGTCCTCGCCTACCAACCCAGAGGTCTTGGGTTCGATTCCAGCTTAGGTGGTAGGTGGTTTCCTCCACTTAGGGCTTGGGTGTATGTAATTGT
This sequence comes from Hetaerina americana, assembly GCF_022747635.1. NCBI lineage: Eukaryota > Metazoa > Arthropoda > Insecta > Odonata > Calopterygidae > Hetaerina > Hetaerina americana. Next base: position 48,128,565 of record NW_027287538.1, on the reverse strand, counting down.
TATATCATTTTCTAATGTAAAAGGCCGAAATTCTGTAAACCGGTAAAATACTAACTATCTCAAATGAAAGTTCCGTTTTTTATTAATTAGCTATTGTCTAGCGCAAAAAATCTCGTCTCCGTTGATAGCCTTGCTCATTACAGTACGTGGATTAGCGATGCCCGTACGTGGGCACAATTTCCATGCTCGACCGCGATCGGAGGAGCTATGACCCTCGGGCGAAGTGGATGAAACGCCGCACTGCTGAGTCGGCCGTTCCGTGTTTTGCGCCTTTGGGAGCTAGCAGTTATTCGGCGCAGCAGTCGTGTTAAGGGCTCCGCACTTGCTAATTGCACAGTTCCACTGTTGCAGTCGCCTGGGGCTACCCACGCTCCCAGACCGCTCGAGAACTCCCATGCGTCTGAAGTGCTCCCGCGTGACCTTGCACATAACCAACCCCTCGTTTCTTTAAAAGAAAGAAATTCTCAACCACAGTATGGGATTACTCATAGATTTGGTTTAAATTGTCCAATTTGTTTCATTCCAAAGTGTGTTCTAATTTATTGGTATATTTCAAGAAAGTGACGATTATAACAAAGATGCGACTCGTGTAATTTTTCGTCCCATTTTCTTTGTTCTATCAAGTCGGGTTGTTTCTATGATGCTACCTACGTTTTCAGTGGTTAATTGTAATTTATGTTTATTTCTCCCCTGGATAAGGTACCTAAGCATTTAGTTTATGAAAGCGTTTCTTCGTGACTTGTAGGAATAAAGGTAATTAGATAAATAATGGTAATACGAGAATAAATGCATATAATGATATATATGTACAAAATTCATACGCAGAGTAATCAACCCGGAGCTCGGTTTGATATGCGGTTGTAGAGTTCACCCAATACTGAGCCCAACGATGCTTCAATTCAATTCAATTCAAACACCAGGGTAGTATCGTATCCTGTTATTGAATATTGTTGAATTTAAGTGCCTTCTTTCATGTGATTAACTTTGTTCCAGTGCATGATCTACCTAATACTTGGGTATAGATGTCATGATTAATATTAGACATGCATGGCTGGTGGCTTAACACTCCCCGCCACACGCCCTTGCGACTGCTTGTGGGGTATTATATACATTGATGTAGAAGTAGGGGGGCAGTGAATTTCCTCTTTCGCCTATGGTTTCCCCGGAAGTTCTGTTACTCAAAAATAACACAGCTTGGGTGAAGCTGAGAATGACCAGAGTCGTGCCCGGGAATCGACCCTGGGCCCTTCCCATCCTGAGGGACCGGGTTCGAATTTCGGTGGCGGCCGGATTTTCCAGTGGTATCCCGATCTCTGCTTGGGATGCTATGTCGAGAGCTATTGAAATGAGTACGCTGTCCGTCAGGTGGAACGCTGAATTGTGGACCCCTTAACGCCTTTCGTTAAGAGTAGCCTAATTCCAACGCCGGGTTTCTCTCCCCCCCTTCCTCCATTCCTGTAGCATCCTCCCCCTACCAGATTGCCAATGACCTCTGCTTTCGGTCACCTCCAATAATTACTACTCCTACCTGTGCAGTAGTCTAACGCTCTACCCATGGGCTACCACATCCCCCATTTATAAATATTACTATAAATTAATGATTTAAATATAATCTCAATGCTATATGTATTTACTCGTGATAATTGGGTTCTGGGACGATCACCGAAAATATTACACATAACTGCGGACCTATAAACAGTTGGGGGATAACTCTTTTCCACTCGTATTCGATTGCTTCAGTTTCCTAAATCTTCTGATCCCTATGCCTTTCTCCAAGATGACGATGGTGTTATTGTCCAAAACAGGTGTGTTATCAAGTATTAGTAATCGAATCTTCGCATTATTGCGGTAACTTGGGTCTCATCGCGTCATGAATGTATCCTATTACCTTTGGCGTTCATTCTCTAGGTCGGATTCAAATCCACGATGCAGCAGATCTACATCTACTTACACCTTGCAAGCCGCCGCAAGGGCGTGTGGCGGGGGGTGTTATGGCACCACCCATAATTAAGAAAAAAACCGCATGCAAAAGCCACAAATTTATACCGTCCACAAACAAAACATGGTATACATTCATTCTAGAATCCTTTACACCCCACACAAATGCAAACACACAAACTACCAACTAACATTCACATGCACCCACAAAGGTATCTGATATCTTTGATGAAATTCCGTCAAAAGTTAGCATTAAGCGATCGCTCCTTTTTTTCCTACATCCTAATGTCGGTGCTTTATCGTAGAGGAGAGGAAGGTCACCATTACATGACGAATTGAATTCATTCCCTACCCCTAATCCATTCCTTTCAATCCTATTCCCGCTCTCTGCTCTGTCCATTCCCCTTTCCATTGGTGCTCGTTTTTCATCCATCGAAGGGCTTGCATGAAGATCCTATTAGTAATCTCTTTGGGCTGCGGCGATCTTTATTTCGTCCTCCACTTTAGCTTGATATTTCCAAAATATTCCCTCTAATAGGCTGTGATTTACATTGAAATGCCTTGGGCTCCGAAGCTAAAATACCGGTGAATAAGGCCAATTTGTTCTTCAGGGAAGAAGTGTTATTGCAGAATAATTTCAGGAACCACTTTCAGTCGTCCACGCAAATGTACTAAACAAGGTACATATTCAAGGCAAATGTACATATACAATACTGTACCTTGTATTCTCTCATCGCCATGATGAATAGTTTTTTGTAGGGTGAGCACTGCAACAATATAATTATTGCAGTCGATTCTGTTGAAATTTGTATTGCCAGTCTTTCTTTTTTGGGTGTTGCAGTTTAGATTGATGATGTCGCGTTGATGATGTTGATATCAGTGATCAGCTGTAGTTTAGAAATTTAATCGTTCATGATGCTCCTGCTGACCATGTCGGTCTTTGTGATGTTGTCGATATCGTAGTGAACGCTATTATTGCCGGCGACGTTATAGATACCGTCGTCGGGGATTGTTGCCCTTGTCGGTCTTGTTGCAGGATAATCGAATAAGATGCATGGATCAACCCTCCTCCCACGAGTCAACTCCGAATAAGTTTGTGCCTAATCTTCCTTTTTCTTTCCGCTTCTCTAATTTTCTCTTTCCACTCCCTTTTTCAAGAGACCTCTCGGAGGGGAAGACATTACCCCTTCCTGCCACCCTGTTTGTTGGCATTCTTCTGATAAATGTGGCGCTGACCGTCTGCTGTGAGAATTGGAGTCCCATGCGCCATCGCGAAGCCCAGATACATTCACGGCTCCACCCTCTGTTTCTTCTTGCCTCCTCACGCTCCGCAGCCTCCCCTCTGAATTGTTCTGCCCTTGCACCTTTGCACCTGTTTTGCCGTGACTTTCACTTCAAAAAGTTAACCGAGTCCGCGGGCTCGAAACTCTGCTCTTGACGTGCCTGAAGAACCTTGGTCGTAAATATTAATTTCGAAATTCAAATTTCAACCGGGGCACCGGGGGAGGAAGGAATAATATTATGTTCCTGTAATCTAGTGAGCTGCGGAGATACAGGTGAAGGGATACCCGCGGATCTTATGTTTGCCATGCTCTACTGCATGCAAGTTTTCTGTTCTTTGACCTAAAGCAATAAGAGCAGCACGGATATTTAAACTTTACTCCTACCTTCCTGCCTTGGGGCTTTCCTACCGCCTAGACTCAACGCTTCTCACCAAACCCCTCGTCCCCTCTCCCAACTTCTAGCCCTCTTTCCTCACCGCCCAATGTCCCTCTCCTAACAGCTGCTCTAGCTTGCATCGTAATTCGCTTGCTATCTGCAGAAAGTCATTTGTTTTTGAGACCACGAAATATTCGCTGCTAAAAAATGTTCTATTTACGTGTTGAAAGAGTTTGTGTTTGTGACAGTTTTGACTTGCTATTATACTTGTATTTAATCGGGCGGATCGTTCATTCGCGAAACCTCTATAACGTGGCCTCGTTGCTCTCCGTCATGATCCGGTATTGGAACTGCGCTACGCCATCAAATTTTGGGTGAAACTTGTCAAAGCTGGGAAAGAGCCTCATTATGTGCTCAAGGCAGCTAATGGTGATAACGCCATGGGTAAATCGGGTGTTTTTGGGTGGCACAAGCTATTTCGGGAGTGTAGAGATGTTCAAGGCGTCCAACGTTCAGGGAGCCCTTCGACCTCAAAAAGTAATGAAAATCTCGCAAGTGTGAAGACTTTGTTGGACAGTGATCGCAGATCAAGTGTTCGCATGCTTCGTGATGAACTTGGCATCCCTAACGGTGATGTGTATCGACCTGTGGCTGAAAACATAGGCATGAGAAAGATGTGTGCCAAGTTGATGCCGCGAGTGCTCTCAGATGAACAAAAGGAAACTCGCACGCGGATCTGCCAAGAGCTTCTCGACCGTGCCTTAGGCACCCTACAGCCCTGACACGACCCCACCAGACTTCTTCCTCTTCCCGCGCCTGAAATCCGTGCTGAAAGGACATCACCCCACTCTGTGGAAGCGTTACAACAGATCGTGTCGAGGGAGCTTAGCAGCAGCATTCCTGGCGCCGCCTTCCAGATGGCGTACGAGGCGTGGAAAACCCGCTGGCAGCTGTGTGTGGACACACGAGGGTGGCTACTTCGTAGAATTTTGAGTGAATGTATCAATTACGTCAATGATTTTTTGTTTTTATCGACTCAGTCCTACTACTTTTGGGCAAACTTTGTTTAGTGAAAAAAATATTAACCAAAACACAACTCATTTCGATATTTTGGTGGTCCTAGGGCTCATCGGGATAAAAGGAGTCACTAGACGGAGTGCGTCTGGATGAAAGTGGCTGAGACCACCAAAAATCGAAATGAGTTGTGTTTTGGACAGCGTGTGAAATTCACACATCAGGGTAGGGGGTCCAGTTCCTTTCCCTGTGACGGTTATGGTTTCCCAGGAAGAACTGTTACCCAAAAAATCACATAGCTTGGGTGGAGCTGCAGGTGCTAGAGACTTGCTCGGGAATCGAACCCGGGACCCTCCGGTCAGTATTATATATATATATATATATATATATATATATATATATATATATATATATATATATATATACACACACACACACATATACTTTTAATTGATTTGGAAATATTTTGAGGATTAAAAAGATTTAAATTACGCCGACGCTTTTCGAGCGAGACCAGGTTTTCGTTTTTAGAAACAAAACTACCGATTCAATTCGACAGCTCATCATTTTAACGGTCTGATTACTAGTTTCAGTGACCGATGAAATAAAAGAAACACATGACAAGGTTTGCTAGCCACTGATACAAACGTCCACACAAAAAAATGAATAGAGGGATTTGCTACTGTCCACGCCTGACTGATTTGTTACTAGAAAATACGCGATGATGAGGACGCGGCTTAATATTAATAAATCCAATTAATTCATAGCATAATCCAATTGTTATTTCAGTTTAAATAGTGTATCACTATACAAAGATAGCATCAGTGGCCATCGCATTACAGAAAAGCGGGTTATTTCCTTTCTTAACATTCAGACGCCATAACATTCACTGGAATAACTTCACATTGCTATGCATGAATGTTATATCATTTTATGCGTTATAAGTTATCACGTTTGAAATGTAAGATATCTTGGAGAAAAAGATTAAGATTCACCTACTATTGGTGTTTGAATGACAGATAAATTCAGAAGACCTTGGTAGCAATCATATTCCGGAGCAGTAAGTAATCCAAAATTGTCATCAGATTAAATTATTGACGCCCTTATAAAATTATACAGAGCATTTTCTCTCTCTACAATGTTTAAGCGTTAAAACATTGTCTGTAGCAGTCTCAAATCAGGACCTTAGCTAATCATTTTTGATGATATTTAATTTTTTAATCTTACTGGGAGAGCATATGTTGATTCCGGAGGGCGTTGCATTCACCCGCACCACGTCGGAGATTGACTTAATGCCTGCCCGGTGGCGTCATTGTGGTTATGAACGCTGTGCCGGGCGAGGGCTCTTTCACAGGGGATGGAAACCCCACTTCTTGAAGTATGCTTTTCAATTGGAGGGGCGGGTATGTCGTCTTTCTGCGACAACCACCAAGCAGCCTTCATCCCTTCTACATCTCCATACTACCGCGTAAGCTGCCATTCCAATGAATTGTGAGAATGGCAGGGGGTGTGAGAACACTAAGCCATCCAACAATGTTGCCTTGCTGTGTCAACAATCTCAGTGAGGAGACAATGCTACGTTATTCTGTCGAAAATCATCGGCTGAAAGACCGGACCTATGACCCTATACAGTGAGCTTTGCGCGGCATTCCAACAGTGAATAATTTTACCCACAACATGAAGACATCACCAACTTGACCTACCAGTCCGAAAGCCTTCCACATCTATTATTTTTGTTTAGTATCGTTCTTTTTGAAGAATATCATCTCTATTTCTCTACCATTCCCAGGTAGGTTTTACTGGCCACTTAATCATTTGTTGTGGATTACGACAAGTCCAAACTCTTGTCAAAAGATATCATTTGTATCGAAGAGAAGGACAGTATTGGATTGTGTCTCAAGGCTTGATTTTTGAAAATATTTTATTCTCACTAAAATGAAGGGTAACTCGAGTCAATTTTCACAGTAAATTTATTAAATTATCCTCTCAATTCAACGACAATGGTTTCAACAGAAGGTGTCTTTGTGAAGATTCAACTGTTGAATTAATGTTCGGTGTGTTTAATCAAGTGTGAACATTCACTTGTGTTAGCCCACATTATAATGGCAAGGAAACTTTTGCTATCGTGTCTCATCCGCTGGCGCTACTTTTTCACTTTTTGAAGAGCGTATAACTGATTGCATGCTCTTTTTTGATGCAATTTGTGAACAACGGACAGAGACGGGTGGCTTACTGCTGATTGCCGCGATTACGACGAGGTGACCGACGAAATCCACATGAAAAAAACAGGGACATTTGCACGAGAGAGGAAGAAGACCTCGCGAATTCCGACACTGATTTTTAGCACGCAGTCGTCTACGACCTAGGTGTCTCTTCGATGAGGACGAGCCACCGATCATTTCCCCGAGCGGCTCGCCTCCTGTTATGAGCTTCTTTTGCGACGGAAGGGGGGTTGCTGCGCGTAGTATATACGTAACGATGAAGTTGGAAGCTGGCGGAGGGGATGGGGTGGTGATGGGGGGAAATCTCTTATTTCATTTCAGTTTCCAGCAACACGCGTCGTTTTTTTTCCCTCCCGGGCGCGAGGGGTGGGGTCGTTTTATAAGGGAGTGGAAGCTATGAGGGAGGGAGGAAAGGAAATTGCGGGGGTGGGGAGAGAAGGAAGAAGAGGGGGGCTCAAATAAAGATTAGTCGCGGCGTCTTCGGGGATGGCGGCGGACCCTCCTCCGGAGGGAGGCAGCGGGGGGAGAGGCAGGTTGGGAAGCGGGGAAGGGGCGGAAGGAGGCGGGGGGAGGGGGTTGGGAGGGTCCGAAGCGAGGGGGGAAAAGACGACGGAGGCCTTTGAGACGGCACTCGCTCCGTCCCCCCCCCCTTCCTTCCGCGCGCCGAATGGGGACGCCGCCGCCGACGACGACCGACGCCCCCGCGTCCCCACGTCCCGCGTCTTCTCCCCCCGTCCCCCCTCAACTCCCCCGACCCCCGCGTTCCCTCCTGGCCCCCCGCTATCCCGCCACTCCCTCCGCTCTCCCCTTCGCGTTCGCCGTCGGCCGAGAGAGTGGGACCCCCGCTTCTTCCAAATCAATAGCAATTAGCCACCCATGGCAACGGGGGCGAGGCAGAGAGAGGGGGGAGGGGGAGGGACGCTGTGTGGGGGAGGGAAAGGCGTAGTGCGTCGTCAGCGAAAGACGCTCCCTCTCCTCCTCCGCTCTCTGCCCTCCGCGCCTCGATGCCCTCCTCCGAGGGCAGTGGCGGCAGCACATATGTATACATATACATGTGCCCGAACACATATGTGCGTACGTGCCCCTTCCCTCACCCTCATCCCCCTCACACGAACTTTTGCGTGAGGGAGCTAGAACCCTCTCTCTCTCTCTCTATACACATACCAAGGGGACGCGAGGAGTGGGCACTGGGAATAAGGGTTCTCTTTTTTATACCCTGGGTGGGCGATGGCGGGGTAGGGAGTGGGGATCGAGGGATGAGCTTCTTCTTCGGGGCCGGGGAAAACGGGAAGGGGACTCGGGGGGAAGGGAGTGGAGAATGCCCACTCCATTCGGTCGCGCCCCCGATATTTTTGTTCTCGTGTCTTGGGAGAAGAAAATCCGCTAGATTCGTGAAAAATGGTTGCGAGGGAGATACGTGTGACGGGAGTTATTGGAGAAACTGCGATGGGTGGCCCTTCAGTCACGAGGGGAGCAAAACGGGAGTAGTCTTTTAAGAGAGATACTGACTCGGCTCTCGAGTTAACTTCTCACGCTCAAAAGGTGGGACGGTCTAACTTCTTACACCGAAGGAGGGCTTATTAAGACCTCACGCCATATCGGTAGATTAAGACTGCCTCTCGTACATTGGGGTGGGTCGCTTTCTCACGTATCATTCACAAAACTCGATTTTCATTTTGAGGTAATAAAATTCCTTCTCAGTTGAAAGGCGAATGCCCAATGCTTCCTGACCGATTGTGTTTAGATCTTAATGAGTAATCGCATCATGTGGTTTAAGCGACCCAAATGTGAGTGGCTGGCAAAACTTTCGAAGTGTATTAATTTTATTTAGCGACTTTTATTGAGGGGTAATTGAGACTCAATAGTCCTTTCTTCCACCTAACCCTTATGCATATGTACGGTCAACACAATTACATATACCCAAGTCCTAGGTGGAAGAAAAATCCACATAGGCGGGAATCGAACCCTCTGATTTCGCGGGCGAGGGCGTTTCCCCGCCGCCACCGTACTCTTATCGGAATCCTCGACGTTCTCCGAGATGTTTTGTTTTCTACACTCACCTCGAAAAGGTTATTTTATGTGCGTCCATTTGATCGTTTGCAACCGATTTTCATCGGTGAACACGGCGTACTAGTGTTTTACTGTCGCATATGTCAAAACTGCAAAAAAAAGTCTTTGTTTACAAATTAAACCTGTCCTTGAAAACATTACTCAAAATTTCTCGGCAATCAAAGGATGCAGCCATGGTGTCAAATCCTTTACCCATTAGAATAGAAATATATTCAGCCATTTTCATTCAACTTTTAGAGGAATTATTCTTCAGTATGGCAGCGCGTAACCAGCCATGATCGGGGTATGTCCTGCTGAATCGTTATATTCTGCGATTAATAATTTAATTTTTTCCGAACGTTTTCCCATTTGATGGCATTTCTAACAGTGCACATCATTTGTGAGCATGGATGTGGATAGTTTTCATAAATAAAATATGTATTAGTAACATTTTTAAGATTGGAAATGAAAAGCGTAAAATAATCGTGTTTTTTAACATTTGCTTTACCGTTTGAAATGGAATCATCAAAGTTTTTTTAACGGGTAACAAAAGCTAAGTACCACCTTAGATTCTAACGCATATAGGTTATAAGAATAATCAGGAAGCATTCTGAATGCTTGATTTGTGAACTCAATGATGAAGTTCAATGAAATTCATAAGACAATATCTACCTCTATATTCTATAAGGAAAGCATTAGCTCCAATTGCAGTAGATTCATCAAAATTTTAATTTAAAAATAATAGTTGCATCACCCTAAAACGGATAAATTAATTAACTAAATCATTTAGTATGCTGCCTTGAGAAAGAGCATTGGAATATTCCATTTGCTTAAATGACCAAGGGAAATTTCAACCTTTTAAGCATGTAAAATTACGTGAAAAGAATATTGCTCATGGTGACGGAATTTTGGATCACGGAAGTTTGACCTAATAAGTAAGCGATATATTGACAGTTTCAGTCCAAATTCAAAATATGCATAACTCGATAGATTCAATCTCTAAAAAAGCATCCTCAATTACTTCTATTATTGTTTCTATCTAAATGGGAAATGAAAACTCGTTATCAGTTTGATGGAAAAATGATAACCCACATAAGTAGGTCAGCTATCGGAGTAACCCATATAGGTTGTTCAGATATTGAGGAGTGTGGAATAAGGATTTCCGAAGATATATCTAGAAATTATGCTCTCTGCAAGACGCCACGAGGGCGCGTGCCAGTGGCGTGGTATAAAATAAAATTTGTTGTAAGACACGCAGTATTAAATAGCTTACATAATTTAATCAATCGATATAAACTTTACCGAAATAAGGTACAATTAAGAAGAGGAATCATTCTATGAAGCCAGAATCCTTATATAATCTTCTTATAAATGATATCAATGACGACGAAGAAATTATATATGTATAATATATAAGAAAGAGGAACAGTTGAATGGTACCGCACAGGTTTCCGTAAATCTTTGCATTGACCAACTTGAAAGAATTCCTAATATTTATTTTCAAGCATATTAATCGTATCTCTGATCACGAAATATGCAGACTTCTCTTTTTCTTCTAGATGCTATTGCGAATCTTTATTGCATTTCCTGCCTGGTGTACTACGCATCCGATGCCGTTTCTATTCCACGTAGACATCGTTTGGCACAGGCTTTAACGATTATGGCACGTTATGATCGGCTATAAAAAGATTACTTCTAAAAAATATTGGAAGAAGATTGCCGAAATTTTTGGCACTTTGGAGAAATCTTTGGAGAATTAAATTCCGGCATTTGCTACCGCCTCCAATACCAGGGCGGTATCGTCCTCGACTGCTAACCGTTCGAACGGTTCGATTCACATCTAAGTGGGTTTCCCTCCTCCAGAGATACTTGTGATTTTCATTGCTGTTTATTATCCAACGTAAAAGGCGAATATTGGTTATTATGACTGATATTGCAAATACATTGAAGGATTTAAAAACGTCTTCATCCTACGATTGTTGAATAAATTGGAGGATATTTTGCAGAGTCATGCGTAGTTTGTAAACACCATTTTTCATTGAAAAATTAAAAAAAATATCAAAGAATAACAGGACGAGTGGTAACACGACTAAATTAAATCTTAAGTTAAATTTTATCTCAAAATAAATATGTTGAGGTTTTTGCGAAAAACACAATAAATGGGGACTCACCGCACCGTACGAAGAGGTCCGAATTAATATTTCACCCCTCACTCAAAGAGGATTATTTCCCTCCGGAGCGCCGGCATTGAAATTGCTTACGCCCGTCGTTTTTAATCATACACGATTCCGAATTTATCTCTTTCCAGTGTTCATTTGCTCATAGCCCAAGTCACTTAGGGGAGGTGACGAGCAGGTGAGATTTGTGCCACCAGGGGGATGGGATCATCATTTATCTGTTGGCAATATTTTAGGGAATGGACACGAGGGACATCGAATTCAGGCAAAAGACACGAGTAAGTGTTTCATACACGCCCACACAGGAGTTTCCTCGTGAGAGGTAATTTGTAGTACTGCGTCCGTCGGATATCTTCGAATATCACTGAAAAAATCTTTTAAATGAAAAAACGGACCATTGGTAAGGTAAGATCTAGGGAAAAACAGGTTTTTTAGTGTTTTACCCTTGCCATTCCAAATATACGGGAAGAATATGGTAGATGATGTATGGGAAGAACTGGGAGAATGAATGGAAGTAGGTGGGAACCTTACCAAATCAGTTGGATTTGCAGTCGGTCAAATTTCAGCAAGCTAGACCAACCAAATAATCGCAATCATTGATTTTTTATTTATTTAGCGACTTTATTGGGGCGAGATTGAGACTTTAAATTCCCTTCTTCCACCTATGGAGCCAAAATAAGAAAACAATAAGAAAGAGATTTTTGGAAGATTGGGAAAGAGAATGGGAACAATCAGAAAAAGTTAACACCACCAAAAATGCCTTCCCAAACATCAAGGAAATAATGGACACTCCATTTTACACGAATAAATACATCACACAAATATTTACTGGGCACGGAGACTTTAGGGGCTATCTAAAGAAAATTGGGAGAGAAAAAGAAAGTGTGTGGGAGAGCACCATGGAGGAGGATACAGCAATCCACAGACTTCTTTACTGTCCGGTATACGATGAAGAAAGAAAAGATATTGGAAAAAATATAGGGGACCGCATACACTTCCAAACTATTGGACAACACATAAACCAGAAATCAATCACGGATATATTAACAAAATATATAAACAAGAGGTAAAACAAACCAAGGAGAACAAGAGCTCAAGACGAAGGGAGAGGGGTGAAGAGGAGAAGATGTCATTTTGAACCAAGAATGAAACATATTTGTAAAGCAAGCAATTTGATCGCAAGACAAGATTTGAAGAAAGGAAAAAAGAGTCATCGAAATAAACAACCTGTAAATTGCGAACCATTATTTTATTAAAAATGTAATTAGGTTAGTGGAGGTTAAATATAAAGGTAACCCAAATTGTAAAATTTAAAATAAAGGGCCATCAACCCCTTGTAAGAGGTAATGGAATTGCCTGATTCCTTGGGAATCGGGCCCAATTTGAATTAACCCCAGTGCATTATATTGAAGGCAATTGCAATCACCCAAACCCTAAGTAGAGGAAAACCCAACTAGGCAGGAATCGAACCCACGACTTCTGGATTGACAGGTGAAGACGTTACCCCGAAGCTACCGGAGAGTATGAGAGTATCAAATAACCAATAATGGAATCATAATAAATGAAAAAATAACTGCGGTAATTATGTTTTCAAGAAATTGTGTGGCCAACTGATATGTTGTGCATGAGAGTGTAAATGTTGATGATGACCATAGTGACATCACGGTTTGATTTTGTGTGGATTCATAAATAACCTAATCTTGCCTTAATCACTATTAAAATTTACCCATATTAATAAAAGTCTCATTTGTCCTCTGAATAAATTTCAATTACATTCAAATCATCCCCCATTTTTATGGTCCGATGTCCCACAAAACGACAATCTATGAAACCGGTAGATGCTCTGAACAATTTATAGATAATGAATATTCATAAGTTCTGTAAAGTGCATATATGTCTTTGGTGCATAGAAAACACCTAGTTAAAGCTCTGTTGGCACCCATCTCGGAATAAGACCCTTAATGTTCCTCAGAATCTAAGTATGCTGTTTGAATCGTATTTCCATATTTTTTACAAGGAAACGTTATCATAATACTTGCTATATGATTAAGTTTAAAAAATTGTTTTATGAAACTGTTTTTTACTGTTAGACATCTCCTACTTTTGGGTGTTGATAGGCATTTCCTGCATTAACTTTTGCGACAAAGGAATAAGTGTTAATGAATGTACGATATGCATTTAAAAAATACCAGGAAGGAAACCAATTAGCATCAGATAGGGTAGGATGAAGGGCTGCAGTCAAGCAATGTTAGGATTGTGTTAGGACCAATGATGATGATGTGTTTAAGTTCTCAGGTATCCCAAATTTTTTTCTCGGGACTGACGAGAGGTATAAAGATCTTCTCCAGTTTAAAATACGAAAGCCCCCTTTGTAAATATAAATTTCTAAACGGCACAGTGTGTAGGGTTCGTATAGCTTTCGTTAGAGTGAAAAGCGTTTTCAGTAATTAAAATGGCTTCGTTTGTTGTACAAGAACATGCAATCATCCGCTTTCTCCACTTACGTGACGTTACTTTCTCCGCTTAGGCACCCATTTTAAGTCATCGTCAATTGAGTGAGAGACATGCGGTGATGATGTCATGGATTTGTGCATAAAATGCGGGTTCGTGCGGGTGCGTGACAATTCAAAGAAGTCCAAACGTCGTGTGATAATAAATTCGAGAAGACTCGACCACGGACCAGCCGTTTTTTCCAGTGGGTAAGAAGGCCCATTCCTACAGCATCGCTCTCGGCGGCCACGGAAACTAGAAATATGTGTTCATCGGCATGGATATTAGGTTGAGAAGTAACAGATGTTTGAAATGTATTTTGTGAGCAGTTTTTCTGAAGAAATTAGGAAAACTTAGAAATTCTGATGCGTCGAGTTTAGAGGGAAGAACTTTGGTATGAACAGCGAGACCTGCGCTACCAGAAAACGCATTGCCGACCCGAAACCAACAACAATGCCCGGAGATGCTCCACGGATATTAATGCACATTTTTCAGCATTGATTTTAAGTAGCTGGGAAATAAAATGCATATATGTACGATAGTGTACTAACCTAAAATTGATCTTTAAATCAAATTCCTTCTTCGGAAGTGAATATTGATAGAAGAAACTTTCAGTAGTGTGTGAAGGCATGAGAGAATAGGAATAGGCGTTGCAAATAGCTCCTTAAATTGTTATTTTTAAATTGTAAAAATTAGATAATACAACTGAATGATATCTATGCTCCATTCAAAGGGCGTCGCTAACGAATCTGGAACTGTTAGTTCCTATAATCATGGGAAGAAGCACGGTAGAGTACGAAATTATTTAGGCCAAGATTACGGTACGGAATATTTTCATATGTACTGTATGATTGTGCTTTCCTCAGAAATAACCATGTTATTTCATATATTTCCGTGTCCATTCCGAACCATGCCATAAAGACCCTCTTTGCCCTTTTAAACGGAACGGGAAAAATCAAGGTTGCGGAAAAAATATACTCTCTAATTTTTTCTTATTTTTCCTTTCTCCAAACTGCGGGAAGGCCAATTAGTTGGTTTAGGAAGCTTACCTCTAGTAGAAAGAAACGGAAATAACTTTAAGTGGCGGAGAAATATTGCTGACACGAAATTAAGGAAACTTGCAGACGTTGTGATAGCACTTCCGGACACTCAGACTTGGAGAGAAAGAACTTCATCTGGTTCTGTATTCATAAAAAAATATATTGAGACTAGATCTGGAGAAAAAATGTCTCTACGCCGTAGTATCTCATTTTCCCATGAAAGTACACTGCGGGAAGTGATATTTTATCCTTTTTCGCTTGGTAAATATTTGTCTTATTTGCCTACATTACTTCTATACGTGTGCAATATTTAATGAACGTATATATGCGTGTGTGTGTGCTCGTGCGGTTGTACGTGCGTGCCTATGATTGCGATCGCACTCGTGCTGTGTTACTATTGCATGTTTTAGACGAAATAATTTTAGCTGCCATGGTATGACGAAAACGTTGCATTCAAATCAAAATTTGATATTCGAAATAAAAATTATTTGTTCGACTTTTTGAAAAGCATAAAATCAAGAAATGCTCACCCTTCCATATGCACTTCGAAAGGTGGTGAAGCAGTGCTGTGGTCGATCTGATCGAATGGCCCACATTTATACTAACTCGATGTTTTAGGTATCCATTTAATATATTTTATATTAACCCGAAATACGTATTTGCCTAAGCTAGATTATGTGGATGGCTTTCTCAGATAGATACTTCTCTTAGAATAGAGGTGTGGAATATTATTAGGGAAATTAATGTACGAGGTTTTTTTTCGGTAGCAGTCGAGCGCAGCGAACTATTTTTAAGTATGGTACCAAAATGAGTTATGATTTTTTTCGGACCGAAAGGTGAAAAAACATATCGTACATCATCAATACCGTGCTGCCATCCTCTCCTATGACTGGGCCACTATTAGCTTAGTAATCGCTGAAATAAATCTCTGTCAACAGCAGTTCCCAAAAAAATCCCCCTCTTATTTAAGATGTAGGGAAAGAAAGCAATCATGCAATGAAACGTTCTTTCTGCTTCGAATCCACACCCTTATACCTTCCAGAATAACATTCTGTTCATCTTTGGTACATGTGTTTACATCCCTTTTCCCTAAATCTATTACCGTTTCAACATGTTTCCGTTGTTTGGCGTGTTTTTGTGTTTTAATGTGTGTATGTGCATTTCCCGTATTCGGAGAAGGACCACCATTGAGCGTATATGGATTTGAAAATTTCTGTATTAAACACACCTGGTGATAGTGTTTTACGTCAAAAGCCCATTGCGGGTGGCGTTACTATAAAATCTCTGAAAAAAAACAACTATTTGCGCCTCAATTGTGAATAAATTCCACAGGTTACAAATGAAACAACTAATTTCGCTTAAGATCTTTTAAGCATTGATTTAATAACAATAATAAGAATAGAGCGTCTTTATCGGGACGAGAATGAGACTAGATAGCGCCTTCTTCCACCCAGTCATTCGCATTCTTGAATTCGTGAACAATCATTACAATGAAGTGTGTAAAAATATTTGATTATAAGGAAATAAAATAAAGAAATAAAATTGCAATGTTGCTTTGAAAATACGAGTCGTAATTGGATATAGAGTGAAAAGAGATATTAATTTATTTGTGGGAAAGGGTTTGTGGATTGATATCCTTAAGGAAAACTTCCACTGCAGGGATCCTTACAGGAAGGGACGTTTCACACGCCCCTTCTGTGAGAAACCCGAGAAATTACTGGGATATGACTAATATGCAGACACTCAATGACGGTGTATGGGCGATACATGACATGAAAAAACTGGGAAGAATTATGCATTACATTTAAAATAAATCATGTAATGAACAAAGAGATAATATATTAATTTAAAAAAAGATAAATGAATAAAATCAAAGGGTAATAATAAATAATTAACAATAATTAAGTATGCAGTATAAAAATAAAATAAAATTCAAAATAAATGATTACATTTACCAAGAGCGGCTTAAAGAACCTCTCAAACTCCCACACATGAATCCTATAACCTCTAAAAACTGTAGTGCTTACCTCTTTCTTTCTGAAAGACATTTTTCCGTGAACAGTTGATTAATTCTATGGTGATTTTAATTATTTCAGTTGTTTCTATCGCCATCGATTCTTATAATGTTTTTTCTACTTCAATATATAGTATTCCCGAGGCCCACTAATTCCGCGTGAAAGTCCTAATCTGTCCTGTAGGCTAATAATTATGCTCCTATAAAGTTCTTTTACGCATCTTTTCTACCGATGCTTAATTGCCACTTCATTGATCACTTTCCGATCACATTTATTTCTTGTTCCTTTTGGTTTCGCAATTTTCCCTTCTGATAATTTTTACGCCTTTTTGTGCATACCACGGACCCTCTCTTCCCCGTCTCTGAAAATTCTTCGCATCTTCACGCTGTTCCTTCTCCGAATTCGTTTCTCGTCGTATTATTTCATTTTTCGGTAATATTTCATCCTCAGTCCGTATTCAAAATCTCAATTTTCGTTCTCAACTCTATATTTCCGCAATGCGTGGAATCCTGATTCTTTCCGTGTTTACTTTTCCCATTATTTTCATCGCAGCTCTCGTTAATTCTTTTTTTTTCAATTTTCCTCCCTTCTTGACCCTTTTTCCTACCTCTTTTCCTCGCTGAGAGTTTTTTAAAATGATTCTAGGCATCCCATTCCTTTGCATTTCAGCTCAAAGTTCTGAGCCCCTCTTTGCCACACCGATTTCCCTTCTAATCGTCTGGAGCTATAAATTTCATTTGTAACTACTTTTATTAAATTCAAATCTCCTTTCGACCTCAGGATGGGTTTGATCTTGTTGATTGATGTTGTTTTCACAATTGTGCTTCACCATTTTTAATCTAAATGGTGTCTCGCTATATTTCTCTATATTTTTCATGACTGCAAAGGCCTTTAATTGCATTTTGAATTGCATGTTAGTCACTAGTCAACCCTTCGTCGTAAAAAAAACTCAATCGCTTTAAATTGTGGTCATTCCTATTTCCTAAACCATACTCCTGTTCCTTACTTCGATGTCTTGCTTCGCTCCAGAATTGATTCTTCTTCATTCTCAATGATAATCTGGCGAAAACGTTCATAATTGTTCCTCTAGAATTTCTCATAGATTATATGATTCGTCCTCACAATGTTGTCTATAATGTAGAGCTGATTTGTGGTTGATTTCACTGTGAAGAAGTTATTTTCAGTCGTAATTTCCAATCACTCTCCTCCTCTACGTTCACCACATTTCTGTCCTCCGCCTCGTATCCCTATGTATGTCTTTCTTCGTTTCGTTTGATGCATTTTAAAATTATTTATGTCTTGAATCTTGTTCTGACATTCCGCGTCCTATTCCAACGGTTAAATTGATTCCTTTTCGTCTGTCTTTTGATCCGATGGGTCGAGGATTCCATGTGACGACGAGCGCGAGGGGTTTTCCTCATCCCTGACCCCTATGACGCTTTCCCTAGCGAACTGAGCCATGCTTGAGTCAGAATTCATTATTCATGCTATCGATGCCGACCATCATGTTTTCGTGGGGAAAAAATTGAGATGGTTTCCCGTTGCCTGCCTCAATAGAGCTTTTAACGTCATGAAAAAGTCGTCCCATGGAGTCCGTCCCCTTTGCAGTCGACTCTGAAGAGCGGACGACGTTTGGGCTACTTTCGTCCGGCCCTTCGATCAATCTTGGATCTTATTAAGTGTAGTTAATATTTCCCCCACTGGTATAGATCTTAAGGGTGTCGGAATGTGCGACGATTTTACATTAAGATGGCACTCAATGGGAAGGGCATTGTGATGCACGAAAAGTTATTTACTTGTCAAATTATTATGTTAATGGCGTTAACTCAACTTCATTTCCATTTCTGATGCATGCAAATTATAAAAGTGGAAATATTCATGGGAAAAGACATCATTGAAACTATAATGCCGTTAGCTAGGGTACTGTAGTGCCGCTAATTCAAAAATATTTTCAGACTACCTACGTACTCGGAGTTTTCTCTGTCATTGTTTGTATTTTCTTTTTCGAATAAAGATATTTATCATTTCTTTTTATATTGTCAATTTTCAATGTACTATTAAAATTCTAAAGCTTGATTTTAAAAGTTTGCCCATTACCGAATGAGTATTGAAAATTTTAGAAAAAAGAAACCAACGGGTTGGACTTAAAACGAGCCTTTCACTACTCATTTTGGTATTAGAAAATAAATATTTACCTTGTTCCCAAATAGCGGTGCTGTACTTACAATGAAGCTAAAATTGTCGAATGGATAGCTAAATTATTCAGAATTTTTTTTATTTGTTTGGTTTTTGGCACATTGCGAGTGTGTTACTGAGTACGAAGGGCTTCATGAACTTCGGCAGCTAAGGTCTCTCGGAAATATTTCAAGTGAATGTTCAGTAAGACTTCACAAGACACATTCTTAATCTGAATTCGAAATCATTTGGTTATTGGTTGATTTCATTGCTGCATCCTCGTTAATTCTGTAGGGAAAATAAATAATTTCAGTTTCATGACTTAATGTACTTGTCAGGATTTCACCTGAATTGATCATCAACATTTTAAAAGTATTTAAAAAAAATCATCTTTATCAGTAGTTCATTTATAATTTATTTTCTTCCTTTTGATATACTCTGTATCAACTTTATCTTTACGCAGAGTGTTCTAGCTCCAAAAAGAGAGAAGTGAGCGCTTCAATAAGATTTTGAATACATTTTCCAGATATATCGAATGTTCAAATTGGAACATTAAGTATCCATAGACTATGTTCATTTTATTTGAAGTGGACTAAGATTTTTTTAGATTAGAACAATGCCACAAAGATACTTTTTAAAGGTGTAAAGTCTACTTTTATCTGAGTTGTAACACCATTGAAAAAAACGTTTCACCGTCTTAGTATACGGAAGACGTAGAAAAAAAAGGCATTGATTTCATGGATTAAAGTTTCATATTAAAAGATTTAAATTTGCATCCTGCATAAAAAGCCTACTCAATAAACCCATATTTAGTTCTGAAAAAAAGCCTTGTTTAAATTTCTTCTGAGCTTTCATGAGTTATCACGTCATTGGCTTTGTGAGTAGAATTTCCATAATATTTCATTGAAAAGTTATATTTTCAAAAGCATTAATTTAAAAAGGGATATCGTACCTCACGTACTTCACGTAAGGTTTTCGCCAAGAATATACTCGGCGTTAAGAAGTAAGAAAGTTGGTATTTCATGAAAAAAAGTAAATTTTCGCTCTTTGATTTTAAATAGGGACATTTCGGTATGAAGCATGGTAGTCCAGTGTTTTAGAGCGCTGAGCATCTGACCAGTGGGCGCTGGTTCGGTTCCCAGGCAAGCCTCTCTGGGCACCCTCATCTTCAACCAAGCTGTGCAATTTTTCGGGAACCAAATCTTTTTGGGTAACCAGAGACAGGACAGGAAAAGGAACTGGTTCCACTTCCCTGATGTGTGAATTTCACACGCAGTCGGGCCGAGTGCTCGGTGAGGTCAACCTTCGGGCTGATAACTATGATTTATCCTTTGCTATTGTCATATTAGGTAAGACTCTCGCCGTAATTGATCCGCTGATATTTTTTCTTATAATGGTGGTAATATGAAAGCAATATCCTTCTCGTTCATCTCGCCAAAATAATGGCCGAGGCAGAGTTTAGGTCAGAATCAGACAGGTCAGCGAAAGGTTTTAGGAAAAGACTTTCTGATGTAAAAGATCTTCAGCTGTTATGAGTGCTGCAGTGTTATTGGAAGGAAAGTGTGCCAATCAATCGATATCGTTTAAGGGAATTATGTGTCATTCTTCACTACCTAACTTGGACATCCGAGGGAACTTTCAGTGCTGCAGGTATGGAAATGGGTGGGGAATCTATTATATCAGGTTTGCGGATGATCAAGCTTTAGTTAGCTATTCAGTCAAGGGGTTAATAACATTACTGAGAGCATTGGAAAGCCAGTGTGATAGATATGGGATGAGAATAAATGAGTTAATATTAAAATATGTACTCATAAACTTGGACAGGTGGAAAAGTTTACGTATTTCGGAAAACGATTGGATACTATTTTCGAGAAAGAGGATAACTAAGTTTAAGCCTGTGGAAAATCACTAACTCATTTAATATGGACAATTAAGTTAAAATTGAAAATAGGATGTCATAAACTGGAGCAAGTGGAATGGTTTTGTTTTAAGGCTTTAAATGTACTTATTGGAAGTGTTAGCTAGCGGGTCCGTTTCGCTTTGTTCTGCCGGAGAAACTATTTACATATGTTCCATAAATGCTGTTAGTTCACGAATTCGTGATGACATTGGAATTGAATATGACTATTAATTCATCTAACTTGCACTACGAGAATGTTTCATGATTTATATTCTTCGGTTCTCTCCTCTTTACGTATGTCATAACGTGCCGCTGCATCAATACATAATTATACTAATAATAAATATCACAATAATATGAATATGAATTTTTATGCAATTTCAAATCACATGTAATTTATGAATACGGAGGGTTTGCTTAAGAGCAAATCAATTGGTTTTCATTAGTGAGAGGGAGACACCTACCTTATACTCCCACAGATAAGATTGGAGAGAATATTACTTGAAGAATGACTGAAAGGGAGAGTTGAAAAAATCAGCTGATCCACTTCTTTGTTACTATGGAGTGCTATATGGTCCCGGAGTCATAAAGAAATAAGAAGGAATCCCACCAGCTTATACTGAATGGTTGATGTCAATTAAAATTACCGAACTACAAATTAAATTTTTCTGACCAACGAGACAAAGAAAATTTGCTAAATAAAAGGACCTTTTTTACACGTTCGACGAAGTTATTAACCTTAATTATTGAATTGAATTATTATAGGTGAATCAATTTGTGCCTTGTCTTTTACACTCACTAACACGTACAATTAATCTACGTACATATCTTATTTGCATATTTTTCAATTACTTTAATTAATTGATAATTCTGCATTTTCTTTTCCACAATATTACTAACTATCTACATTCTGAGTTATTCGAGTTACTAGCATGTAGGCTGTTAATTCAATATTGAATACATATTTGAAAATACGAAGCTATCAATTCAGGGGTAATTGAAAATGATTAATTTTATATTACTTAGGCAGAGATGAGGCAGAGAACTGGCTTAACCTGGAGGGTTGCTACGACACCGATCAAAATATTAATTTTTGACATTTGTTTAAACTGCAGTCACCCAAAACGCTCTAAGAAATGGATATTCCTGGAGATTTGCTAAGTAATAGTATGAGCGCTCATTGGCATGCGTTGCGACGGGGATAATGAAAGTTGATCTGGTTGTCGGTCAACAATGCTAATTTCAAATGTGTAACGTCGCAAAATGATATTTCCTGGACCCTATTTCTCGAAACAACCATTCGGTTCGCAGGTCCTCTTAACTTGTGCATACCGAGTCTGTATATTAAATAGTAGAGTAATTTTTACTCACCTCCATCGCATGGGTAAACGGATTTTCAAATGAATCTATTGCATTTAAATTTTGAGACGCCCTATGAATCGACTTGTTTTGAGAAACGTGACCCTAGTAGTTTATGAAATGACCTCTGCTTTTAAAAAAATCTAAGCGGCTCCGCTATCGAAGCGAATTCGTAATAGCGGCTCGCGGAGGACCATTCCCCGTAATGACCCCGATCATTTTCGCCGGCGGAGTGACGTTCCGGATAAACCCCAAAGTCGATGTCCTCATCCATGGTGATTCACGTGGTTTGTGCTGCGATGAGGGCGAGACTTTGGGATGTCAACAATTCAAGGCGGTCATTATATTTCTTTCATCAACTCGACGGGAGACCATGAAAGAGGTCTGCCTTAAGCCAAGCCAGCAAGGCCAGAGCCCTTCCATCAACAACCCCCTCAACACCTCGCCTATTTACCCTCCGGGAGACTTTTTCCCGCCCCATTCGAGACGAATAGTCGTGCGCCAACCTCTCTTTCTCTCTCTCTCTCTCTCTCTGCGCGCGCATGGCATTGCACCGAATGCACACATCTCACTTTAAAGCGGTGGAATCACAATCACGTATTCGCTTGAATTCAACCGGGGTCGGCGCGAAAATCCAATTTGAACGCGCGCATATGAAGGTCAAGAGGTGAGGCGGCGCTGGCTCCACTTTCCCTATCTCCCTCCACCCTCTCCGACCCCCTCCCAACGAAACGCCACCCCCCCCCACCCCATTCGCCTCCTCAGCCTCCCCCCCGCACGCCTCTTTACTCCCCTCACTCTCTTTTCACATCGCACTCCTCCACCCTCGCCAGCCACCCTCTCGTCCTTTTATGAAAAGGAGCCACCGTTGTGGGAGGGGGGGAGGAGGGTGAAAGGGTGGGTTGGAGTGAGGGGTTGGCGCCCCCCCTTCTACTCCCCCCCCCCCCGCGTTTACATGTGCGCTTTCAGCTCGCTCTCCCCGAGTTTTTAATGTTTGACGGCAGGAGAGGAACTGGGGGTGTGGGGGACGACACCGGCTTAATTGAGCGGCATAAGTAGGATTTAATGGTGAAGTGGAGCGGATTTTCGCTCCGAAAGGAGAGGAGGAGTGCATGTATACAAACAAGGACGAAGTGAAAAGCCGCCGGGGTCATTAATATCTGTGGCGGTGGTCATATTCGTTTCGTGTGGGAGGCTGTATTTAAATTATAACACCGAGTCGTGTGATGATGATTTTTTTTTTCTTGGTCGTGTATTTCCCGGAGGTGGACTTGAAGGGCTTGCCTTTTCATTTTCTGTGGAAGTCGGTTAGTTATTTTGGGAGCTTTGTTGCGATTTTGGAGATGCTTAAATGGTCACGCACTTGTCTCTTAATCAAATGCAATTAAATCCTAATCAGGGTAACCGCTTAAACCGACGTCAAAGCATCATCGCCATCATCGGAGGCCTGTGGTTATGGCAGTGCATATAGGAGACCGATTTAGTGGCAAATTTTAGACCGCCCCCGAAAACTGTCACATATCGCGTTGACTTTTTTTCTGTTTTATTTATGGGCTACGGTGTTTCTTCTAGGTTCTTACCCTGACAGCCGCTCTGGCGTCTAATATAAAAATTTTCTTCCTTCCTATTACCCAACTTACCTCATCGTCTCCCTTCTATGAGTATTAGACATCTAACTCTATCTATCAAGAATTCCCCGCACCATTTTTCCTTCTACATCGAATGTGAACTGGCAACGTCCTCTCTTATCCCACCTTATGCAAACACCTTAATATTTCACTTCCTCTCCGTCCAAATTATTTTCTCCGTTCTTTTCCATGCTCACGGCTCAAAAATATCCAATCTACGCTAAATATGAACAGTGCTATTCCCTCAAAAAGGAGGATTTATGGTCATCTTGCATCCTCCGAGACCTTTTAAGACATATTGGTGCGACAAATTTCTTCGGCGACCCATGATGCCTTTGATCAGAAGCTAGCGCTCGGGAAGTTGGCAAGGAGCGCACAGCGGTCAGGAAAAGTTATGGATTGTACGGTGCTATGTGGTATGGGATTTCATCGATCTAAATCTCCCATTGTTTCCCGTAATATGGGTATTTTTTTGGGAGTCATGAAACAAAAGGAAGGGATTTTTTGTTTGAAAAAGTACATTCTTCGACTGCATTTCAGTTGAGTTATATGGTTAAATACTAAGTAAAGGCGTTCACAATAGCGTTCAAAGCACTCCTTAGTCGTCTTTTATGACTTTTTTTCGTAGATTCATTTCTAAGCATGATTTTTTCAGGAATAAAATACCTGTTTGGTGACATTTAACTAGAACGTCAAATATATTTACATTTGTCACATGTATTCAAAATACTTGATTAATTTTTAGAGGCAGGAAAGTCTGTCGGGATTATTCTGTAGCTTAGCGTATCAATCCTGTAAAGATTTAGAGGTTGAGTCGATACCACTGCAGTCGAGGTTGCCCGTCGAAAGGCCCATCGAAGGTATCCAAACATCGATGCAGTAAGGCCAACCGATGTTCAATGATTCAGCCATCGACGTTATTTTGTTGCAAAAACATTGGCCATCGTTAACGACAAATTCTCTATTATGAATAAAATGGCAAAGCATTAATTTGGCAGCTTATCTACAATTGTGGGAGATTAATAAGCGACCTTGGTACCAAAAAGTACCGCACTTGGTACTAAAAAATATTTTTCTTTTTCATACTTAGTACCCTAGTGTCATTAGTTCACTTAACCTTAGGTTATCGTTGTTTTTGTCACTAGCAGCTCAAATCGAATGTGTAGAGAATAATTTCACACTTAGATACCTCAGTGCATGTACTTGCTATATTTATTATTATTAATACTCCACTATATCATTTGAATTCATTTGTCTTTATTGTGGCTAACAATTATGAAAAACTTCAATTTTGACACTGGATCCTAGTGTGGAATCAACTTATGCCACACACCCTAGCGGTGGCTAACAGGGTAGCATGTCGAAGTTAAATATATTATTATTTCATAGTTTGCAGTTTAAGGTAGGCTTTGGATGGGCAAAGACAGCACTATTGTATTTCTTAGCCTCTCCTAATACTACCTGACACCCGACACTACAATAAACCCTCCTTCAAATTCGCGCACTAAATCCACCCTTTATTCCGTACAGCACAACTATCCTTTTCCTCCCCTACCTCCCTTACCAAACGATCTCCCCTCTATCCCAGTATTCAACATTCCATCGGTCCATGATTGCATTCCATTACGATCAAAATGCTCTGTAGCCATCTTTCCTGCATCCTTTGAATTTATCCCAAAAACCCTCAATCCTTCCTCCAACCATTTCTAGTATTTCGTTTGTTTTCCTTTACAACTATTTTACATTTTCCATCCTTATCATGGTTCGTGAGGGGGTAGCGGATAATGTACCGGCTTTCCACTCAGATGGCCCGGGTTAGAATGATACAGTCGGCAGATTTTTTTTCAGTGGTATCCCTGATCCCTACTGGAGGTGCTATGTGGTGAGCACTTTGAGTACACCGTCCGTTGGATGGGACGTTGAACTGTGGACCCCTTGGTGCCTTCCGTTCAGTGTAGGCTAAATTCCTTCGTCGAGTTTTTCTCCACCCTTCCTCCATTCCCGTCCATGCCTAGTGACACAAATAACCTCAGCTGTAGGTCGCCTCCCCTAATAACTACTACTAGCATCCTTCTCCACACCTATATCTCCAAACCTTTAACCTCCGCCTATAATCTCGCTGCAACGACTAAGTTTCCGAGCCGTAAAAAAAATCACACTCCATGTTAAAGTATCCACCAATCTTTTCGTAATATTCCTCACTCGATGTCCCTGCCATCAATATCCTTTTAAATATGTAAATTATTAAAATAAATAATGATGCTGTTGGGTTGTAACGCCGACGGTAAGGTGTAAATGATTTTTCCGCAACGGCGGTGATTCCTCTACGTCGATTTAGATTATGAATTCGGTAGTCGGCTATCGAACGTCCATCCTCCCCTAACGAAAGCGGGATTTAATTTTCGATGAGTCGCAAGTTCTGGGTGCTGCGCGCAGGTTGACTCACGCCGAAGGTCATTGGTTCGAATCTCTCCCCTGGTACGAATGCTCCGTTGAGCCTGGCGATGGGTTGAGTCCGGAGTTGGGTTTGCTGCCCGATAGGATGTCAACTACTTGAACATCAATTCCTGCAAGGACGTTACTTGAAGCTCCGGAAAGGTCGGCGATTATGCTAATATTTTCTCCACCTTTCCATCCATTCTGTTAAATCAAACGACTACTCCTTCTGCCATCTCAAGAATTCAAAATGATCTTAACCGTCCCTTGTTGACATGCACCCAGACCCGTTTAGTCAGCTGTGTGCTTGAACGTGCTCGCTTGCTACCTCGAATGTAACGGGTTCGAATCCCTGAGATGCCTACGGATGGGTTTTGCATTGTGGTATCATTGGTACTGGTTTTCCTGGCTTTACCTAACGGCAGTTGGACGATTTAAAAGTGAATTATTATCTCTTTCGATGACGGCATTGTCATTCATTGTTGGATATGACTCCAATGACGCTTATCTTTTAAATTTTCCAAGCAAGAACAAAATATTCAACGGGATGAGATAGGAAAGAGCACTCGGGTATCAATGCGAAGGAGGGACACGAGATTAATATTTCGTTCGAGCCCTTAAGATTAAGTCATTACATACCGATTGTGTAATATTTGCGCAAAAACTGAATGCTATTTCCAGATCAAATCACTCCTGTCTATGCAAAACTTACGGCTACACGCGAGAGTCAAAAATATGTAAATATCTGGTTTCAAAAAGGTGTGGGTGTTTTTTTCTAAAAGAAATACGGCCTTGAATGTGCCAAATTAATCATAATATGCTCATTGACATCCACTCGTTATCTTTCAAACCACCTCAAAGGTGTGTGGCGGGGGATGTTTGTAACTTAATCGACGGCAATTCCGTCAAATTCATGCATGAATTCATTTATTTATTCCTACTTTTATCCTTGCATTGAAATGTAATGTTCTACCCTATGGATTATAATTTTGCTTTTTGTCCTTTATCCAAACTAGAAAACGTTTAGCTCTGCTCAATATTTTCACTGCTAATTTGATTTTGTGGGCAATAATTGTTAACTCCAATCCTAAAAAGTCTTTAATATACTCTAATCCGTTACAAACTAAATTATGGATTAATGTAGTGGCGTGGAGCATATGCTGTTGTCTACTCCCGTTAAATTGCTTCAAAAAAGGATCATCAATCCCAGGTAAAAAATGAGATTGTGCTGTCAACAGTCATCCCATGTTGAGCACCCTCATTTACTATTCTTTAACATTTTTACGCTTATAATTCAGCGAAGTTATTCTCACGAGAAAAAATACGCTAATTTCCTTGAAAATAAATGATTGCGATTGGCTTGGTCAGTATTATGTAGACTTGTAAAAGATGACTAGATCTTAGTCAGAAAAACGCTAAGCATTACATATTCAAGCGTAAAAGGACGTATCATTTAGTGCAACAACGTTTTTCATTATCAGTAAAATAATTATTTGCAAGCCAAGTTTTGAAATTATGGTTAAATTCGCTGTGTGAAATTTTTGCTTAATTTATATGCGCATTTGAATCATGTTTCTTTTCCTTTGATTTTCTTTCCTTGTTTTTTTATTGAGGCGACCAACGAATTTTTAAGGCTATTGTAAAGTTTCCACTCTGTAGCGTTTCCACTCTGTACTTTTACGCTAGTAAAGATAGAAATATTTCCTTCGCTTGAAAAAGGTCCGAATGGTAATTTTATACCTGCGGTTCATGGCCAGAAAACTGTATTTTGTCCGAGAGCCAACTTCATTAGTCCCAAATTCATAGTGAGTCACAATTGAAATGACATCAAAGACTCGCATATCTTAGGGTAATTTTTGTTTTTTTTGCGAATGAAATTTTTTCGTAGATAAACTAAGAAATCACATAGTTTAGTATTATCATTCAATAATTAACCAATCAAATCGATTCAGTCAAGGTATTAAATGCAAATTTGGGACGGTTTTCAATTTAATTTCTAACAATTATTAACTTTAACGTATCCCGAGAGTGACCTTCTCTTTATCTCGTATTGTTTCTTTCTTCGTACAATAACTAACCAAACAAGAAAATGATGGAACATTTAATAAATTTAAGAAATAGGTATAAGGGAGAGGGATAGTTACCTGGTGCCCTATTTTGGTACTTAAGGTTTCGGGTAGCATCTTATTACAGTTAGTGAGGCTTAGCCTCTAACTAGTAACTCTAGTAACTTAGGTGAGAATTGGCCATAGTGGAAGAATATACTCGAAATGATTTTACCCGCTTAAATAGAACACGATTTAAAATAATCATGCTTCGTCATTAGTAACTTAGGCAGGTGGGGGGGGGCCAGTTCCCGCCAAACCTCCCAAGGTCCGATCCCGTATATATCGCCGAGAACTGCTGACTTTCGATATAAATTTCGAAGGGGGGAGAAGTTTTGATGCATTATACCTTGCAAGCCACCGCTAGGGCGTGTGGCAGGGGGTGTTTACTCGCAGGACTACTTGACAGTATAGGTGTCTGTTGAAATAGTTGATGATTTTTACTTTTTAATTTAGTTTACTTTCCTTAAGCTGTTGAAATTCTAAGTAACCACCCGTTAAAAGAGTATCATTAGTTTAATAGAATAACCGAATGGTGTCTGGAAAGAATTCTATTTACTGGTCGGGGTTAACGGCATAGTCGACAATATTCGCGCGTTTTGAGAGTTATATAACACCCGCTTATTTTGTCTCCCCCTCCCCTCACTCAAACCCTATCGCTATGTTTGCACGGCCGTTTGGCAGGCATGTGGAAGAAGCGGGGACCCAGCGAGAGTAGCACTGGGAGAATCATCAACGGGTTGCTCGCCGCTGATCGAAGGGAGCACCGGGCGGAGCGCATGACATGGGAGGAGGTAACATGACGGACAATAAAGATAGTGGATGAGATCGAAGAGCAATGCGTCGAGCACGAACGAATGACCTTCGAGCCGGACAACGATCGCTGGTCGCCTCGCCAACACGCCGCGCCGGGACGAAAATTTTTCGCGACTTTTAAATTCTGGCCGGGGGAAAATTTGCACCGAAATTGCGTCAAGTCTCTCGTGTGTGTGCGCGCGCGCTATCTCGAGGCGATACTGGAATTTCTGGTTCCCTCCGCACTCCTTCCCTACCGCCCTTTCCCCCTCCCCCCCTTCACCCTCCACCCTTTCCCAACAAGGTCTGTCCTCTCAGAAAAAAGAAACATCGGGAAAGCAATCCGGAAACTGCATGCATCGACATGTCACGCACGAAGGGGTTCCAAACTGGAAAGGTGGCGGAGGGCCTCCGCTATGCAGCCGGCGGGGGCGTGCAATCTCGAAACGCTACACACACGCACCACACACACACACACCTTGCTCCCTCTCGCGGAATAAGCTGCGGCTTGGGTTCCGCCCGCCTTGTGGTCCGCTCGAAAAATTCGAGAAAATAGAGTATAAAAAAATGATGATGATCGAATGAAAATCCTCGGGTCCCGAACCACACCTTGCCGTTATGAACGAAGATCTCTCCTTCCTGGGGCTGGACCCGTTTTGCCGTCGAGGTTCGAGCGAGGTACGAGATCTAGAGTCTGATGTGAACAGGGCATTAATTTCTCAGTTCATGTTTTTTTAATTGGAACTAAGTAACCATTAACAATATGCCATCACTTGAAATGAGCAAATTATACTACCTTAATCAAGACGAGCCAAATCAAACAACAGCGGTGTTTACTCGATGCTTCGGACAAACATGAATGTTTTGAAAAGTGATCACCGAGTCAATAATTTCGCATCTTCCCGTGCGTTAATTGCGATTGGGTTCACTCCGCAGTTTCCTCTTGATATTTCCCTGAAAATATAGAAATACTCATGCAGATCTATGGAATTTCCGTGCACTTTCACGTATATTTCTATTCGTGAACGATAAACACCCGGTTGATAAATACAGCGAAAACATTCCTGTGTAATTTTCCCATGCCCCAATTTTATTAATTGATTTTTTCTTTTAAACAAATTAACAGCCAGGTAATAGGCGAACCAAGCAATTAAATATTTTCTGTCAGATTCCAATATTGGGTTATAATTCTGTTTGCAAATCTGAATACAATAAAATAAAAACCATACAATTATGATAAAATAATTGTTAAGATAAGTTCGTCAATAAAAAATCTGATCGATATTGTTCCTATCATTAATTTATCGTTCAATTGTCGACCATAATTATTGGCATTGGCATTTTCATCAATTTTAATTTTGTGAATTAACCGTCAGATGTCAAAATTGGGTCACACTGAATTGAAATATATTTCGCATTATAGATTTTATGAAGATGGTGTGAATCACAGAAGTTGTAGGGAAATCTCAAGGCTTTCTACAAAAAAAAACTTCCATTATCGTCACTCGGTTTGTGTATAAAGAAGAAAAAATGTATTTTAATCCTAATTCGTCAACATACTACTCAAGAATATTTCTTCCTTTAGAAACTATAGTTGAAATTCAGAAGTTGTATAAAGCTATCACTAAAACCTCTATTTATGTTGCAATACGAAATTTTAAATATTTAAGCTAAAAATCAATAAAATAGTAAATTGGTTACGTTTCACATTCGGTTTGAACTTTAAGGAGGACTAAATGTCTAATAAGACTTATCCATTTTTGAAAATATTAATCTATCTAATATCTAATGATTAAAATTTCCTGTGATGACAGTTTTCTTAGAAAAGAGAATACGAATAAAACTAGTCGGTTCATGGATGGTTTGATGGTTTATGGAAATTTCCTTATCCCCGCGGTGAAAAATAAACTTGTAGTTTCCCACTGATTTATTTATTTAGTTGCAGCAGGACGCATTTCATTACACTGCAGCATCCTTACATTAAAAAAAAAACATTTCTTTTGCTTTTCAGCCCACGAGGATGCGGCAGTGTAGTGAAACACTCCGTGCTGCAACCAAATGAATCAGTGGGAAACTACAAAGTTTTTTTTTCATTTTTGGATGAAGTAAATACGCTCTACCATACGGAAATACTTTGACCAATTATAGTTTTCACTCTGAGAACAATAGATCTTCAAGTGAAAGCCGGGTGAATTCCCTTGAGCATCTCGAATTAAGTACCCATGAAAACACGTTGACGGATATATTGTGTCAGAAGTGTATGCACTCATGTCATATATACACTTAAATCTGATCCTACAGTTAAAAAAAGTTACGGATTGATGTCCAGCTAGTACGGATGGGGTCGTGGGTGTCAGCACTGGGGGACTTCATCTTCCCGGCCTCGGAGTGTTGACAGTCGACTCGTAAATATTTCAGTATTCAAGCGTTCTGAGGGCATTAAAGTTATTGCCAATGCGCAACTTGATTTACGGCAGCAATTCCGAGAGTTAATCGCTGTTCGGTCTCATATTTTTTTGCCAATGATTATCATAGACATGAAGAATAGAGACGATAATTTTTTCGGAGAACGTCACTCAGGTTTTGATGAAATGGCTACCTGTCAGCCTTAAAAGAAAAACAAAATAAAAATCGTTCTTTCAATGCATAAAAATATCGCCTTCCTTGAGAGTCAAATAACGTGTAAAATAATCCACTGAGATGTTCCTGCATCTTATCTCTGTCCCTTCCCATTCGTCGTTTCTCCAATCTGTCGCACTGAAAAATTTCACTACCTGTGTTCTACTGACGGTGTCTGATTACAGCTATGGCCCGGTTGTCTGTGACCGAGTGCCGTTTGACGAGCGGCCGAGTGCACGCTGGACGCGACGGGATATGGGGAACAATCAAGTGTAATAGATTTGGTGAGAATTCTTGAGAGGGGAAGAAAAGATGTTCCCTAGCTTCAGCGATTGCTGTAATTGCCATAAGAACATTCTTTTTCTCCCAGTAAGAGTATTTAGCGGAAGAAGTTCCTTCTCCCGTGACCCGGTGGGTCCTGCGTAGCAAGTAAATGTCAAGAAGTAATGTGTCGGTGCTGATCAAATTTTGCCCGAGTCAGTTAACTTCTTTTGGCCCCTCTGAGGAAATTGTCTTTATTATTGTTAAATTATGTTCGCGGACTGGATTACTTGTTATAGTTGCATAGATAATTCAAATATCAGTAAACTTGTATGTGAAATTTCAAATCAATTTAGTTAACCTTAATTAAATAGTTAATAACGGGGCATGTGAACGTATTCATATGACTTTAACAACGAAAATATGTCCTGATTAACGCTTTAATCTCTCTGCCGTTTGTCATTGATGAAGATTATCAAGCCAACTGTTAATGTAAGTGATAGCACATGATATTATCAACCACAAAAGACGGGATGGAAAATAAAAAACTAAGACTGGTTCATTAGTATGAGGATTGATATTTATTCCCCAAGTTCTTAAGGAGAAGATGATATAAATCCGTGTGTTCCACCAGTGGATGTTTTTTCCTGGGTTGCAGGATATATAGTATAACTGTAGATACATTTGCCGGCGTGATCGTCACCGGCTCGCACTTGGCCCCTGGTCAACCCGCTAACCGCGCGTCGAAGAAGAGAATACTTTGGTGAGGTGAAAGCGTGCATGTGTGTGTATGTGTGCGTGTGTGTGGTGTGTGAGAGAGAGAGGGGGGGGAATCGGTTGGGGTCAAGACTTTCGGGAGACCTTCAGAGGGAGGTCCCCCCTTCTCGCCGCGGCTGAGTTGCGTGATCTCCGAGCGGCGTCCTCGTCCGCCGTCCCCGCGGAGTCGGCGGACGGGAAGGGACACGAGAGGAGAGGAGACGAAGGCGGTCGGTCGGCGGCGGTGGCAGGCCCTCCCTTTCCCCCCCACACACACACACACAAAACCCAACCCCGCAGCCGACGTCGTTGTCCGCGCCGCCCGCTTTCCCTCGCCGCCGGGAGGCGCGCTTGCGCCCGTGCCCCGATCTCGTGTTTCACGCCCCAAACCCACGGACGACCGCGAAGGAGGAAGGGCGAAAGGAAGGAGAAGGAGCGAGAGAGAGAGACGGGGCGAAGAAGAAGGGGGCCGGGAACAGGCAGTCGTCGGTACGGCATGGCGTCGGTGGTCCTCCTCCTCCCTCCCCTTTCGATTCCCTTCTCCCCATCCAGTTGGGTTTCTCCCCCCCTCGCCCCTTCACCCCCTTTGCCACCGAACCGAAATGACCGCGACCCGGCGATGGGTGTGCCCGGCCGCCCTTCGAGAAGGGCGGGGGAGAGAGAGAGGAAGGGGGGGAGAGATAGAATACCGCCGCCTCCCGAAAGACTCTCCCCCTCTCAGCCCCGCACGCCCCCCTTTCCATCCGCGCTCGAATGCTCTCTCCCCCCTGCGACTCCCCCTCGCCTTCGTGGAACACACCCTCCTCCTCATCCGCCACCTTCCCTCGGGGCCCACACTTCCGGTCCCACCGCCCACGATGACCCTCTCTTCCCCTTCCCCACCCCCCTCGCCACGCTTCGCCCGCCCGCACACACCCCGCCCTTCCTTTCAGCGTACCCTCCCCACACCCTCCTCGACATTCGCCCCCACTCACCCGCCCCCCCCCCCGTTGGTCGCCGCACAGCGCGAAGTGCACCGGGGGACAGAGAGAGAGAGAGAAGCTGGGTTGCTTGCTAGCCGTCTCTCTCTCTCTTCATCTCCTTCCTCCTTTCTCTCTATCTCTCGCTTCCTCCGCTCTCCGAAATGCCTGCCTGCCTACCTCCCCCCCTTTCACGGCCCCCCTTCCGCCACCCCCCACCGCTCCCCCAAAGGCTCTTCGAACACGCGGCGTAGAAGCCGAGGGGGGCGCTGGGGGTGTGTGTTGGGAGGACGGGGGAGAGAAATGGGCTGCGAGGGGACGGGTGTGGTGGGATGGCGAAGGGGAAGGGGGAACGTAGTTGGAGCGAGTTGACGAACCCTCCTGCCGGCGGTGGTGCCGCCGAGGGCAGGCAGGACCCCGCGACTCGCCTCTCTCTCTCTCTGTTGCTAACTCACCCGCATGGCCATCCCTTCCCCCCCCTCTCCCCGCCTCCCTCCGGCCCCCCAGGCCGCCACCACCGCCGCTGGAACTACCGCCACTCGCGAAAAGCCTCCCCCTTGTCGCTCCCCCGCCAACCCGCCCTTCCCTTCCAATACCGCCTCCCGGAGTCGCGTGAGGACATAGCTCGTGTGCGTAATAGACATAATTCTCTCGCCCGAGGAGAAGAAGAAGCGGTCGGTGGTGGTGGGGAAGTGCCGAGGTCGTCCCTTTCTTTGATCGCCGCCGGGGTTTTAATTCCAGGATAAATTGGTTGCTCTCGCGAGCTTTTATTTCCAAAGCCGCCGCGCGTTCCCTCTCCATCTCCCCTCTCCCTTCGATCGCTTCGGAGGAAAGGAATCGCTTTTCGATCCTCGACGGTGAATCGATGACTCGCGGGACTTGATCTCGGGTTTGGGGAGGGGGGGGTGCGAGGAAGGATTCCCCAAACTAGCGCATCTCGGTACGGTCGAGAGGAACGGTGGCGATGTGTCTTGTAATGAAGTTGGTGTCCTTCAATGGACACATTATATGAGCACAAGTTTACTTAGCGAAAAAAAATCAGATGACTCGTTTATAGAAATAATTCATTGGACCTATGTGGAGTTGTCGAATGATTATTATTCACTGCCAGCTGTAGCAAGCAGGTGAGTAATGCCTTTCCTTCGACCATCGCAGTCGATTTAATCTCGACTCGTGTAGATCGTGGATTGGCGTGAGCGGATCCTGTATGTGAGCGCTGGTCATTTTCATTGAAGAATATTCAGGTTATTTTTTTAAAATTTAGTCTTGACCCGAACGCTCGCCTGTGATTTTGTAAACTGATACGATCGGGAGTAGGGTAGCTGAGAGGACACTCAAGAAATTGGATATCCGCGATAAATCCACGATCCTGTCACTCCCAACGCCATCATCAACTGCTTCACAAGTAAATATAAATGAAATATTAATTAACTTTTTCACGGGGATTTCATTTATAAATGCCACAGATTCACAGTCAGCATGCCATTTCCTTGGCCAGCTTTCGATGAAGCTGTCGGCAAAATTCAAAACGGGATCATAAGGAATATTTCCGCATTTACGCAAAATGCGATGATTTTATCTTGTTACACCTGAGCAATCCATGATTATCAGGTATTTTCATTAATAATCAAGGCCTTAATGTGAAATAGGGGGAATTTTTAGGGCCTCACGTCATATTGGCAGATTCGACCTACCTGATGAAGAGAGAAAAAGACAGCGGCAAATTCAGATAGACTCTTTCTTCCCTCTTACACAATTTGCGTTTGAAACTGGAACAAGGTCAAGTACTCAGACAAAACCGCTGGAAAAAAAACTTCTCGACAGGTGAAACCTCTCTCAAGAAAACATCGCATTCACTTGAACTAACGTGATATGTGATGGTGCCCCAGAGCACCCGCTGCCACACGCCTACATGGCAACTCGCTTGGCATTTAGGCGTGTATGTGTAAATGAATAGTTGTATAAACGCTGTTTTTTCTCTATTATTATGTTATTTCTCCATTTTTGACTCTCTTAAAAAATCCTTAGTTTATCAAATCGGATGAAATCGTGAGCAATTCATGGCAGATTTGTTTGGCCCAAGATATCATTTCAGTCCTTATCGCCTTAATGAAGATGAGGCATTGGGTAGTTTGTTTTCAACTATCGTGACTTCCTAAGAGCTCACAAGGTAAAACAATTCGCTGAAACGCAAGTATTTGTGAAAATTTAGATGTGAAGTTATTTATCGACTGCAAAAAAGTGTCAAAATCGTCTCCATCTAAACCCCATATCCATACGCATGGAGCGAAGGTTAAATAACAGATTGAAG
Organism: Hetaerina americana; assembly: GCF_022747635.1. NCBI lineage: Eukaryota > Metazoa > Arthropoda > Insecta > Odonata > Calopterygidae > Hetaerina > Hetaerina americana. The sequence continues at coordinate 48,092,657 of NW_027287538.1, read as the reverse complement.
CTCTTGCATAAATTGGAAGGATGTCTCTTTGGCAGTGTTGTTGAAAATGTATTATTATCCCCATCGTACTACGGTAGGAGAGGTCATGTTAGTAAAATTAGAGAGATTAAGTGGAGAACAGGTAGATTTAAGATGTCATTTTTTCCACCAACGATAGGGGATCATAATAATATTGTTCGATCGTGGTTGGGTAAAATTATTCTGGAGTGCATTCAACCCCTGCCACACACCCTAGCGGTGGCTTGCAGAGAACATAAATAAATTAAAAATATACTGTGATATAAAGAAATGAAGTCGGCCGATTGCCAGAAAGTTCGTCGCATCGTATCGTCGATAGTTCGTTCGATTCGTCGCATAGTTTTTTTAATTCTCATGATATCGCCTTTTAAGATTTCCGAAGAAGCCAGAGTAATTTGAATCTCCGAGATAAAGAAATCAATCCTCTATTTCCCCTGATAATCGGGTGGAATAAATTGCTGATACGATTCAATTGCGGAAGGATCGCGAATTTTCTGCCTTCAATTAAGATTGTCGAACAATGAAATTTACATTGCATTCTGGTCAAGGGGGGTTTGTGACAGAGTTATAAACTAGCTTAGTCACTAAAATTGACTGCAGGTCCGCTGACATGGTGTCATGGGGATGGTTCATGATTTGCCATTCTCGCGCCAAAGCGGAGGAAAAAGAAACGGTAGCTGAGATGGGGAGCGCGGCGCCGAGTCACCTCCCACGCTTGAAAATGATACTTGATAAAATGAGTTTTAGTGGAGATATCGCTTATAAGTTTTAGAAATAAATTTTAATTTATGCCGCCATTTTTTTCTTCGATAGAAAATTTATTTAATGTGACGCGAAAGTCTCATTACCTCATCGTACACTGTGTTTTTTTTCTATTTTTAGAACCTATTATGGCCAATTCGTGGTAGTGTAAAATACAGGTTAAAAATTCGATTGATTCCAGTATTAGGTAGATTTTTATATCTGAAGATAGATTTAGAGTTCGTTCGACGCACAAAGATCCAAGTGAACATAATTAGCATAAACTTTCTCTTTAGCATGAAATGAGCCTTTTCCGGCATTTTAGTCCAATATTTAGGCAAATCAATGCTTTAAAACAAATGACTGAATACCAGTCTGTCCAAGACATTCTTACTCGCATCTGTCCGCGGAATTTTCCATATAATCTTATGGAAATAGTAAATGTATGACATTTTACACCATCCTTCACGAAGCATGTGTAGTTGTCAGAAGTGTTTCTCTGCCTTTTTGTTTAGGGGCTACCTGCCAACAAAATTTGGGACTTCAAAAGAACCAAATCTAGATTTTTACATTTTTATGGCCTATAGGAGGATATGGGAATTGGTAATTCAATACCTAAAAACCGAATGCATTCAAATAACAAAGTTATCGTTTTGGTGAAACCACTGGTTCCTGTTTCATACGGGCATAGCGCCAATCCATTATTATCGCCGATGCTTCTCGGTTAATTCTAAGAAAGAAAGCATTTGAACTTTAAACAAATCGACTACGTTTCCCTTACAGAATGGTGTTTTTTGCCTGTTCTTTTCAGCGAAATAATTAGCTCTTTTTCCTCGTGATTTGAAGGACGAATTCTTTTACCAAGACTACCGAAAGTTCATATACTCGCACATTGTTCACAACCTAATTACAGCCTCAACACAATATTGAAGAGCAAAGCAACGTATCCACATTATACGGGGTCTCGGAAGAGCAAAAGGATCGAATTATATCAGTCGTCGGTGCCTCTTCTCCGTTCTTCACTGCAATGTCAAGCAGTCTTTCATATAGTTGTCTGAATGAATAATTCGATTTCGATTCGCTTATTCGGCGTCCTACTCATTCTGAGGTGTGGAGTCTCATCTCGATCGGAAGGAAGTTTTTACTCTTTAACCCTCTCTCACAACTTAAATATATCGCTCATTTTCTTTATCTAACACTTCGTTCTCATTACGCGATTCGATTTGATTTTCATACGACTAACATTAAATTTCGATTTAAATGGGTTGACTCTTAACTCCGACCAAATGGATTCACATGCAATCGATTTTGTTTGGGCTTACGATCTATGTGTGAAACTATTCGCATGTTTAATTTTCGAATTGATTCTTCCCTTTGAAAACGTCTAAACCTGGTCTTCGCATTCCTTTTCCAAATACTCGATATGAGAGATGAATATATTTCTTCTTTGAATGAAGTATCAACTTTTACTATGGCCCCTAAGCACTTGAAATGTTCTCGCAGATGGAAATACTAATTGGCGGCTTATGTAGAGCGATCGGCTACTGACCGGAGGGTTCCCTGCTTCAAATTCGGGCATTGCCGCTTCTCCAGCTGATGTCCAAGCGGTGAGATTTACTGAATACCCGAACTCTATGGGAAACCGCAGGTGGCACTGGGAAAGGAACTGGCCCCCTTGCCCTGTTAATGTGCGAATTACCTGCGCCTCGGGGCTTAGTACGATGTGAGCTCTACCCTCACCTATCAAAACCAACCCACAGGTTGATTACTGTGGTGTGGCAATAATTATTCGGGTAGTAGGCGGATAACTGACGTCATTTAAGTAATCAGGAAGTTTGGGTTCACGTGGGCGTAGGTGGAGAATTAAGAAATCGGGGAATCAGGATTGATTTCGGCGATCTGGGAAAATGAGTGCAGGCAAAACCCGGTAGAGGCGCTTGCCATCGAAGGTAACTTTGCTGTCATTTTGTCTCTCATCCGACAGCCGTGAACCAAACTGGAAGTACATGTTTCCCTCAAGATGGATCGGAGTATTAATGGAAAATTTTCTTATATCAGCAAATCGTTTTGAAGTGCAAATCCATGAAATGCGCCTGAAATGCAGTTCCGTTCAAAAGAGAAGTTAATTGTTTGAACTTTAGCCAAATGTCAATCGTTATGGGGAAATATATGTTTCCTCCCTTGCGGAAAAGAAATGTCATTAAAAATTGAACAGATTCCACTCATTTTACGCGTTGTTCCATTTTCTCGCTGCTTTCGATTAATACCTAGTGAGTTATCCTACCATTAACACTACGAGTATAATAATTAGCAATGAACGTCCTTCTTGAGATGATTGATGCATAGAAAAATTTGAAATCATCACGCAAATCTATGAACAGGAAGTAATCACTCGAGAATGACGCGGTCATCCGTTTGGCTCGAAAGTTTCTCAAGTTCGTCCCGCCCAGCGGTCGTAGTTTCGAATCCCGGGGATGTATTTTGTGTTGAGATGGCACGGTCTCCTTTGAATTTATACTTTTCCTTGCGCAATGACCCGGACGTTGGGGGACCTAAACCCCGTTTAAATTTACATCACTCTCCAATGCTCTCATGCTAATGTGCACCTACGACAACTGCTCGGATATGACACAGGTCTCGTTGATTCGGGGTCATTGGAACGTATATCCTCTCGAGGTATAACTCACTCCCCTCGCGATTTTCACTTGACCGCCCTGGCATGCATGGGTGGATGATGTCTCGAGTTGTAGCAAGTCGAAAGGCAGGTGACCAATTGGTAGCTATTTTGGTGCCCATACTGGACGTGAGTTAAACTTCCCACAAGTGAAATAGAATTTTCTTTTGGAGAAGCTTATGTAAATTCGTTTATCTTTGGGGAGCAATACTTTCAGTGCATCATATTGGGTTATCATCGAGGTCGTTTGTGACTTAGTTGTATTCTTGGAATAGCATTCGCAATTTTCAATAAAAATACCTTCAAAATACATGTTATAACTTTTTTAATAATCCGTAATACCACTACCACTGTACCATTTTATATGACAATGATAGACAAAGTAAAACGGTGTACTTAATAGGACTGATAATGACTCTTTTCTTGTATCTAATGGTGAGTAAGTTTATTTGTCAGCAAGGGAGAAGAAACACATTCATCATCCACTTAAAAAGTTTCTTGCCGAACGAAAGAGTTCGCTAATATATTTTTAATTATATTTTATTTCTTCATTCGGCAGCATTAAATTTTAAGAGAAACTCACTAAAAATGAATACGGAATTTTAATGAGAGGTGTGTTATAATGCGGATGAGAAATACGAGCCAGCACATCACGGTCGGGTTCCGTAGTATTTGTGCAAAATATTTCCGACAAAAAATACTTCTCAATTTTCTTCCCTTCATGTCATCAAGCCTTTCTTTTCCTCCGCCTGCCTCTCATAACCAGCGTTCTCTCTTATTTCACGGACTAAAACATCCCACTCACTTCCTTTCAATATCTTTCCCGTCAATTTTTTCTGCCTCCATCGAATTTCTTCAACAATTTCCTCTCTTCCTCTTAATTTCCTACGCTTTTGCATAACGTGCGTGGGCAGAGAGGTAGGTAGATGCCTTTGTTCATTTGCCTTTCTCTCTATCCTGATTATTTCCTCCATTCTTCTCCTAACCCTTAGGTCAAACGTCTATCTACGCTCGTCCTTGGCCCTTTAAGACCAGGTTTCGATGCTATGGCAAATTGCTATCCACATTAAAGTGTCAAATAGTATGTACTAATTCTTTGAGTTCATACTAAAATGTAATTACGAGGATAGGCTTAACACTAATGCACACATGCTTGTAGAGCGCGAACGAAATGACCTTCAGAAGCGCGCCAGGTGGCATGTGGAAGTAGCATTTCCCCTCAGAGCACATGCGTACGTTTGGGGTCGTTGCATTCAACCAGCGTGTTTCGAGAAGCGTAAGTGTGGAGACGTGTTCTAATGCTATGTCAACGCAAGTTAAAAAGCGTGCTGTTATTGAATTTTAACTGCTGAAAAAGTGACTCTTACTGAGATTAATTGTCGTTTAAAGGCTGTTTATGGTGACGATGCTGTTGATACAGGGTCGCACCCAAAAGTGGTAGGACTGATTTTTTTACAAGAATTTTATTGACGATATACTTGCATCGACTTAATAATCTTCAAAGTATGATCCTTGAGCTGCTACACACTTAGTATAACATTGCTCCCATTCCCCGTACGCCCGCTGGAAATTTTCTTTGGGGATGCCGTTGATGACCCTCGTCGAAGCCTCTTGAATGGCCTTTATCGAGTCAAAACGTCGTCCCTTGAGCTGTCTTTTCATCAGGGGGAAGAAGAAGAAGTCCGGTGGTGCCAGATCGGGAGAATAGGGCGGGTGCGGCAACGTGGCAACGCCGTATTTGGCCAGGAGCTGTCTGACGACGAGCGCGCCATGGCACGGCGCGTTGTCATGATGAAGCACCCAGCAGTTTGCGATGGCCGGTCGGACTCTTTTCACGCGTTCTCGGAGGCGGGTGAGCACCTGCACGTAAAAGTTCGCATTCACAGTCTCCCCTGGTGGGACAAACTCCTTGTGAACCACTCCATGACGGTCGAAAAACACAATCAACATCGTTTTGATTTTTGATTTGCTCATGCGAGCCTTTTTTGGACGTGGGGACGCGGAAGTGTGCCATTCCGCGGATTGTCTTTTCGTTTCGGGGTCATATTGAAAAACCCATTTTTCATCACCAGTTATCACATTGTCCAAACAATTTTCATCTCGGTGCAAATTGGCTAACACTTCTTCGGAAATGCGCACACGCGTTGCCTGTTGGTCGACCCTCAGAATTTTCGGCACCATCTTGGCGCACACCTTGCGCATGGCCAAATCCTGTGAAATAATGCGTTGGACGTTGGATGCAGACAGACCCAACTGGTCTGCAATTTCTTCACTGGTTAAGCGTCGGTCTGTGTTCAGCAGTTTCCTCACTCTGTCCACATTCGTGTCGGTTCTTGCCGTCGACGACCGTCCGGAGTGATGGTCGTCTTCAACGAGCTCCCTACCCTCTTTAAACAACTTGTGCCACTCAAATACTGTGGAACGGCTTAAGGCAGTGTCCATATTAGCCTGCTTGATCATATCGAGGGTCTAAGTTGCCGTCTTCCCGAGTTTCGCACAAAACTTCACGGAATAACGTTGCTCTAAATTCAGAATCATTTTGTTTTTCGACGCGGACAAAAAACTTGCTTCACTAAAAACGGTGTCCTCACTCATCGACAGCCCGCAGGCGACTGAGGTTGGTGTTGGTCTGTTGCTAAGAGCCCCCTCCACCTTACCCTTTCAGGCAGACCTCCCTCCACCGCTCCGTTCGCGCCAGAGAAAATCAGTCCTACCACTTTTGGGTGCAACCCTGTAGGTCTACCGTAAATCGATGGGTAGCAAAATTTCGTGGATGCGAGCCTGGAAAAGCAATAACTGTTGATGAAACACGCAGCGAACGTCAGGACGATTTCAAATTTCAAGACGAAGACAATTTCAAATTTCACATTTCGGTCTCACCTGCCAAGGTATTATTACGCTAAAATTATTCCCATTGCGTTAGCGTTGAACTCGAATAGTTTAAAATTATCTAAAATTTCATGCATATCATCTTCGTGTGTGCTGAGACAAAGATCCTTCACACAGTTATATGCACAAAACGTCATGAAGCCGCCGCTCTGTTTAGAGGATATATGAATATGTTAACATCAATGAGTGGTTCTTTTTCGTTTTTATCCGTGAATCTACGGAGAGAGAAGAACGATTGTGAAAATTGATCTATTCAGTAATCTCTTTCTTCTTTTTGCTAATTTAGTACGGGTCGCGGATGATTTCCTTCGTGTCGCGAGTGAAATTGTATGATTCATATCCGTGCAATGAAATGTCTAATTTTGCTATCATTTCTCAAGAGATTCCCATCGTTGATTGTGCGGTGCCCATTTCATCCTGTACAGGGTCTGTCCCAAAAATGTAAAGAATCGATCCGGGAAAAAATTATTGCAGAGAAAAGTACAAATTACTAAAATTATTCGAAAAAAAACAACGTCACAGCGATGCCAGCGCCTCTTGCAGTCGCGGTACGCTTCCTGGAAGGTGTCCTTCAAGTTCCTTTTTATTCATTGGAACAAAAATATTTGTGAGGCAACAGTCCACCGGAAAAATATTGCAAATCAACTTTCAAAATATCGAACACAGGTATACTCGGACGAAATTCCCCGAATGGCAAACTTCTTCAAGTCTCTCCTCACTTCTTCGTTTCGACGTTTGTCATGATTTGTTTCGGTTTCATCTCATCGGAGACCTTCATATTTTTTTCACCTACTTTCATCTTTTGAGCAAATTTAGTGCAGGTCATGAATGATGTCATCCATGCCACAGGTGAAATTGCTCGATTCATATCCTTCCAATTAAATCAATTGATCATTTTGTCATTGCAATCCTCTTTCGTCCAAATTTTGATATATATTTCGATGCTTATGACAGATTATTGTAACTTTTCTCCATTTTTTTCCTGTTTCCCAACTTCCCTGCTCTCAATATCATTCCATATACATTGTCAATTTTCTAGTAAGTGCTTTTCTAATTTTTACTCTGTTATCGTTGACTCGCTTTGGTAAAAGATACCGCGCGATGATGACTGCGGAGGCTTCACACTTATCTCATGGTTTTCCGTGCATGCCTCAACAGCCTCAACATACCTCAGAGTGCCGTAAATGTAGTTTTATTACGATGTTAATAGTGTCTGCCATGATTTAATGGGAAGATAATTGAGAATTTACCCCGTTCACCTCCTCGATTTGTATTTTATTAACGTGTAACAATCACTTGAACGACCGAACGGTGGTCAGGGACGACTCAGCCGGCACCTCGATGCGGAGCAGACGCTCCGCATGGACTCTGCATTTCGTCTGATCCATTACTTCTGTCACCATTGCTTCCGGCAGCAGTCAGTTCATCTTTCCATGCAAGTCCTTCTTCCAGGTAGAGCTTGTGGTCCATGAGGGGGGTGGGGTGAATGGTTCGAATTTCGCGAATGAAGATGATTGTCGCCACGTGAACGTGCCATTGTCGTACGCGGGGGGGGGACGCCGCTCAGTAAACGACCTTTCGATTCTTGGCCTTCCTTTGCAAAGGTTTGTCTGAGGGATGGAGACATCCAGTGGTCGTTCTCACCATACGCGATCATCATTGGAGATTGTGGCGCGTCATACGGCCCATGTACTATATCTCTGAGCCTCACTGACTTTATCGCCGCGGTCGTGCACCACAATATCGCGCTGATTAAACTCTTGGCCCGCTATCAATATATCGACCCCATTTGCTCACCGATGGTGTATTGAAACGACCTCCCAAGTCATCCAGTAGGTGCTTTATCAGTTTGGGTGATTACGCGAAATTTTACAGAAGCTGATGTAAGATGCTCTTAAGGTAAACTTAAAAAGAGGAAGTAATGATTACTCTCGAGCAGCATTGGTTGCAGCAGTAAGCACTCGTTTTGAACTTGGCTCAGGGCTAAATTACGTTTAAATTCAATCATTTTCTGAAAATCCATTCCGGTGCCTCTCAAAGGATTTACGTACAAACTTGGTTCTGTTTTTCAAACGTAGGAATGAATTCGTTTTCAGTAGAATTGTGCCAAATGAAGTAATCTGAATTATACGGTTGTAGTTGATCACTGACGGAAACAATGTTCAGAATTGGGATTTAACAAAATTTAAACATCTCAACGACCCCTTTGACTGATCTATAGCAAGTAGATTGGGGAGCGGGATGGTAAAGTGGCAAATAGAATGACTTCCCACCCTGAGGACCCGGGCTCGAATCCCTTTGGTGGCAGGGTTTTCTAGTGATAACCCAGATCCCTGTGGCTCTGTGTGAAAAATACACCATCAGTCAAATGGGGCGTTAAATTGGGGATACCATGGAGAAAATCGTTTAGAGTAGGCTATTGCCGACGCCGAGTTTCCCTCCACCCTTCCTCCATTCCCTGCTCATTCTACCCCTACCAAATCACTCACTTATCCCTAATGTGTAACCTCAGCTGCCAGTCGCCTTCTCTATTATTTACTACAACTGCTACGAGTAGATAGGTTTTTCATCACAACGGCAGATTACAGCACATTCGCTTTCCAACTATCATTGTCAGCTACGCGGCGTCTGCAAAATGATTTCAATGTTATCTCAAAGTCGCATGGTCATAGGTTTTTGGTCATGTCACACGTGCAACGTTAAGTCAGCTTCCTATCTCACCTCTCGATGTGAGGCTTCCCTTCGTGGAAGTTTTGTATTTACCAAAGGTTACGTCATGCCAAGATGAAAAACATTAGGGATGATACCTCTAGCGACAAAAAAATGAGATCTTTTATGATTAACAGATATCCAGGGTGAATGCCAATAATGAATTTCGGAAAGCGTTAAGTGAATTCTAAAGTAAAAGGTTAGCGGAAAATTTGAAAGAGAATCCAAAAGTATTTTGGTCATACGTAAGAGATCTTCAGGGAAATAAGCCAACTGTTAATCCACTTAAAAATGATAAAAGCGAAAGAGTAACCAGCAGTTTGGAAAAGGCTAACTTATTAAGTTCCTTCTTCAAAAGCGTCTTCACCAATGAATGACTCACCGAACGTTTCCGATAGCTTAACAAATCGTGCTGGCCAACCGATGCCCAAAATTGAAATCTCATATAATGGAATAGCACGTTTGCTGAAAAATACTAAGTCTAATAAATCCGAAGGGCCCAATGAAATACCCTCTCGTATGTTTAAGGATTTGGCTTCGGAAATTCCGCCGTAGCTAGAATAATATTTAAGAATTCGCTGGGAGATCACAAGGTTCCCAGAGATTGGAAAACTGCTAACATAACACCAATGCTTAAAAACGGAGACAAGGAGAAACCGAGGAATTGCAGACCTATTTCCCTCGCATCCATATCATGCACGGTTATGGAACATATAATTACTATGTTGTTAGTTTGTGAGACACCCCGATATTCAAGAGTTATTGATGAAAAAACAGCAAGGTTTCCAAAAAGGCAAATTCTGCTGGACAAAACTTGTACTTTTGGTTCATGATATCCTTAGCTCGGGAAAGAGCGATGTTCCAGTGGACGCGATTTTTCTAGATTTTATGATTACCTTTGACAAAGTATCTCATAGTCGGTAACTACTCATATAGCTAGAAGCATATGACATAGATAAAAATATCCTGGGTTGGATGAAAGACTTTAAATATTTGGGTGCAAAGAGTAGCCATAGATGAATTTAACTCAAATGCAGTAGAGGTTATTTCAAATGTTCCTCTGGGAAGTGTTGGAAGACCTCTTTTATTCCCACTTAACGTTAAACGACATTGACTCCGTGGTCACTAGTAGGATACGTTTATTTGCCGACGATGCAGTGGTTTACCGTGATATCCGTGATCCTGAGGACACAGTCGCTTTATCAGATGACCTTAATGCTATACATTGCTGTTGCAACACTTGGCAATTAGAATTAAATTTAAAAAGGTGAGTAGTGATAAATTTTTGGAAAAAGGGCAATTCCCTCCCGAACGGCCACTGCATCGGGAACACCGAAATGGAATTAAAAATCTAGGCGTTACCCTCACTCACAATCTCTCCTGGGTGAAATGTGGACAAGCTTACAAAATATTATGATTTATTATGGTAAATGTGATGAAAAGATCTGAGAGAAATGTTTTCTGCCGTTGGTTAGGCCTCATTTGGAATATGCTGCAAGTATGTGGGATCCTCGCGAAGTTGCTAAATTGGATTGCGTGCAGCGTAGTGGATCTGGATTTTTAAAACTTTGTTATGATACACAAAGTAGCTTATCCAAAATATTACAGGATCTAGATTGGGAATCCCTCACGGAGCGAAGGCTAAATTACAGTTTAAATCTTTTGGATAAATTGGAAGGTCGTCTCATTGGCGATGATGCTGAGCATGTATTATTACCCCCTTTGTACTACGGTAGGAGAAATCATGTCAATAAAATTTGAGAGATCAAGCGTAGAACAGATAGGTTTAAGATAACATTTTTTCCACGAACGATAAGGGATCATGATAACATTGTCCAACCGCGATAGGGTCATGTTCGCGTAAAAATTAGTCTGGTGTATACACCCCTGCCACACACCCTCGCGGCGGCTTGCTGGGTATATATAAATAAATCAAATCAATTCTGTGGAAGAGTACGTTCTCTCTTCCATTTGATGGAATAGCGCAGTTCGCTGCATACGCAAATCGGTCTTCATATTTATTTCATATTGAACTTATTGTGTGTCGTATCCAGCCCAAGTTGGTCTATGGCCTAATCACCTCAATAAGACCGAGGGAACGATTTTTATTTCCGGCAATTAACGAAAATAACGCAAAATAAAGCAAAAAAATCGTAAAATCATTATTGTTGTGTACAAGAAAACTCTTTGAAAGCTCTGAATCCGAAGATAAACTGCGAGCAAAAATAATCCAAGTCGATTAAATGGAAAAATTGTATTTTTCTAATGATTAAACTGAAAACATGCATGAACCTTATAGGAGATTAATAATGCTGTAGGGGTAGAGAGGTGTATGCAATGGCCGATGACTGTTGAACAGCTGAAGAGTGAAACTTTAGTCGGGACCACTGTTGCTTATCGGTAATGTGCTTTCAGGGCTTCGACTTACGAGTGTGAGAGCCTTGTCCAGGAAGAATAATGAGAAAACTGCTCTCCACTTTCTCATCGAGGAGAAATGATAAGACGAATCAGAAAGCTTACCAAACAAGACACCAATGCTGACACCCAAACATCGGCGTTAGAGTGTTCGCTTAGTGCTTCAGCTGTAGGAGGCATTAACTCATCTTATCAGGAGCATCAGGCTCGTAAACAGAAACGCAGAGCTATTGTCAATTACTGCCAGCGCGTCCGAATTCTACGCGATTCGAGCCAGGTGTTTCCGGTGGGCGAAGTGACTGCCAGCGAATGCTGAGGTCTGTGTTTGAATCACGTCTCGACGGAGTTTTAGTGTCCTTTCGTAAATCTCCAGATAGAATCAGCAATGGTTTGTATGTACCAGTAGTCTACAAGTAATATATTTCATACTGAAAAGAAAAACATCGGCCATTAAAATACTGAGACTTACTCGCAGGGTTCACGGACTTCGGAGAGGCAAATTATTCGCGTGGGCAATTAAATCATTCTATCACCATCATTAATCTACCTATCGCGTTAGTTCTGCTTTTAAAACTCTCTCTTATTCCTTGTCTCCATTTCATACGCTTGCTATAACTAATTTTTTTAGCTGCGCACAAGTCAGCTGGATATTGCGAGTGAAACTTCAGCGTAGAATTAAAATTTTCCCAATTTTTACACAAATAAAAAAACATTAATGTTTGTTTATTTTTTAGTTTTGTCACATTGGAAGAAAGAGTGAAAACATGAAGGAGAAAAGTTAATATGACGGAGTCTGATGAATGGATAGTACGGAAAGATGAAGGGAGGGGCAGACATTTGGGATAACTGGAGGAAAGACATTACCTTTGATGATGATGTGATGTTCAAGTACTAAGTATTGAATTGTAACTAGGGGTATTTTGTATGGATAGAGTAAAATTTATTGATATTCGAAGGATATATTTATGGGTTGATCGCTTTCACGATTTTATTCTGCTGGCGCAGGGAATCTAATCGTGTCGCGATGAGTACATACATATATAACTTTTCGAGTGCGTTACGAAATGAATGCGATATACCTATAATATGTGGTACGAGTGAATACTCGTCTTGTGCTGCGAATATGGACGATGTGGTATTGTTTCCAATATGAAGCATCGATATAAGATATGAAATACACCCCCTGCCACACACCCTCGCCATTCTCGTAGAATAGCTATTTAGATACTGAATGTATCGATATAATAAATATACTACATCGATACCACACAGTGGATTTTAGTTTAAATTGATATTTCATAAAAATATTCTCACATTACAAGGTCCTTCGTTGACAATGTCAACGACGGTTACGTGTCAGTCCATCTATTGACATGTCGACGTATCGACGCTTTGTATTGTAGTCCTAATTATCAGCTTTTCCATAACGACTTGAGGAGTCGCAATTATCGTCGTATTTATAATTTAAATACATGGTTCAGATGAAATAAGGTTGCATTATAAAACATAATCGATGCAACCCAACTTTTTTATTGTAATATTCTTCCTCACCTTTAGAAATATGTTAATCCTAAATTATAAATGCCATATCCAAAAAAATAGATGCTTTTTCATGTATCGAGTTGGTTGCGATCACATAAACCTATATTCCATCCTCGAGGACAAACATGTACAAAATATTTTTTCTTTGTTGGAGTATACGTATGACTGCAGATTTCTTTTATGGAAAGTCTTACAATTTCTAAATGCGTGCCTAGCATTGTTTTTTCAAATAGGTATTCCTTCAAAATGTAAACAATGTATTTAATTACCGATGAGTTGGGAAATAAGAACATTACAAGGAGGAAAAGATACGCAATTTAAATAACAATTTTAATTATTTGTAAATGTATATGCGGTAGAGGGAAGTGTGTAGTAGGGCGAAAAGGCGAAGAAAGTGTTATAGATATAATTTTCTAATTACCGCTTATACCTGTCAGTGCAGAAATGTGGAAGTCTTGTAAGATTGCTTACTTTCTCGCTGAAGTAAAGAAATAACGGCTTGATTTCTGAACGAAACTGCAACTCCCATGTCCATGGTATGCAGTTTAATTGCCAAATATTGCGCGCGTCGGTGTCAGAGTGCCCATTCGGTGTTATTCGTTATGAGCGTATATTTGCATACTTATTTATATTTTAGAATGGCCACAAGATTTGCGGGTTTAAATTATTGTTACCTATTATCGTTAGTCTACCGTGGATGACACAGCTGATATTTAGATAGACTCAGACTGAACTACGCTGCCAAGGTTCGCCGGACAAGACATTAACTGATACCTACAATAAAAGCTTCTTCAACTCAGCATACTAGTACGTCCTGTCTTCCTTCATTCGGTCCAACATACCTTTGGTTTCTCCTCCTCTAGCTCACATACCGAATCTTATCCCCTCTATCACAGTCTTCAACATTCCAACCTCAATTAAAATGCCCTGCATTCATCTTTTCTGCCCACTTTGAATTTCTCCCAAAAATCCTCTCTCCTTCCCCAATTACTTACTCGTTTATTTTCCTTTCTACCCATTTCACCTTTTCTATCCTTCTCCACACGCACATTCCAAAACACTCCAATCTACTTATTGCTATTTCTCACTAAAATCTTGCTTCAACGACCATTTTTCTGCACCGTATTAAACAACACTTGATTCCTGATTTTTAAAGTAATTTCTTAACTTCTCTACCAAGTCCCTCATCCTTGTGAAAACCTCTTAGACTAACGCGATTCTTTTTCTTTTGTCCATACTATTTGGACAACTCTTTTTACATGTCTCAGTTCATGAACCTCAAATTTTATTTATGATTTAGTCATCGTCTTTCTCTAGAACTGCATAATAACGGTTTTGTTTACATTGATTCTCAGCCCATATCTATTAAAGTGATTTTCTAATGTGATCAACAATTCTTTCGGCCCATTTGCTGGCTGGAAAACTAAAACTTGATCATCCACCATCCCAATTGATTTTATTAATTCCCCACGAACTTTATTTATTTCTCCAGTTCCCCCATTTCCTTCACATACACGTTGAAAATCACGGGTGTTAATGGATACCCGTGTCACCTCTCTTCCCAAAACTGCTCATCCCGATTCTCCAGACGCCACTTGCCCTGTAGGGTGCGATACATTTACTGTTTACGGATTAAGTTGTTTATCCATCCTATCTACACCTATATTCTGCGATAAATTCATCATTTTACCCTATTCACGCTATTGAACGCCTTCTCGAAATCTTCGAAACTATCAAATGCATGGTGCTAATGTTCAAAGCTACTATTTTCCATATTTTTTAAATATTTGCAGTCGTTCTAAATAAACTTAATTCTGTGGAGCATAATTATATCGTACTAAATTCAAAGAAATATAACGTCACTAAATGAATTGCTAATGACATGATTATCGTTATCCATACGTATGTTTCTACAAATACGTATATACTATATTTCTACTTTTAAAGAATAAGAACTATCGTATGCGTGAAACATGAATGTGCGTGATGTTTCTGAAATCAGGAAAATAAAATCCCTGTCAAACGCTCTCTTTCGTCTTTAATTAATTTATGCCTATGGAACGTCGGCCATCACAGTGTATATCTTAGAGAGCGCATGCGATAGGAAGGCACTTACCGACGTCAGCCGAACTCAATATATCTATCTGCCCGTTTGAAGCGTTGATGTTGTGAGGGTCAGGTCTGGATGGGGTCGAGGGACAAGAGGGCAAGTGGGAGAGGCCTTCAGCCAGAATGCAGAGATTACGTTGATAATATTATCAAGGAAAAACGAAAAACACGGCCCTCGACGCATTTTTAGCCTTCACCTCCACGCACGCAATGTGTCGAAAACCCCGAGAACAGATTCGTTGATCGGTTTCGCACGTGAATTTTGTCTGAAAACGTTACAATGAAGAAAGTTATCGAATTCCTTTTGCCGATTTAACTCCATTAAACACAGGTATATACTATATGTACATGTATTGGAAAGTTGAAAAATATTTTGTGCCTCAACCAAGATTGCCAGGTCCAGCTTTTAAGGACCGCATCTATGAAATGTGAATATAACTGGACGTAGGGTTTCTGAGGTGATATGCCCTGATTTAGAGGTCCTTATCCATCAAGCCTACCTCCGGATTGATTACTGAAGCAATGGCGGCCATTTCGTAACTCTTAGGGATCGGTTGGTGCAGTGGCCAGCGTACCGGCTTCCCACTCAGAGGACCCTCGTTCAAATCTTCGAGACGACAGCTCTTTTTCAGTGGTATCTGAGGTGCTTTGTAGGGAGCACTTTTAGTGAGTACGCCGTCCGTCGGATGGGACGTTGGATGGCTAATGCCGACGCCGGGCTTCTCTCCACCCTTCCTCCTTTCCCACCCATCCCTAATAGCGCAAATGACCTTAGCTGTCGGTCGCCTCCCATACTAACTACTACTAATTATACTACTACCTCTTTCAAGTCAACGAAGCTCACTTTGTGGGGAAAATAATTAGGAGACATTCTTCATTCTCAGAAAAGATACATTCACAAATTATTTCAAACGTCCTATTGACTCAAGTAGTTTCGGTCAGTCGGAGAAACAGCAATAGCGACAACTCGAAAAATTAATGTTGCTCGGAATCGCTAGCTCTTCATTATTGTGAACTGCCCGTAGAAATATTTATTTTTTTAAATTATCTCTTTTCCTAAGGTCCATCTAAAGTTGAAATTCGATGAATTCTGTGAACTAGTGGCGCAGTTTACATTTCCTTGTCAACAGTACCACTTAGCGGCATGATAAATGACATATATTCAATTGTTCCCGGCTCAACCGTGTGGAAATTCATTTTAATAAAATTAAGAATACAAAGTAACTTTCCACCATCCTTTATTAGCGTACAACCGGTTTCAACGCTCAAGCGTTATCATCAGGTACAGTACATCATTAGGTACCTGATGATGACGCTTGAGCGTTGAAACCGGTTGTACGCTAATAAAGGATAGTGGAAAGTTACTTTGTATTCTTAATTTTATTATGATAAATGACTTTATTTTCTAGTGGTTTCTCAAAGAACTAAAATATCTTATAATATTTTAATGAACAAAGCTTGATAAATTAAATAGCGTAAAACCAGTGCCGCTTTCTTTCTACTCTAATTTAGGAAATAACGACAATGAATTTATTGTGATTTAGAAAAGCTGCAATCGCGAGACCTATTGAGGAAAAAAATCCCTCATCTCCTCTTATGTCATTAAGAAAACATTAATCTTTTGCTTACATACGATATTTCATTATTGAGTAGCGGATACAGCAACGGATCTTGTGTAGCTTACCTGATATTCTGGTCCCTAAAAATAATTAATTATTGTTTACCTCTCCCCTTGAACACAACTTAAAGATTACGTTGTGTCTAGTGCTTTTATGGAATAACATTTTGTTTTGTCATAACATCGAGATCGCAATGCCTACTTTATAAATGTTTTAACACGCGACCAATGGTTTAAATTTTCGATTTAGGAACGTTTAAACAATTACATTTCAAGTAACGCCGCCAGAAAAGTACCGTTTGCTCTTTACCAGTGCATGGTGATGATTTCCTGTGTTTATGGGTAACTTACATGTTTTTATAAGTAGAAGAACTTGTACAAATATCACCACTAACTTAAGAGAAATGCAGATCTCGTCGTTGATAGCCGTGATATTAAAAGAAGCCGCGGTCTTGGAACGTAATTATTTTTAATTACTCTAATATACTTTTTTTTAATTTGAATGGAAAGGAAATGTAAGCCCACCGTTTTAATTCAATTCGGAGCGATTTTATCCTTCAGCGAGACACGAATTTCGGGGTCGCAGGTTTGTTTTTTCGGGGTAAGAAGATTATCGGTGGGGAGGGGGTTGAGGGGGAGTGGGGGGAAAGGTCGCGGTCGGATCAAAAAGCGGCGACCGGAATTCCGGACGGCCGTCGGAATCCATCATCAAATCCACTGAACCCATCCCGTACCGAGCTCGATACCCTTTGCCGGACATCTCGGGAACGTTTAACGCTGGTCCGGCGGCCATAAGTTCGTCCACCATCCTCCCGTGCTTGCGTTGGATATATGAGGGTGACAAACGTCCAACAACCTTATTACCCCCTCGAAGAGACCTCGAGTGGGGAAGAGAAGAGGATTTATTTGGTTAGTTTGACCCTATTTAGTTTTTCCTGCTGACTAGCATTGATGTGCAAACTACGTATACGTTCACTCATGAACGGAAAGAGTATAAATGGAAATATGTATGAATGGAATTACGCTAGCTGAAAAGCTGCAGGGACCGGGATGGTGCGGTGGCTAATGTACAGACTTTCCACCGAGAGGGCCCGGGTTCAAATACTGGAGACAACAAATATTTTTCAGTGGTACCCTGATTCCTACTTGAGGTGCTTTGTGGAGAACACTTTGAGTGTGTACGACGTCCGTCGGACAGGACGTTAAACTGCGGACCCCTTGGTGCCTTTCGACAAGAGCAGGCTAATGCCGACGCCGGGTTTCTCTCCACCATCCCTTTTCCATCCATCCCTAATGGCGCAAATGACCTTAGCTGTAGGTCGCCTTCCATAAAAACTACAACTACTGAAAAGCTGTAGTAAGCGTGGTGTTTGAACCGAAAAAGTCATGGTGAAAATTAAATTATTTTTTCAAGGATTATCAGATATGTAATTCTCTTTTAATGTTAATGTAAGATTGTAGTAGCGCGTGTAAATCCCTCTTTTGACTTGACTTATATTTTTGTGTGGTGTGCAAAAGATGCACACCATGTAAATTGACAGAGTCTCCACTTACGCGAACTTGTGACAGAAGAAAAATTTGACATCACGGCAGCTAATTTTGCTCAATATGCATAAGAAATTACTAGCCGATGAGGATTGCAAGAAAGCGGAAAATTAAACAAAATAAGTCATAAATAATTATGTTTATCGATGTTATCAATAAACACCATGAGAAATAATTGCTACCATAAAAAAACAAACACTATAAGAAATTAATAAGCCGGCTATGGTGCAAGAAAAAAACGCAGAACTCATACCACAGAATCATTGCATTGCAATGGAAAATAAGGCTGTTTCAGTTGGAGCAATAGACAATTTTAAAATATCTATTTGGTTGAGCGTAAATATTAGCACTTTTAGTTATGAGAGTGGAAGTTATTGAGGGCATGGTTCGTAAGAAGGGGTGGAAAAACAGGCATTTCAATCAAATAAGGATGTTATGTCTACAGAAACATTACATTCTTGCATTTATGGAACAAGATAAGATAGGTGTATTTTAAACGACAATGGTTTAAAACTTTCAATGTTAAACTTTTAAAGCCACGCATTTTTCATTTCTCTATTTTTTTGGTATTGTTTCCTTTCATGTAAAGTACATTGTATAACTTATTTTGAGGTTGTGTTGCTCCATTCAAGGTAGGAAAAAGCTTATGAATTTTTTCGGTAGCTATTTCTTGACAGCGATTTCCCGCAATTCATTTTTTTCCCATATTTTCATTATGTTTGTTTGATGTTCGATTTCCAGAAAAAAAATGTAGTGCAATACAAAATTTTAAAATCGAAAAAATCGTGGAATTTTTCATTGAAATCAAGCAGTTCGCAAGAAACAAAGTTGACATGTTCTATTTTGTTCCCAGTAATCTACCAATCGAGATAGGTGAACCCGGGGATTTAGCCCCGCCTAGCATGACACTAACTGCCCTCCCCGTCACTGCGACACCAATTTTCAGCACCACATAATTTTATCCGCCTTCATTCGTCCACGACGCCTATTCTTTCTCCCTCCCTCTACCGCGCTTAAATTACATTCTCAACTGATTTCCTCCAATAATCTTTCTCTCTCGCCATTTGGTAAGGGAGGTTTTGTACGGTGCGGAAACTTGGTCGCTAAGGCATGATGGTAGGTTTAGAATAGTGGAACTTCAGATGTGGGCGTGGAGAAGGCTGGAAAAAGGAAAACAAACGACGAAACGGGTTATTTGGAGAAAGGAAACGAAAAAAGTGGGTGTAAAGCATTTTGATTGGCAATTGAGTATTGAAGACTAAGATGGAGGAGAGAACGCACGGTAATCGAGGTAGAGGGAGGAAAAGAATAAGAATGTCGATTGGAGAAAAGGGATGCAGAGAGTATGTGGAATTGAAGAATGGTTTACCGTAGTGCAGGGTATCGGGTTATGTCATGTCAGGCGAGACTTGGTAGGGTAGAGGTAGTAGTAGTCTGTGCAAATGGAAAACCTACCTTTAGCGGTAAATTACCCTAATAGATAATAAATACCTAAGTATAAAAGGCCTTACACCTTAAGCACAAAGTTCTTATAAACTTATTCATTGCTGGCTAACTTTGTGAACATGAAACATAATCAAGAAAATGACAGACATTTTTCTTCCCCGTAATGTATTGGCACAAATGTGCCGGGTCTCACCGTAATGAAATGTCTTCCTTTTTGGCAACTTTTTAAAGTTTCAATCTCAATATAAGCAAAATGAAATTGCTCGACACCGACATAAATACCCCGCGATCTACCAAAAAGATTTACACGGTAATATACAGGGAAATAAGGAGCCAACTAGATCGCGAGCTACTCTCTAGAGACTTAGACAATATCTCGGAATGGTGCAATAAATGGGGATTAACACTTAATATAGATAAATGTGCAGTTTTGAAATTTTGGAATAAAGGAAGCGAGGAACAGGATATAAACTACAAAATAGAGGGTTCAGTATTGACCACGGCAAATCAAGTTAAATATTTGGGGGTTGTTCTAACACCACGCCTTTCATGGGGAGCACATATCAGGACAATATGCGGATCAGCTTTAAAGAAACTTGGCTTCATAAAACGAGTGGTAGGGAAATGTAATGAAAAAGTTAAAGAGAGGTGTTATTTTGCTCTAGTTAGACCTCATTTGGAATATGCCGCAAGTATTTGGGATCCGTGGGAGAAAATTTGGCAAAAAGAATTAGATAAAGTCCAGAGAAAATCCGCTAGATTCGTTAAAAATTGTTATGATAAAAACACAAGTGTGACAGGTCTCTTAGGGGATTTAGGCTGGGAACCACTTGAAGTGCGGAGAGAACAAGCGAGGCTTAGACTTTTAGAAAGGTTCAGAACAAACGAGTTTAAATATGACACTGAAGGAATTATAATGGCCCCACACTACTTAGGTAGATCAGACCACAAAGATAAACTAAGGGAGATAGATTCCAAGACAGATAGGTACAAATACTCATTCTTTCCCCGAACAATCAGTAATCATAATAGCAAGAAACCGAAGTCACTTTAGAAATATTAAAAACTTTGAATTTACAAGTCGGAACAAAATTAAACACTATAGAGATGTTAGGTATACTTGCAGGTGCATGTGTATGTTAGTTGGTAGTTTGAGTGTTTGCATGTGTGTGGGGTGTAAGTGTTCATGCATGAATGTATGCCATGTTTTTTTTATATATGATTTTGTCGTTATTGCATGCGTTTTTTTTTCTTTTTCTTTTCTAAATTATGGGTGGTGTCCTAGCACCCCCCGCCACACGCCCTTGCGGCGGCTTGCGGGGTATTAAGTAGATGAAAGATGTGTGGCAGGGGGCGCAAACATCAGATGGGAAATTGTTAAACATTTCCTCCACACCCTTCCTCCTTTCCTTTTAGTTCCAACAGTAAATTTCATATTTCATCTCTGATTGTGCGTGTTGCCTTCGTTATTCTGCGATATAAATCATGCAAATCATTTGCGAATGACGTACGAACTTTGAATGCAGACATTTATTAATTCTCAGCTTATTCTTGTTAAACAGTCTTTGAATTTGTGAAAATGTGAACATAATTAAACACATGTAATACCAAACAAACGATATTATTTTCTCTCTCAACATGTCTTTTTCGTCAACCGCTTTATTTAACTACTACTTAATACCATTGATCTTATTCAGGAAGTAACTTTTCCTTAAGTTGTTTTTAATTAATGAAATAAATGAATTGTAAGATTAATAATTTTTTCATAAAATCATCAATAAACGTTTATTGACTGTGCAACAGACCTAATAATCAGGGACGTATACTAACGAGTACAAGCGTCAACAAAAACAAGGTTAACAAAATATTGGTAGCAAGAATAGAGATAAAAAATAAGGCGCTAATTGTTTTTGGTGAAGTTAAACTCAGCGGGGTTGTTAAATACTTCAGAGGAAAGCGAAAATGGATCAATGTCGTCAGGAAGCCAATGGAGTGGGGAGAAGAGAGTTGGAAAAGCGAACGTTTGATCGACGTTAACCTGGGTGTTGGCATGTGGAGTAGTGAGTGCGTATGGGTAGGCCGTGGTGTTACTCTGAAACTGATAAAGCGAAATCAGTTGAAAACAATCAGATAACGTCAAGAGTGCCGTAAATTGATTTTTGAAATCAGTTTGAAGTCAGTGACTGGAGAGGTTATTAATGGGGTGTGAAAATCGGAATGGCATTGAGGGGCATATTGCGAAAATTGGGGACTTTTTACTTTGCTATTTTACCAACAAAATGAGTAACACTTAAGAATTGAAAGATCGAAGGAAGCTGGTATCGATCTTATTTAGTGGAAAGACAATAGTCGAAAAACTTCAACGGTTCAATAATAATCTGTTATCTGATATTACCGTATTTTGGTAGGTAGGGGAGGTAGGGAGAGAGGAATATCTCTAATATTAAATGCCTTGGTGTGTTCTAAGGAACTGAGTTTATGATCTGTAAGGAAAAATCAAAATCTTTTGCAAACGGCATAAACATCATATTGTTCAATTCATTACATGAATTTTATATTTGAAATTAAACGGGGATTTTTAGTGAGCAAATTAAATATGATAACTACATACAAATTCTGCCTAAAAAATAAGCAGAATAAACCTAGGAAAAAACTTGTTGCAAATCAAAGTGTAGAAAACTAAAACTCTTCAAAATAGCACCCTTGTGTATCGACACACCCATAGCCTCCATGTGATCCGAGGAGAAAAGCGCTTCTGCCAGTCGCGATACGCCTCCTGGAGGGCGTCGACAAGCCCCTCGTTCCTTGTCACGGCCTCTTTGATGTTGTCCAGCGTTCCAAAATGGCCGCCTACCAAGCTCATTTTTATTCTTGGGAGGAAAAGGAAGCTCGACGGTGACACATCGGGGCTGTATGGTGGCTGGGGCAGCGTTGCTACCTAGTCCTTGGCCAGGGAATTGATCACGAGGAAGGCCTCCTTCCTCAGGCGTTGAATTCTCTTCAGTAGCCTTTCGAGGACTCCCGCGTAAAACTTACTGTTCTCTCTCTGCTTATGAGGCACAAACGCTTGTTGGATCACGTCTTTTGAGTCGAAATGGACGAAGAGCTTATTTTTGTGACATAACCTGTGTACTTGAGTCCTGTTGAGACCCTGTTACACTACTCTGAAACCTTGTTTAAAGGATTATGAACATTTGAACAGTATGTGGTGCATATAAATTATTTCAATATTTCACATTCGACATAAAGAAGGGAATTGGACTGGAGAGGAAAATATAAGTGAAGCTAGCTAGTCAATTAATAATTTGAAAATAATGGTCCAAGTACACCACCCTGGGGAGCTCTAGGCGTCACAGGTGACCAGGATAAGGAGCATATTGCCCTGAATGATGGACAAGAGATTGATTAAATTGCTGTGTATTTTAAACCGCTGACTGAGCTTATGAAGGAGTAAGCTGTAGTTGAGGGAGCCGGTAACATGTGAAATTAGCACTAAGCATCTAATCCCCTTTTTAGTATAATTATCCACGCATGGGCAAAAATTATATGATTGAAGTCAACCCATGTTTCTTTTTTATAAAAATCACACACACTTTTGAATGCTTTCCCATGCAAGCCAAAAAGCTAAGAAATGTGCAGAAAAATAAAAGTTTGGGTTCTCATGTTACATCGATATCCAGCAATTTCAATGAGACCATAAGTTGTCGAAAAATGGGTTGTTGGAATTAGGTTGTGGTTCCGGAGAGTAATTCTTTACAAAATAATGCAATGAAACATTGAATTCAATGGTGTTTCAGCAGATTATAACTAATCACTACACCCACAAAACTTTTTCCAATTCCATTCGTAAAACTTTGGCTTATTATTGAACAAGACGAGTTCGATTTCCATCATTAAGGTATTCTACTTATTTTAAAGTTAATTTTTCGCCGACCCGTAATGACTATTTATTTCTGAATATTGAGTGAACTTTCTACTTCCGATTCATTTCTTCGTAACTTCCGCCTACCTTCATGCTGTCAAATTACTCGTAGCCTCACTCTCTTGCCTCAAAGATCAGGTCTCACATCCATAAATCATTACGTTCCATATTAAAGGCTTTACTAATCTTTTCCTCACGTCTTTACTCAGTGCACCCGTCATAAATTCTCTCCTTCTTGCAAATACATCTTTCGCCGAAGCAGTCATTCTCAGGAAATTACGGTAATCATGATTGTGAATGGAAATTGCGGCAGGTGAGCGGTAGTCGCGGTCATTTGCGCCATTTAGTATCAGTGTATTATAATCATTGGTTTTTTTCGATTATAGGTGTCTGGTTGCCCTTCTTTGGCTCGCTACCCCGCGGTTTCTCCTTCATACATGTTTATTCTCTTGCTTATTTCCAATCTTCCACCGTTTACCTCCTTATTTTAATCCTCGGCTATCCTTTTACCACTTCCATCTCTCTGAGGAAGAGTACCTGTTCCCACCTCAGTTCATATCTCATCCACTTTATTTTTTCATGTTTTGCTGTGCTTGGTATTTTCATCTACTCTCCGACTCATATTAAAACCCCATCGTTTCTTACTTCATCTGTCCCTTTGGTGAACAATATTTTTCATGAAATCCACAGAACTAAAATTTGGTGGTTTTTTGTTGGCATTCATTTATTTCCACGACAAAATTTCTCTTAGCATGAATTTAGTGGTGCATCATCACTATGGACACACGGATTCGAATCTGTTATTGGAAACAGGCCTTCGATGCATTTCGTAGCTGGGTTAATGGGTTCTGAGGTTCCACCGATAAATTCCCTAAAATATAAACTAAAACTAATGATATAAAATCCTCCAATTTACTCCTATCATCTTACTTCATTGACCATATTTCCGCGCCGTATGAAACCAGCCTCCATACCAACGTTTTGACGAGCCGTTTCTTTACATCCATCCTCAGCGTCCCTCTCGCCCGCTCCCTCCTCCTTGTGAAAGCTTCATTGTCTAACGAAATTCTTTTCCTTATGTCTCTACGACTTTGACCATTTTGGTCCAACACACTTCCGAGATACGTAAGCCGTTCCATCTGCTAGTTTATCAACTCCTATGCTAATATTTAACGTAGCCCTCCTCTTTCTCGAAAACAGACACCTTCGTTCTGTTTGAATTGACCCTCATTCTAAATCTATCATTCCGACTTTCCAATCTGCTCAGAAATGCCTAAAAAAAACCCGGCTAATTGACTAACAAAAGCTTTATCATCTGCTAATCTAGCTGATTTTATGAACTGTCCATTGACTTTTATTCTTATCTCCAGTTCTTCCTATTTCTCTTTTAACTATTTCCTCCACGTAGTACTAGTATGTTAGTACTAGTATGTTGAAAAACACCAGTGATACTGGACACCCCTGAATTACCCCTCTTCCTAACCCTGTCCATCCAGACTCTCCATCCGCCACTTGCACCCGAGCAGTCTGAGACACGTACATGTTGCTGATAAGTCTCCTACCCGTCCAATACACTTCTATTCCATTAAATACAATCATTAATTTAATTATAACAATTTACTCTATGGAACACCTTCTCGAAAGCTACGCAAGAAACTAATATATCATGATTGCATTCTACGTTCCTATCTATTAGTGACCTCATTACTACTCTGGCATCAGGTGAACCTCTCATTTTCTGAACCCAAATTGATAATCTCCTAAGTATTATTTACCTTCCTCTCCAACCTCCAATTGATAATCATAGGTACCGCTTAAGCTGCGTGCGAAATCATATTTATTTTTCTATAGTTCTCGCATATGACTGCCTTTCCCTTCTGTGGGATGGGAACTTATCTGATGGAATCTTCCTACCGAAATCCTCCAATCATAAATGCTACGAATCATCCCATACAATATCTTTCATCCACATTTTCCCAACGAGTAGTTCCGCGGTAATGTTACCTACGCCCACGGCCTTATTTGATTCCAATTCCCTTAATGCCCTTCCTATCTCGCCATCAAGTATGCCCAGATATCTATACTATCCCCAGCTACGTCATATTCTCTTTCTATATCTAAGCCTGCTCACCTAATTTCTTTACAATATAGTTCCGCTAGATACTACCTTGATCAAAAATTTCCCGGAATTTATTCAGAAAATTAAAAATACAAGTTTATTTATCTAAATCTATATTGTCCCCTTCAAAGTAATCCCCATCGACTGCAACACACTTATGCCAGCGCTTGATCCAATCCTCGAAACATTTTTTATATTCGGTTTTCGGTATGTCCATCAGTGCTTCCTGCGATTTTTCCATTACTTCCTCTCGGCTGCTAAAACGCGTTCCCCGTAATGGTTTTTTAACTCGATTGAACAGAAAGAAGTCACAGGGAGCCAAATCAGGTGAATTCGGTGGCTGTTGGATGGTATTTGTTGCATTTTTCGTCAAAAAATTACGAATAATGATAGCACTGTGCGACGGTGCGTTATCATGGTGCAAAATCCACGAGTTTTCTGCCCACATTTCTGGTCCCTTTCGGCGAATTGCTTCACGCAAACGTCTCATAACGCCCAAATAATACTCTTTGTTTACTGTCTGGCCTTCTGGCAAAAATTCATGATGCACTACACCGTTGTAATCCATGAAAACCGTCAGCATTGCCTTCTTTTTTGACTGAAAACGACGTGGTTTTTTTGGTCTCGGCTCATTTGGTGAACGCCATTCACTTGCCTGATGTCTGGATTGCGTGTCGTACTCATAAACCCACGTCTCGTCTCCAGTAATGATCCTTTTGATGAATGTGGGATCGGATTCAGCCTCGCAAATCATGTCTTTTGCGACGTCAACACGGTCTCTTTTTTGCATGAAATTGAGGTCTCAACTTTGCTGCTACACGACGGAAACCCAAATCATTAACCACAATGTCTTGGGCGGATCCATAGGCAATGTTCAAGTCCTCCGCTATTTCTCTGATGGTTAATTTGCGGTTATTGACCAACATTTCTTTTACTTTATCAATTTTTTCACCGACTTTCGATGTCGATGGTCTGCCACTGCGTTCATCATCTTCGATTGACTCACGACCACTTCTGAACCGCTCGTGCCACTGGTAAACGACCGTTTTTTTTAGAGAATCGTTGCCGAAACACTTTTCCAACATTTCCAACGTCCGTGCGCCACTAAATCCGTTTTTTACGCAAAATTTAATACAAGTTCGTTGTTGCAAATTTAAATCCATTTCTGAAATTGTAAAAAATCGCCAACACACACAGAGATAGATGTACTCTTGGCTACGTAACTTTTGCAAATGTCAAGTTATGACACTAAGATTTAAAGGGAATATCAACAACAGATGTACCAATTTAACAAAAAAAACAGAACTCAAATCGGAACGATGGGAGCGCCACGCGGTGGTTATTCCGGGAACTTTTTGATCAAGGTAGTATTCCTTCCATCTCTATTGAATCTTCCCTGGTTCGATTAATAATATTCCCGACTAATCTTTGATTGTTTGCACGGATTTTCGAGTTACTTCCTGTGAGTGTTTTCACCTTCCTGTACAGCGTACCAATTTCACTCATCCGTTGTAAAATTTCCAGATCATCGCAATGAGTTTAACTCTACGCTTCTTTCGCCCTATTAGTATCCCGCCCAAGTTTATAGCAGTGCTAGTACTAATTCATCATTACAGCGATTGATTACGGTCAGCATGCAGCAACGGCTGCTGCACAGCCCCGGGCCAACTTGGGCTTGGTACCCTCCGCTGTTTTTGTGCAACCGGCGCCGTTGTGGAGGCAAAAAAAAAACATATTCTACGGTCATTCCGACGCGTAATGCCAAAGCCCATCCACGAGGAATGGGTGCGTGGCGGATTGAACGGCTAATTTTTGCAAAGCCTGCGCACAATATGCTTATAATGAGGGTAAGAAAATGAAATAGGAGTACTTTATTAAATTTCATCCAAACGGCGTTCATTTGCTATGAGACGAGCTAGCAGCAAAGATTAGTGAGAATATGGGTACTCGTTATACACGAAAGAGTTACCGAATGTGTTCAGTGGAAATGTTCACCATGAATCTCAAGATAATTATCTCTATTTTTTTCTATATTTGTTTCATTCATTAGTTATCAATATTACTATAGTAGTGGCCAGGTCGTACTTCAGCAATTCTCTGTTAGCCCTGCAGATACTCCGATCCTCTTGATCATCTTCAGGACATAAGTAGAACTGATTATCTGTTGTAGGGCAGATCATTAATAGGAAATCTAATAAACCTAATTGAGATGTCACCCAATGTCGGCAGTCATTACTGATTTTTTAAAGCATTTAAGAAAGTGATTATTATATTTCTCTTTTTATCAGTGTGTTACCCAGAAGGAAAGGTGAGACTCATAAGGCACATAAGTTTGAGCACAAGCATAATTTATGCATATGCAAACTTGTTCCTTTGTTTTTTGTTCTAACGATTGTTCATACAAACCAGATGGGGTTAATGAGGTAGATTTAATGAATGTATTGCAATAAATGGGAGGAGATTGGAGGGATAGGACACTTATCAGCAACCTGCACGTGTCTCAGACTGCTCATGGGCGAGTGTGGGATGCTGAGTCCGGATGGGCAATGTTAGGAAGAGGAGTAAGGGCTGTCCATTATCGCCGTTGCCGTTCAACCTGTATGTAGAGGAAATGATTAAATAGACACGGGAAGAACTGGAGATAGGAATGAAAGTCGGCGGGGAATTAATAAAATCAGTTACGCTTGTTGATGACCAAGGTTTGGTTTGTCAGTCAGCCAAGGGGTTGCAAGCATTGCTCAATGTTCAAGAAGTTCTCTCGGGTTTCCCACCGGGTCAGGTTGCAGTACACCGACGTTTCGAAGGCTGACTCTGCCATCGTCTTCAGGGTGAAGTCAACCTGAAATCCTTCATTGCTGAATGGTTTGGAAATTCGGTGCGATAAATATGGGATGAGAATCAATATAAATAAAACAGAGGTTATGCGGTTTTCCAGAAAGATAAAATATAAGCGTAATATTAAAATAGGAAGTTAAAAACAGTTAAAGTATCTGGGAATTATTTTGGTCCAAAATGGTCAAATTAGTAGGGGATTAAGGAGAAGACTTGCGTTTGGCAAAGAAGTTTTCACAAGAAGGAGGGAATTGATGACAGGGATGCTGGGAAAGGATGTTGAGGAACGACTCGTCAAAACGTTGACATGGAGCGTGGTTTTCTACGGAGCGGTAACATGGTTATTGAAGCAAGATGATAGGTGTATATTGGAGGCTTTCGGAATGTGGGTGTGGAGAAGGATGGAAAAAGTGAAATGGACAGAAGAGAAAACAAATGAGGAAGTGTAGGGGGGAAGGGGAGGAAACTGTTGGCAGAAATCCAAAGCAGGCAGATTCCAGGTGGATGCTTGGCATTTTGATTGGTGATGGGATTCAACATCTGTGATAGAGGATTGAACGTAAAACAAGTGAGGAAGGGGTAGGAAATGGAAAAGCAAGTTGGTAAGAAAAAAAAGAGGGGAAGGAATTACGCGGAATAGAATAAGAGTATGTTGTGGTGCCGGATGCCACATTGTGTTTTGTTAGGAGAGGTAAACAAATGTATCGTTGTTCATTCTGTCCATCTAAAACCTAATTTAAAGCTAGGTACGGTACGTTCAGTAATAATTAAAATTTTGACCTTAAATTTTGGGAAATTTTTCCTTTCTGTTGCAAATCATTTTAACTTACACCAAATATATAATGTTGAGCGCTTTAAAATTGTTGAGCCCTCTATATTATTTCTAAAATGTTTTATTTTTACTAGAAATTTGAAAATAACGTTTTTAAGTTCTCATTTGTCAACATCTTTCATGAATTTAAACTCTAAATATAATCTTCTGTATCCTTAAAATAATGGAGAGTTTCCCTATACTTCACAGGCATAATTTTTTATTTGGATTTTGCTAAAGATTTATTTAAGAATTGTAGTTTTTATGACTTCTAATATCGACAAATGAACAAAGATGGCCAGATTTCTTAATTTTACAAGGCTTCATTGATGATAGAGAAATAGCTACCTCGAGATCCTCAGACTCTGTTAAATTAACCTAAATAAACGAATGAGTTGCCTAATTGTTTTCCTGGTGATTTTGGCAACGTCCCATAATAAATAAATTAATTTGTAAACATTTTTTTAAAACTAAAATGAGCTTAAAACACGAAATACTATGCAATAATACGGTCAGTATTTTGACTAACGGAGGTAATTGATACTTGGGTTTTAAGAAGAACTTACCTATTTAAAATGGTGCTACGTATTTGAGTTTATTCTTGGTGGTTCAAGTATTACTACTTTGTCCAATACATTACTACTAATTGTTTGAAATGGTAGGAGAAATGATACCCCGATTATAGCTAATTAACGTCCTAGATTAATACTACTAATTAACGATCAGTCAAATAGTTTATGAGTGCAAAACAACTACAAGTTGGGATTCTGTTTATCGGAAAAAACTACTTGCTAACATTACTATCAATTTCATTTACTTTTCAATTATTCGAATATTCTCAACTTTGGTACCTATTCTCGTTTACTTTAGTAATGGAAGTGCCAATTACTTCAAACGCCATAATCCTGTTAAAATACGACCACTATGATGAAGGATAATTAGTGAAACAAAGTGATCGCATCAATCTATCGTTTTGCACCGGCCCACATTTTCCTAAGATATGTATCCATCTTCCCGATAAACTCAATTTTTACCGCCTGTCAGCCATCGTGATGGTCCAATCATATTTTTAAATGTTTTTATAGCATAAGAACCTTTTAGCATTTGATCTATTATAAAATGGCGGACTTTAATACTTTAAAACTAAAATATTACTTGTATGGTGCTTACTTATAACTTTTGTAGAACGTTGACACGGTCGTGAAAGTAATGATTGGGATAATTTTTTTCCACAAACCCACTGTGACCCACACCGCACCAAAGATTACGCTCTAGATTACCCAATCCCAATCGTACACGCGCATGTTTTACTTTTATACTTATTGCCCTTCTCGTCAGCTGCTTCATAGAACTCAGAAAAAACGTCGTCATACCATGGAGTGTCTTTTTATTTGATCATTGTCTAAGACAGCAGCAGTGTGCAACATCTCCAGGTACCTTTTCGCTTTTAATTAATAACAAATCCCATATTCCATCTATCAAAATTTGATTCTGCCTTTACTCTCGTAGCGAAAAAATAGCCGGATGCGTCGTCCATCGACCGGCGGAAGGCAACAACGCATTCGGAGACCGCACTTGCGTCGTCCGGTCGCTGCGACGACGTCACGTCACGTCGTCGCGGCGACCTGCTGTGCACAGTGAACGCGAGATGAACGCGCGCTCGCGGTACTACAACGTCGACGTATGCGCGTGTGTGTGTGTGTGTTCTCGCGGTGCCTTGCTCTTCCTTGCCAGGGTCAAGAAGACCACAAATACGGCTGCGCTGCGTCGCCGGACGTCCACAGAACGGAATTGACTGCAGGATGGACCGATGAAAAAGGAATCTTTTTTTCCCATGAACAATTCGTGATGACGATTGCAGTGAAATTCACGTACGACCACACGAATTTTCCAAAAATAGTAGTGCACATAATGCTTTTAATAAATACTTGTTCACATTACC
The DNA here is from genome assembly GCF_022747635.1 of Hetaerina americana. NCBI lineage: Eukaryota > Metazoa > Arthropoda > Insecta > Odonata > Calopterygidae > Hetaerina > Hetaerina americana. Next base: position 48,061,325 of record NW_027287538.1, on the reverse strand, counting down.
TATTGTTGGGGTAGTGTTCTAACACCCTCTGCCATACCCCCTCCTGGCGGCTTACACGGCATAACGTAGATGCGTGCGCCAGGCTTAACTTGATACAAGCTCTATGACGACATGTCTTGATCCCATTTATTTGGCACCACAAGTCTCGCTGGAAGAATCAAGCTCATTGCAGCTGTTAACAAATATATCAGAGGTTGTGAAATTCCACGCTTGTTTTGTTGTTGCTCCGCAAATACGACATCACCAAGTCAGACTGATAGATATAATGAAGCCTCCCATTGGCGGTCACTTTCGGGTGACAAAAAAATTTTTCCGTTTTGGAAGGTGTCCGCATTTGAGAGGGAGGCTAAGCACATGCACCAACTATTTTTATGCTGTGAAAACATGAACAATGATTTTTCTTCGACAACTAAATTCAGTGATTTCGGTAGTTACAATCTAAAAAATCGTAAATTTTAATTACTTAAACAACCTCAAGGCCTGAGGCATTTCCTCAAGGCATTGCACGCATAATTTATTTTGTACGATTCTGAAAAGTATTTAAGGGTGTCCGGTGAGAGAGGCGCTTTCCCAAAGGGTGTGCGTAGTCCATGTCCATTTTTTAGAGTGTCCACTATTTAGAGGTCTTAGTCCCGTAAACGTCCATACTCTACTGCTGGGGAATCATAAAATATCCTTTATTGGGATGTTCCCACTATTTAATGTCCGTTACGGGAGGTTTCACTTCACTTGGTAATCCTCGAAGTATATAATACCGCCAGGAGGGGACTGGTGAGTGTTAGGTAGTTAGGTGGGAGAGGGGGCAAAGAGGCAAAAGGGGGAAAGAGGGTTAAGATCTGCGATGAGCTCGATGGGAGGCTGTGGACGTCGGATACTATCTCACAAAGTCCAGGATTTACTACAAAGCTATTGAGAGGGGGGGGAGTATGGAATCATCGTGAAGTCATTTGAAAAGGGTTGTCGGTTTCAGTGGGGTAGAGCGTGACAATGGGGCGTTGGAAACTGTTAAAATCAGTGTGTCATCAACAATAGCGGGCGTTACCTAAAGTATAATATTTATTTATTTCTTAGTATTTCAATGAGATTCTCAAGAAGTAGGAAGACTTAAGTAAGTGAGAGTGGTGTAGCACTTATGCCTCTCGGAGGAAAATTAACATCGTGGTGCGGAGATCGGAAGACGATTAACGATGAAGAAAGGAGCATTGGGAAGACTAAGGGATTTGATGGCAGTTACGTTTTGTTAAGAAACGATTAGCAAAGACTCCAAACATGGAGCGTAGCGTTGTATGAATCCGAAACAAGGTCATATCTTACAATTACGAGGGTTGCTATTAACATTTTCAGCCCAATAATGAAAAGACAGTTATTTATTGTTGAAAATGGCTTTTTTTGTTTTTCGAAGAATTCTCCATGATAATCAATACACTTTTGCAAGCGCTCGAACCAAATTTTCGTAACACTTTTTCCACTCCGATTGAGGTACCTCCAAAACATGGTTTTTGAATGCATCAACGGCTTCTTCACGCGCCGAAAAACTTTGGTCACGCAATTTTTTCTTGATAAACGGGAATAAAAAGAAGTCATTTGGTGCTTAATCAGGGCTGTACGGAAGATGACCCATCAATTTGACGTTTTGGCCGGTCAAATATAGAAGCAAAAGAATGGGCGAAGATTAGAGGCTTGTAAGAGATACAGGGTATGGCGAAGAATGGAGAAACTTGGTTAGGCAGAAAGGAAGAATAGCGACGAAACTTTAACCATGGTGGGAGACGAGAGGATGTTACCAGATGAAATCGTAAGAAGGTAGAAAAATTGGGAGGGGTGAATATGAAAGATAGTGGGGTGATGCTGGCCATGGGAGAATGTAATGTTTAGTGGTGTGGAGGAAGGAAGAGCATGGGCTACTTAGACAGAGCGTGATGACACGCCGAAAGTACGAAGAACAGGGGGAGGAGTGCATAACAGTCGTTATAGACCGTCCTTCCCCCTTAGGCACCTTTGGTTGTTTCATGATTCGGTTTTAGACCTTCGTTATTCTCTGTCCAATAGTATTTTTCTTACTCCCTGACAACCCTTCTTTTATGTTCCTAATAAATTTATTGAACCTACAGATGTGCCTTTTGGTTGCCATTCTCCATTTGGCATTTTTTTGTCACCTTTATGTATATTTTCTCATTTAATTGGCTTCTAACTTATGTCCCCGCTACGCAATGGCTGCTTTTAGTTTCTTTCTTCAAACGATTCGAGGATCATTGCCACTAAATTTGCCTATTCACTTAAGAGTGATTATGCGTGCAGTTTCTTGGGGAAGAGATTAAAACTGATGCCCTTTGGGTTGTCTAAGTCATCTTTGAAGGGACCTCTGCTTAATTGCATTGAAATGTATCATCTTAAGGACATAAGGTTAAGCATTCCATGATAAAAATGTCAAAGAGTAATGAGATTTTGTATTTTAACTACTGAAAAATGGTTGGGGGGTGGGTATGGGTCTCAGTCTACCTCTAAATCGCGGACGTCTCCCAATGGCGAACTCCTTACAATGGCTGGACTCCTCTAAATAGCAGAGATACTTCCAATAATGGACACCGCCAAATAGCGGACTACTCTCCTTAGCGGACACCCGATAGCGGACGCCACTCAATAGGGGACAATACCCATCCCTCCACCCAGAGAGATTCTGCTACTGCGACGTTTCACTGTGAATAGATTCACACGCGCTCTTATGCGATTAAACTTACTCATTTCGTCAAGGGGCAAACCCCCACATTCGCGTCTTGAGCGATAATCATACCGGACTTTTCTCTGAATCCTACAAATCCCCACCCTTCTCCGTGGAAATCGCCCGAGAAGGGTAGGTGGGTGTCCGGGAGAGGAGGTTCAGATGTCCGCACCGTGGTGCGCCTCCCGGGCGCTGTCTGCCCATCCATCCGCTCTAACCCCCCCCTCTCCCCGCACACCCCATCCCACCTCCGCTGTCATATGCGCGCCCTCCCTCGCACACTCTAGCCTCCTCCCGAGTGAGGGAAGGGAGGGAATGGGGTGGTGCGGGCGGGTGGGTGGTCGTGTGTGTGTGATGGGAGAGAGAGCCCGCTTTCCTTCACCGGCCATATGCGCGCCGCCCCCGGACGTCAATCGTGATGCATGGGCCTCTACCTCCGCCCCGCCATTTCCCCGGTCGGCGAGAGCGCGCGCTTCCCGCCCCGGCGCGGGCAAGGCGAAGACGGGGTCTGAGCGGCGAGAGGATGGCTTAGGGTTGAGGTGAGGGGCGGGTGGTAAGGCAGGGAACCCATGCACACCGCATGCGGCCGACCAGCGTAGTATTTCAAATTCCACACACAACCCCCCCCCCTCCCTGCACCCACCCACTCACTTTAGAATCCCTCCTGGGTGGGAGAGGCGTCCGGGGAGGGAAAGCAAAAGAGATTCCTCGCCCATTATTTCAGGGGAGATTTTTTTTCTCCCGGTTTCCCCACCCCGGAGAGCCGGGCCCGAAACCACCAGCGGCGGTGTCGGAAGACGGGGGGCATTCCGCTCCACTCCTGGTTTAGGACCGCCAACGATAAGTCAGGTTTCATTTAACGCCAGCTCGCTAAGAGGGCGCGGGGTGAGGGGTGTGCTCTGTGCGCTCGCCTCCCTTCGGTATTCCGTGTTTTAGTTTCGGGGGTAGCGACGACGGAAGGTCACACCACACCGTAGATTCCGTTTGACGTAAACAACCAACGTCCATGACCTAGGAGGACGAGACCTCATGACACTATAGCCATTACAATCTCTTGCGCTGACCATAGTATACTACATGACCTTAGTATTGTTACGGCCTTTGGTGATCTTTTTCTCACCCTGTTCCATAATATTTCTGTGGATTCCTGTCCTGCAAGATTTCTTGGTGGTCACTCTGGGGTACATCTGGTTAAGTGCTCTAAAAGACATTTCTAACAAAATAATTCTTCCATATGCTAATGTCATTGATAAATAGTAAACAAGGTAGCTGCAAAACTTCTCTTATAGGTAATGAAAATGTATGAAGAATATTCGAAGTTGATAATTTGCGGAATTCCATTTTCGACTATAGGAAAATTGCCCAATAGAAACTTTGCGTTCGACAGATATTATGTGTATTATTGGACTAGTTTCGCTATACTGTAGCGTCTTCAGGAATAGTGTCATTGGTTATTCCTGAAGATGATATTTTGTACCGAAACCAGTTGAATAATTTTTACATTTTCTAAGTAACGCAAAGCCTATATTATGTTTCTTTCGAAACAAAACAACTTGATAAACATGGATATTTCTGCAGAGGCACAGCTGATCTAGGATAAAGAAATATCGCGGTACCTAATACGAGTGTTTTAACCTTATGAACAATGATGGGTATTAAATAGGAACCCAGGCTTGATTTGATTTAATGTTGTTTTATTTTTGTCAAAAATTCAGTCATTCTCTTTGCAAAGTTTAACCACCCAAGACAACTACAAACATTAGATTCAACCGGCCCCTGTGAACGCGATAATCAGACAATTGTTAGCATAGGATAAGGGTATTAAAATATTATCAATATATGTAAGGGCGATGCGGGTCGCGACACTTCTGTTAAAAGCCCATTTATTTAATGAGATAACTGTCCAATTCTCCCTCTGACGTTGAACCAATGGTGGAAAATACGCATTTCGTATTTCCTTATGTTTTCGGCGTTAGAGCGATCATCCTCCGCCGCCTACCCTCGCTCACGGAGGGGTGCCCGCATCTCTCTTCTTTCAGCGTAGAGCCCTCGAAGAGCCTTCCTCCTCCCCTCCCGTCCCCTTTGTCTCCATCGGCGGAAACCAGAAGTGCTCAAATGCCGGTTTGTCACAGCCGAATGGTATAGACGCACGAGAAGCAGGTCAGCATTTCGCCAGCGCTGCTGATGATAGCCTCCGTCTTTGAGCCGACGAGAACTGAGAGTGACTGCAATCCTTACATATTTGAATGATAAAACTTAACAGGAAGTAAAATGTAAAACATTTTTACTCCTTTATGCTTATTTCTGATTCCCAACTTGTCCGAGAAATTCTCTGAAATATATCTTTCAATGAATTTTCCAGAAAAGTGATTGTTACCACGAATTTTAACGTATTGCGTGATTGATATTTTAAGCTCCTCGTGCCGGTTTGAGCTTTGGGAATCCGGGAGAAGGATTTACTGATCCGTAATGGGTTAATTAAATCTTGATAGACGTCCAGTTTTTCAATGAGATTGAAAATTTGGGTAAGAATGTTTAATTACTAGAGGTTAATCATCACAGAATAGTTTACGTTTGAGCGGGCAACCTAAAACGGCTTTAGCGAATGTTAATTTGTCACTCATAACTGTTTAGCAATGAAAGGATTATATGACAGTGCAAGTTTGATTATGTTATGAAATATTAATGTGTACCAAATACGTCACAATCATCAGTTCTTTTACAACATTTAGCAACGAAACCACAGTTCGAATGTGATAGAGAAAAAAATCTCTTAATTCAAAGGGAAAACTTCCTCAGGCATCAGTGTATTAGTGTATTATGGGAAGGCGAAGGAATATGGAGAGCGATTTTGTCACTCCAAAAGCGGAACTCTTAGTTTTTACCCGAGTTTAAATTATTGAACATGACCGGTTTCAATGAAAAATTAACATGCGGCGTTGCATTCAGGAGTAAACATTTTCGCTTGCTATTTTTCTACCTTCTGGTTTACCCACTGGCGTTTGTGAAAGGGTTGATTTACGGTCTCATAGGAGGTGCTCTATTTTTACAAATAAGTGATCCTGGTTTATTGATTTTTGAGTTACCATCCATTAAGGCAGCACTCTAAATGTTTTGTTTTCAGCAGTTTCAGGTCTTACATATTGAATTTAGAAGAGCGTGCATTGCAAATGTTACGGTTCGACTTAATGAGAAACAATATGAATTATTTAGGAATTAAAAAATGATGTAGATTTGTGTTATTAGATGTAAGCCTAAGGTTTTCATCGGTTAGCAAAGGTTTACTTTATTTTCACAACGCATAGGGATTCCATTTAATGATTTTCCGGGGTCTAACGTGGGACGCCCTTTGGGAAATCTGAGCGTGTCGCATGAAGTCATAGGCATTCACTTTCTCAGGGGGCATTCTTCGAAGGCCCGAGAGCTCTTGACACCCAATGTCGGGGGTGTCAAGAGCTCTCGCCATATTTTCGGAACTTTTTCATGTGAGTTTGGGGTCCTATTTTATGGGTTATACGGAAAAAGATCACACGCCGTGTCTGGTGATAAACAATTAGACGATCACCATGACGTATCGATAAAATTATATCACGTTTACGAGATTGTAAAAAGTTCCCTCTATTATTTGACTCATTATCAAACACTTTTGGCATCACCTTGCCGGAGCCGGGACATTTCCTTTGTTTTTTCTTATCTCTACTCGCTTTTATTTTTAGATTATAGCCGGAGAGCAAATTTCAATGAAGTTTCGACCACTGAACATCCATTTCCGATTTTAAACCTTATTTAGATCGATGGATTTTCGATCTTTCGACCTATTCGACCTATCGACCTTTCGCATTTTTTTGTTTGGCCACCATGGGAGCTGGCTACCCCTCGTTTGGGATTACGAAGGAGTATTTTTTCTAAAAGGTGAGACAAACGTGACGTGATAACTTCACCAAACCTTCGGAGAATTTTGTGCTAACGAAATAAACTATCGTCACCGATAATTGTTTTGTTATCGGGAAAATCCGCGTTAAAATAAAATAAACGGTGTTCGCGAGTGAAAATAAAACGACTTCCATCGTATTTAAGTCATATAACTATACATTAGTCACGATCGGAAGCGATGAAATTAAGACTAATGACGAGTTTAATCAACTTCCGCGAAACGAATAAACCTAAAATTTTAACTCTGAGATCGTTTTCTGTAAATCCGATCCAAACTTGTGGACTGTCTGTTGGCGGACACGCACGTTTCTTCACCATCCACCCACCCGTGGATACAGGATACGATTTTGGCAAAGTCCTGTTCCTGATGAAAATGTCTATCTGAATTCATGCCTGGGTGGCTATCACAAGGAACCAAATGGACAAACCTTATCAGTCGTCTGCTGGATTTTGGAACGCTCGGTACTACAGTATGATTGTATGATTGATTCCTTTAAATACTTGGGTGTAACAATTACTCACGATCTGTCCTGGGGAAAGCACATACGAGAAATATACGGTCGTGCTAATGAAAAATTGGTGTATCGAGTTCAGCGGAGGGGGGCTGGATTAGTCAAAAATTGTTATGACCAACGCAGTAGCGTAACTACTTTGCTGGAAAATTTAGGCTGGTATTCTCTTAAACAGCGGCGTTTACAATATAGATTAAACTTATTAAAAACATTTAAAGATGGGTCCTTTTTCGATGACATTAAGAACATAATACGAACCCCAACGTATTACGGGCGGAGGGATCACGAATATAAGATTAGAGAGATTGACTGCAAGACTGACAGGTTTAAATGGTCATTTTTTCCAAGAACAATAAGAGTCCAGAATGCTTGTAATCGAAATGCCCCACTAGTCGGCTCGACATAATAAGTATTAACCTACAAGGTAACGACTGCGCATGGTTATACTAGTATATTTATATTTTTTTTCACAGGTTCCCCCCACCTTTCCCCATCCATTTGAAAACCCCTAACCCCCTCATCCCTTACCCTTTCCTCCTGGTGCTGCACTCCCTGCCACACACCTTTTTGGTGGCTCGCAGGGTATTGATGTAAATGTTGATTGTCTTTGACAACGGGCCCCAGTGCTCATTTGCATTCGTATTAGCGTCTCTTGAGTAGCAGATGTGAACAGAATGGGTCGCTCGGCCAAAAGTTTTGTCGATACAAAAATCACGCATATTTTTAATTCATCGCCAGAACTGGAGTGGAGCTTCGTACACACATGCTTACCCATTTAAACAACTCCATAACGCAGTTACGAAGTGCACTTCCGATGCGTACGTATTGTATGCGCTACTAGTTTTCAAATTTATTTGCGATTACGGTGCGAAATAGCTTTAATTAGCGAAGCGGATGAAAATCAATTTGTCTCCAGGGTGGAAACCATGCACTTTATCCACCATCCTCGTTTTGATCTGACTAATCAAACCTCGAAATGGACGCGGTTCGACGTAGAGCGGTCATTTTTTTTTATTTTGAAAATGTGTGAGTTTAAAAGAAGAGGTGCATATTGCTTTATCGTCTGTTGCCTTTCGGATAATATGTACGGCCCTGGACATGGAACTGAATTTTCTGCAAATCCTATTTACATTTTTTTCCTGTTTATTTTATATATTATCCACTTGATCGACCCTTCTAAGTACAAATGTATAGCTCCTTAATGAGAGGATTTTGGATATTTCTTTTTTTTAATTCTTTTTTCATTTCTAAATTCATCATGTGCACTTTTTTGTGCAGGGGTAAAATTTGGCTGGAGTTGTCAGTTTTGATACATTTTATACATATATTCATCATTGTCGGTGAAGGCAGAGTGATAGGGGAGGCCTGTGTGAACTTAAATGGATTCAAGGTCGGATCGTAGTCTTCCGTGGCGTTCAGGGTTCGTGGATGTCTCCATTTTCCGGGTTCCCGCCGCGTTGGTTGTCATGGTTGACGACAGTTTCGCCTGGATTCCACCAGGCGTCTTCAGGTCGAAGTGCCGATATCATTTTGGCTGCGCTTATATAGCCCTCGCTCTCTCGCTGCTGCGTTGTGATTGGTTGGTTTCTGGAACACTCTCTTCCAGGCGTTCGTCAGGTGGTAACCGTCTTCCCGGTTGAAGTTTCTCGGCGTTTTTGTGATCTCAATTGATTCTCTAATCAGCCGAGGATAGTATCTTTTTTCCTTGGTGATTATCTCGGCTTCGTCAAATTTGATGTCGTGTCCGGGTTCGCTCCAGGCATGCTCGGCGACTGCTGATAGGCTGAATTTCTTATTCTTCGTTGCCCTCTTGTGTTCTTGCAGGCGGGTCTTCATGGACCTGCATGTCTCGCCGATATACGATATCCCCTACGTCGCCGGCACAAGCGAAAAGATCTCGAGGGTCCTGAAGAAGAAAGACATTGTCACAAGATTTAACTGCGTGACCAAAATAAGCCAGATAATTCCAAGGCCCAAGGACAAGATCCCGAAAGGTCTTCTCGAAGGTGTGTACCGCGTGCCTTGCTCTTGCGGCAAATCGTAGAGAAGTGGAAGAGAGTGTTCCAGAAACCAACCAATCACAACGCAGCAGCGAGAGAGCGAGGGCTATATAAGCGCAGCCAAAATGATATCGGCACTTCGACCTGAAGACGCCTGGTGGAATCCAGGCGAAACTGTCGTCAACCATGACAACCAACGCGGCGGGAACCCGGAAAATGGAGGGATTCAAGGTCGTTCGAATTCGGTTTTCGGCTTAGTGACTCGCATATTGCCATTTCATTTGGATTTTCAATAAATTCCAAAATCAAATTCTAATTCAACCATACCAAATTCAGATTCGTCTTCGACGATTCAATTGATATTTGAAAGGCTGTTTCAATCGCTGGAAGGAAAAGGGACGAGTATGCGGATTCGTGACGCAGTCAAGTAGACGGAAGGGTGACCAGTTTTTTTTCTTCTTTATTTCTAATGAGATGATGGATGCAGGAACAACCATGGATTTGTATTGTCCGAACTCTTGGTTTCTACTTAATTATCCCACGAGAGGCTTTGGATTGGATTTTTAAGGCAACAGATTGATTTATAGAAATGAATGTTGATCTCAAGAATGATGATCCGGGGCACTTTCTCGAGCTTCCTCACACAGAGTGACCAGCTGATCAATTTTCCTCGTGAAATGCAGTCTCAGACACGATGCCTAAGTCTCATGTTACTCCGCGTGTCGGGGAGCCTTTCGGTTTGGCGAACTTTTTAATATAAACTATATTTGTTTTAGGTCCGGAGTGATGAAACGTGCCATGGGTCAAATCGTGCTTTTGTTTTAAATTTTAGTAAGTCTATTAATTAAATGTCGAATGACATTAACATCATACCATATTTTTTAAAATGTTTGATGGCTCTGTCCGGAATCCGGAAATTAAGGAAATTTAGATGAATGGGGGATGAGAAATAAAATTGAATGAACCAGCCACTAATAATTTATTCGTTCTCCGGGGTTTGTTCTGCAAATGTTATCGTGAGCAAAGGAATGAGACACCTTGCCATTTCCATCTTAGTATGATACATCAGAACATACCTGTAATTGTAAAAGTTCCGGGCTCCCTGGAATCTCTGCTTTTGTCATGGCAGGAGCCTCATAACACTTCCTCCCGCAATGAGGAGGAGGATCATTCATACATGGTACCCTGCAAGCCACCGCTACGGGGTGTGGCAGGGGGTGGTAACACAACTGACTACTTATGACTCAAAAATCGTTCGAGGAAAAAATGACGTCTTAAATCTATCTGTTCTACACTTAATCCCTTTAATTTTATTTACATGACCTCTCCTACCATAATGCGATGAGGCTAATATTACATTTTCGACATCAACACGAAATAGACATCCTTACAGTATATGTAAGTGATTTAATCTGTACTTGAACCTTCGCTCCATGAGTAATTCTCAACTTAGCTGCTCCTATACTTTTGATACGCGACTCAGTTTTTTATGACGTTTTACATATCTAGCTCCTCCTACGCTGCACGCGATCTAATTCGGCAATCAATCCAATTTCATAAAGATCCCATATATTAGCAGCATATTTCAAATGAGGCCTAGCTAGCGAAAAATAACATTTCTCTTTAACCTTTTCATCAAATTTACCCAGTACTGATCCAATAAATCCTAATTTTTTGAATAACTGATCGTAGCACTTTTCCACTTGATTGCTACGATCAGTTATTCATTATGTTCGACTTCCACCACATCACGCCTGAAGCTACTCAATTTATTCCTAATTTTTTGTTAGCTTTTCCCCATATTCCCCATATATGTTTCACCCAGGAGAGGTCGTGAATGAGGGTAATGCCTAATCATTCAATCGAGTCTACACAGTCCATTTCGGTGTTCTCGATGCAGTAGGCGTTCGGAAGGGAATTACTCTTTTTCCAAAAATTCATCACTACGCCCTTTTTCATGTTCAATTATAATTGAAAGGTGTCGTGCCAACGTTGTATAGCATTAAGGTCATCTGATAAAGCTGTTGTATTCTCAGGATTACGGATATCACGGTAAACCACTGCATCGTCGGCAAATAAACGTATCCTACTAGTGACCACGGAGTCAATTTCGTTAATGTAAAGTAGGAATAAAAGAGGTCCGATAACACTTCCCTGTGGAACACGTGAAGTAACTTCTAGTGCATTGGAGCTGACTTCCATCTATCACTACTCTTGGTACCTGGCTATTAAAAAATTCTTTAATCTAACCCCGAATATTTTTATCTATGCCATATGCTTCTAGCTTTGTGAGTACTTAAATATGGGGTACTAGGTCGAAAATGTTTTTAAAACTATATAAACCGCATCCATTGGAACATTGACTACGATCTAAGTTGACGACTTGATTTGACTACCCGAACTAAGGATATTCTATGAACAAAAAGTGCAAGTCGTGTTTAGCAGGATTTTCCCTTTCGGTAGCCTTGCTGGTTTTTCATCAATAACTCTTTAATATCGAGGTGTCTCACTATCGAACTAGCAATTATATGTTCCATAACCGTGCATGATATGGATGCGAGGAAAATAGGCCAGTTGCTCGGTTTCGCTCTTTCCTCGTTTTAAAATGTAGGTGTGAAAAACTGAAAGTAGTAGAATGATGTGTCAACGTCAAAAAAAGTACCGCCTAAATAAAAACATGAAAAATAATAAGTCGAACCTTGAAAAGTACCTCTCGCCTTCTCAAAACGGCTTAGGTAATGAAAATCCTCAACGACAACCCGCAATCAAACTGCGTGAAGCTGTCATATCGATCACATTTCTCGTGCAAATATACGTATGACAGACTGACACATGTAGAGGCAACGTTAAAAATAAATAGTACCAACAAAGGGAGTCGATTGTGTGAGAGAAAGGGTGCGTGGGGAGATGGAAGTGTTGAAAATAATGACGGCCGCTGCTACGGTACGTGAAATATCGATTTCGCCGCTTTTGATCCTCATCCCCTAGTCCCTCTATAATCCGTCGGGGATCAAGAAACCATTAGGAATGGAATATAGCAGGAAGGCTCAGGGAAAAATAATTCGAGCAAGATTTATGCTCAATTTGTCGTTCTTTATTGGTGAAGTGTTCTCTTATGACGTCCCGTTTGGTTTACTCGTCGAAAGATTTATTTTGTGAATATAAGAACTTTCAACATACTTTTAGAGATTACGGATGAGGGAGGGACCTTCATATAATTTGCTTCAACTGTACTTTTATAATTTCTATTGTATATCTAAGTCATTTTTCCTTCTTTCTTAAGAATATTAAAATTTTCTCGTTTTTTTCATCTCTTCCGTATTTTTCAACCTTAGTCTTTTTTTTTTAAATAAAGTGAAACATAATGTTATGTACCCCAAGGAACTTGATCTCAAATGAGTTCGATTGAGTAAAAATTTGAAATTATGATTAAGATTTAATACACTTTCATTTTTGAAACTATAACCTGAGCGCCAAATTATTGGACCGCTATTAAAAAAAACAGCTTCGTGTGGATGGAAAAATGAAGAGTGTAATGCAGTCGATTCGGTTACCCCATTAATCCTTCCGTCCTATCTTCATAAAATATTCTTAGCCAATGCGTGTCGTCAATTTGACTCAACCGTTTATCAACTTCGAATTTTATGTGAACAGTAGTGAAAATTACAGCTTTGCCTCAAAGTTAAATTCTGTTTCCATGAAGAAAATTAAATTTTCGTATGTTGTCCGCCGACTCATACAGAACGAAATATATCGTCATCATTTGCACACTCACATATGGAAAGACGATTCTTTTTCACAAAGACATAACTTCCTCAACCCGTTTGATAACTCCCATGAACCTAATATCGATGGAGAAGTCTTGTCATTAAGTTCCTTTCCAGTCCTTCTCCCTCTGCCCTCGCTCAGGATTAATTTTGCCCAGAAACTTGCGCCCATCTATTCGACGCGAGCCGATTCGCCCGAGGTGTTTGCATTCTGTGCAATGACCTGCCTCGATTCGAAGCGATGCCAGTGACCTAAGCACTTCTAATAGATGTCGCACCCGAGGTGACCGTTGTAGGAATTTGCGATTTTCATTTCCCAATTTCAACCATCGATATGCATGAAATATCGAGATAGTGATCGATTAATAGCGATAGAATTTCAAATAATATCGATCAATGTAGAATAGTGGCCGATCAGCTCCCTTTGCCGTAGGTCCAAAGGGGCAGTGAGTTCAATACCGAAGCCGCTGTCAGTAGATTTGCGATGAGTGACACAAGGCGTGAAGATTGTGTTTCATTTTCTCAAACTACGTCAAAACTGTGACCTCAAAAATCAAAAATGTATATCCGCCCCTGGTCCATATCGTCAATGTAGACCATGTAGCATATAGAGTGTGGTTGATTGTTCACGTTGATTGCCGATAATTTTGCCCACATCTTGTGTCGAAAATCTGGTACTGTACTCTATGGATTGGATGTCCCTCCATTGATGTCACATTGAAGGCTCTCGCATCATTCTCTTCTATCGTATGTGATCATGGAAAACGTCCCTCGAATTATCTCGATAGTTCATATTGTCATTATCATCTGTATCGCATAACGACTAATTATATAGTCCGTATCGCCATTATGACAACAGCGGAATATCGGAAATATCATAGTATAATATAGCAAATAATATCGTCTATTTAAATAATCCATATCAGTCCGCTCGACATGAAAAAGAAATATAGTCATGATGTCGATATATCGTCATTTCGCGCAGCTCTATACGTTTGGTCACACTTGTCGGCTCGCAACCTCATTTTTCACGGCCTGTCCTTCTGTTCCAGGCTTCCGAAGAACTAGAACCCTTCCGCGTATCCCGTTTTCCTCGAAAAAGGGAACCATTGGACGAAATATTCATTGCCTTCCACCGGAACGCTGTGGAAATGGGATTTTTAAAGATGCATCTGAGATTTCGATGAGAATCAATGTAAACAAAGCAAAGGTCATGCAGTTTTTAAAGAAAAAGAAAAGCTAAGTTAAATATTCAAATAGGAATTCATAAACTAGAGCAGGTGGGACAGTTTACCCTTCTCGGAAGTGTTCTGGACCAAAATGGGCAAAGAAGATAATAGGGAATGGGAAGAAGTATTGTATAGGTCAAAGAAGTTTTCTCGAGGAGGAGGAAGGGAATTGATGACAGGGTCGTTGAGTATGGATGTTAAGAAAAGGCTTGCCAAAACGTTGATATGGAGCGTGGTTTTTTAGGGCGTTGAACCATCAATGAAGCAAGATAATTGGCGTAGATTGGAGGTTTTCAAAATGTGGGTGTGGAGAAGGATGTAGAAGGTGAAGTGGACAGAAGGAAAACAAACGAGGAAGTGCTAGTCATAGCGGAGGAGGAGAGACAATGAGTAGGTGACAGGATAGGTGAATTCAGAGTGTTTTGATTGGGAATAGGATACTAGCGACTGTGATAGAGGTGAGAATATTAGGCAAGCGAAGAAGGGGCAGGAATAGGATAGGGATGTTGGACGGCATAAAGGGAGGATGGAAGTATACGGAATTGAGTTTAATTACTATGGCGTCGCTTGTCAGGTTGTCTCGTATTGGGAGAGGCAAGTAAATGTATTTTACAATTTTATACGTTGTGTCCCTCCAAAAATTACCTTAACCGGTGGAATACCAATAAAAATAAGCCCACTATTCAATTCCTCCGTGGCCTAATTTACATTTCATTTAGGTCGTCGGTAGATGAATGAATTCCCGTCGCAAACCCCGTGGCTTTGACGGGATTCGATCTTATAGTTATTGCGTAATCCACAGGAAAAAGCAAATGGTAATTCATTTCCCGGGTAAAGATGCTGCTGGCAGCGTTAGTGGAAAAATCGAAACCTGGAAAACCAGCGAGAATAGGCTTTTTTCCAATATTCTATCCTGTAATGAGTTTTATTGGAATCATAATATACATGTACAATTTTATGAAAACCATTAACCAATACCAGTTTTAATGTGGCGCTTTGTACTAAAATGTCCTTAAATGGAGTAGTTGCGGGCATTATGTGATGGAATTCGAGCATAGTAAAGTACGGATAGTAACAATTTTCCTATTTTATCTTGTGGAAAATTGTTACTATCCGTTCTTTATTAAAGTTCCTTAATTTGAACCGCATTTCAAATCCACAATGAAGAATACAAATCCCATGGTATATGTACTTCCTTACTTAATTTATTTTACCGAATATAATTCTTGGATACATTGTAGAGAATGCCAAGTGATTTTACTTGTAATTCTTCAAAATGGGCGCAGAACGCTTCCATCAAGTGATCTCGGATACCATTTCTTATGTCCATTCAAGTTGGCCGATTTAACAGTCTTAACGTTCTAAGTTGCCTATTAACCCCACTTACCAGTTAATCATTTAAATATATCCGTCGAAACTTTGGAAGGAAATGTTGAATGAAACTCGATCGCATACCTCATTCCTATAGGATACCTAACTTTGTTGAGAGGAAATCGTAAAGTTCAGCCAAGTAGCAAATAGAATACGAAGAAAGAATCAACGACTTTGCGTTTCCACAGGAAAGGACCTTTCAACCATCTCTCAAGTAGCAAATGTTTAATTTTCGTAGAGTATTTTTTCTTTTTATGTGTTCTTACATGGTTTTTCGCTATCCAAGTTATATATATAGGTGTGTGTGTGTGCATATATGTGTATATATAGTCACATGAAGTGATGTGAGTCAAAATTATTTAATTCGAGCAATATTTTCATCTCTATTCAGTCAATCAATCAGTCGATCACATGCACTCTCACTTTGAACGGACGTTATCTCATCACTGTGTAAACCAAAACACACGCGTAGATTTCTGCACGGGGTCTTGATCCTTTGCGATTCGCCAACTGTCATTATGGCTCGTGTGCGCGGCGGGCACGGTGAAGAGAATATGATAACTGGTTATGGCGGGAAATTGGAGACCACGCTGAACGGTGTGACGCGATTAATCGGTTCGAGAGTTTTAGTAGGTTATCCAGTGTTCCTGAGATAAACCGCCTCACCTGTTACAGTAGGATAACCGATTTTGGAAAATCCACCACTTGTGGATTGTTCTCGAGGTATCTCAATAAATGGCTAAATGTTTTTATTAATGTTATTTTCCGTTACTTTCCTTGATCTTTACAATTCCGAAAATTGATTTAAAAAGAGGCTTTAGGATGAAAAAATCGAGGTTTCGTTACAAATATGTGTGGTGACGTCAATAAAAATATTCACAAGGTGAATAACAACGTCCACATACACATAGCTTTTCACATAGTATTATTATTACATAGCATTTTATTATATCATATTAAAGTAATAAATATTGTAGAAAAGCGTTTTCGAATCCCGTATGAAATTATGTTTTCTACAGGCATTTGCGAGACATTTGGAAGATAGGAATTTTCATCTAAGTACTTCTCTCGCTTTTCATCTCTATTCAGTCAATCAATCAGTCGATCACATGCACTCTCACTTTGAACGGACGTTATCTCATCACTGTGTAAACCAAAACACACGCGTAGCTTCTCTCGCTACATGACAATGACGCGACCTCATCCTTACTACCCCAATGCCCATCTATCGCATACAGACGACCCGCCAATCTCAAAAACCTTCTGAGATCCACCAACCCTTTGGCGCCCCCCCGTGACAAATTTCCCAATATTTCCCCAACTTGCAACCGCCCCCGATGTAAAACCTGTCCTCTTATTATGCCTACTCCCCTCTCCCTACATCCCCTCATAGCCCCCTCACCTCGTTCCCACGCTAATTGCCTCTCAAAAAATATTATTTATCTTTTATCATGCAAGCATTGCACTTCCTTTTACATAGGTGAATGCATTACCCCCTTATCCATCCGAATGAATAATCACCGGTACTCCTGCAATTCTGCCTCACTCTCTTCTCTTCCCATCCCTTCACACGCCAATTCCCACAACCTTTCATTCGACCAGTGTTTTGCTCTAAGCATCCTAGAATCCCTACCTGATTCAGCCACCAACATAGAGGTGAGAACTCGTGAATCCTCCTACATACTATCCTTCCGTTCCTTTAAAATTCCCACCCTAAACCGCCATATTTAATTTCCCTCCCAGCATTCCCTCCACACCTCCCCTCCACGCCCATAGCTCTTTCCCCTCTCCTCTGCAATAGCAATACCGAATTGAAAATGCTTCAATATCCAACGCAAGCTGGCGTAAGGATTAGCAAAGTAAAGATTGGCAGGACAGTGAGTACATTATCATAATTTAGTAGTCTACCGTTTAAAACAGGCTTTGGAAGGACACAGAAAATCGCTCGCTATATTTCAATGCTTCGCATTACAAGGCAACCTGACACTCCTCAAAAAAATAAACCCCTCTCCAATTCCGCATACGTCCGTCCTCCCAAAATTCCTTCCAACATGCCTATCCTTTTCCTTCCTCTACATCTTGTTTGCCTGAAATTCGCCAATATGGCCTTCAACATTCTTTCGTATCGCCAGTCAAAATGCTCTTCACCCATTTTACATGCCTCCTTATGATTTCTCCCAACAATTCTCTCTCTTCCCCACTTCCTCGTTTCTTTTCTGTCCACTTCACCTTCTATATCCTTCTCCACACCCACATCTCAAAAGCCTCCAATCTACGCCTATCATCCAGCTCCAATTACCATGTTTCCGAGCCGCAGTAGTAGTAGTATTGTTCATCATTATTTTCCCTAATCAAAAGGTCCCTCTCATCAACTCCGTATTCCACATTAAAACTTCGAGTGTATTATACTCCGTGTAATATATGAACCCTTATTTTGAGCAAGTTAAAATAATTTAAGCATAGAATAATGCATGTCTAACCAACCTTTTGTCATTTACTCCGCGCAAGTATATAGTATGCTAAGAGGTATCTCGCCTGTATTCTGTGCGCTCGATAATTCAAATCGTACCTCCTTTTACAGTAGGAATCGGATGAAATTTTAATTATTCAATGCCATAATGGTCTTAAAATATTTCCGCTGAGGTAGAAAACTTCTCAATAGATTCCAGTGCTTGAAAAATTGTTTATCTACGTATTCCTCAAAAGGACGGAAACAATCACTGTCATCATACGATTTCCCTCACATGGAGCACGAGGCATATGCTGTACGGAAAATTTAAGATAAAATAAATCCACGCAAAGAAGGTGATTCCTCTCCAATGGGAAGATAGAGGGAATCACCATAGCCTTAGGAGAAGATAATGCTATAATAAACTGAAGCCCCCCACGTCTTCCTTAAGCATCAAAGAATACGCGTTCCCATAACGATCACAAATAAAGACCACACTAAGGGAATGATGTTCTTCTTTCATGGACCCGCAACTACCTCAATCCGATGGAGATTGTCTGTTTGACAAACACATGTTAACCTCAAATGGGCGTTATGGCATTTAATCGGCTCCATTTGATAAACGGTCTTTGAAAAGAGTGAAAGTGTCTGGCTGCATGGGTTGGGGAGGAAGGCAGGGAGCGGAGAGGAGGCTGAGGAGTGAGGGATGATGATGATGATGCATACACACCCCCCCCCTCTTTCCCTCTCCCCATTCTATATTCCTTAGCCCCGCCCCTTGTATCTTCCCCTCTGCGCTCTCTCTCTCTCTAAAACTTGGAGGGATGAGGAGGAACATGAATCACCCACAATTCGCACCATTAGACGAAAACGGGAATTTTCCGACCGCTCGCGGCTTATATTTACTATTTCGCCCCACATTGAAAATAAATGCAAAGATTTCATTCGGCTCGCTTAGTCCTATTCAAAAAAAGCGGACCAGAGCTAGGTCGGTCTTTTCGGGCTTGGCAATTCGCGCCATTGATGCGCTTAGATTTCGTATGTTGTAATGGTGCGATCGCTAAAGCGTCCCTTTTCCGTACCTTGAAACTCCCAGGGCCCTCGCTAATATTCCAAAGAGTTAAGATGTGTTTTACTTCCCCATTTTCCCTAGTTTTAATCAAGAAATCTCTTATCATCCAACTTAAAAAGTCGCGACATTGCAACTATCAGATCCACCGTCTTATTTCTCCTTTCAATTTAGTGTTCTAGCGCCCAGTTTCAGCGCCCGTCGAATATATAACATTTTACTCAACGAAGTACTGGTTTTAGTTTACCAAATTGTGATTCAGACCACATAATGAACGATCGCACTCCATTCGAGCAAAATTACCATCCAATCAGTCGCCATTTTTCGAGCGATTGATTCCAATTTTTCGCCCGTGCGACGCGAGGAGGTAAGTAATCCTCGGACGGTGTGGGTCCCAAAGAGGGGGCGACAAAAGGGTTTTCGTAAATGCCGTCCAGTTTTCTGCTGCCATCATGGATTTCTCCAAGTCCTCTTGCTAACATCTGAGCCGTGCTACACTCTTTATTCACCTTCCTAATTGAATGATGTCAAGAAAAATAACAGGATGGCAATGATTTCAATATCACATTCAACATATTCCTTAGATAACACGTTAAAGCCATTTCAATCAATAGAAATAAATCCTACTGCTCTTGTTCTCGTTTTCTCAGTCAGCGTCGAGACATTTCACTACTTGAAACATGCCGCCTTATTAAGAGTTTTGAAATGGATGAGGCGGTAAAAGGTGCTGTCACTTGTAAACTTATGCAATAAATTTTTTAGACGTATCATCACCAAGGTCTTGAACCATATCATGAACGTACGCCATCTCACGAATTTTTCAATAACTACTAGAGTGCCATAACAGGAATAACATTCTTGACCTACAAAGTATAACGCGTTTCATTTTTTCTCGGACTTTCAAAAAATGAAACGTGTGACATGCACTCGCAAGTTGTTATTTGGAGAATTATTTACCTTAAATAACTAGACAGTAGCTAAGTACGATAGGACATAGTGATTTAATGATCGGCTATTTTTTGGAGTGACATATCAGGCTGAATACTCGCCTTGGATGTAAATTACAACTCTATGGTGCTATAGGCTGTAGCGTTTTTACGCTCCTAAGTGAAATGCTTTCAATCTTAGTCTGGAGTGCAGATAGCGTCTGGCCAAGAGATGAGTACTTAAACGTTACAAATATTCTGAGATAACATATTTGTATGACCGTTTCTCTTGGACTAAGAGTATACAATAGGCACTTAAAGATGTGAAAGTAGACATCGATTCTACGCTAGAATTATGGATGTAAAATGTGTAGGCGATGAGATGACTGAGGAAATCCTTCGTGGAGTAGATGAAGGAAGACTTTTCTGGAAGGCACGAGTATGTAGAGGAGGAAGACTAAGGAGAAATTTTAAGGGAATATTGTGTGCTAAATACTTAAAAGGAAGGAATCATATAAAAAGAACTAAAGGACTGAGTAGTGAGAAGCAATTCATGGAGAACGTTAGCGTTAAGTACTGCGACGGAATGAAGAGGTTGGTAGTGAGGTACTTAATGGCGATTGGTTGGAAGGATACGTAATTCGGGGACTGCCTCAAACCAGTACGAAGAATGATAACCAACAATGAGACGTGATTGCTGTATGGGTTGGGCGCTATCATTTCTTTACATAAATCAGTGCATTCTTTTAACAAATCCCAAATCTCTTTTGATTCATTTAGAGCTATTTTGTTTTAACTACTCATAACAATATGTTATTTTAAGGAATTGAAACGCCCCTTCGAGTAAAAGAGAAAGCTGAATGGTTTTCTTGACTTGTAATTACATTTAGTGTTGCATACACATTCATATAACTTGCGATGAAGCTCGCGGAATATTATTCACCGCAGGAAGTTCTAGTGCTATACCCACTCCACTGGAGGCATTTTTAATTTTCTGCTAATTCGGTGCCTGCACCGTCCCGAAAAAATATTAGATCTCTAGCCTTTATGGTTTGGACTGAAGATTAATTTCAAGTGAAGTTTCATGGCCACGGACAACTCTATAAAAAACTTTAGTTTAAATAAGGACGTACTTACGAAGGTGCTGCTGTTGTGGCCCCTCCAAAGTTATAAAATCGAAAGGAAATTAGGTAATTCACTTTTCAATGTATCTTTTTTAATACAACGCCTTCGAAAGCTCTTTCTTTATAAATCAGCCAAACAAGTAGTGGTGGTTCAAATTCAATGGAACTGAAAACAATTGTTAGCTCAATGTTCATCAGACGATGTTAAGAATTGACGCATTAATTGTATTCATTTTATTAAAATATTCAGTTGTAGAATATTGTCCATTAATTAGTTACCTATCAGATTAATGTTGACTTGACTAGGAACTTTTTCACCCTCATATTCACACACATACCCTTGTTGTTAAGAATATGTGGTATGCATTTTGCCTTCAGTTGAAAAGGAAAGGTGATTTGTAATTATTTGCATAAATGGGATTCAATAATCTACAATGAACAGTAGCCGAGATGGCTGTACAAAATTTGCAACATCCTCAGGAATTTGAATGGTGAATTACATTTTCTATTTTGGACCAATAAATTGTGGCAATTCAAAATTCTCTCCTGGCCAATGTAGCAAATAAATTTTCTTGAAAATGTTTTTTCCGTTTCAAATTAATTTCTCACTTTTTAGGTGCTGCAATATACAATTGAGGTAAAGGAACCAAAGTATGTAATTAAGCCACCCAAGGATCTAAGGAGCAAGTTCATTCTGGAAATGGAGGCAAGGGAGCTGAAGAAACTGGAGGATGAAAAACAACAAGCATTGGAGGAAGAGATGAGGAGGATTGAGGTTGGTCTTCCACGTAATCCAGCAGGAAGTTCTCATTGTGAAAATATATTAGAGCAGTCTCTATTCCTTCAGTAAAGTATAAATTTTAGTAATAAGTGGAATAGCATGGCATAACATGGAGCATAAAACTATTGGTCTGCTATATGAGCTAATGCACTAATCCTGTAAGATGTTGGATCAAATATACTAGAATATTTTTATTTTTTGGTGACTGGTTTCGGTCTGGTGTTCATGTATACAACCCTCAAATAAATAAAATGATGGAGTCAAGGAAAGGGAAAAGTAATTACCCAAGGTTTATTATTCTTGCTTAAACCTTGGACTTAAGATAATGCAGACTTCACTGGATAGGGTGAAATATAAACGGTAAATTCTGTGTTTTTGTGGAAGAATCTCAGGGTTGCCAGATCAGTTTTTTTGTATTTTTTTGGGGAGACCAAGAAAATTGGATCATTACTTTGGGGGAAAGGTAGTCATAGGAGAGAAATAATTTTCACATTCCACATATGTATGGATGATGGCTGAAACTCAATGTTTTGAAACTGCTATTATACTGACATTTAATGCTAAGTTGATGCAATAGTGAAATGATTGTGATTTTCATAGTTTAGGCCAAATGCATAATCAATGAAAATCAGTGGCAGTGACCTTGCTTCAGCTATGGCAATGCTATATTTAAAACATAGTATAAAATAGTTTTTAGAAAAATACAAACTCCTTGATTACTTGTCATCAGTTGAGCTTTGCTGATGAAACTCCTCAGTTCAGATGATCAACATGAACATTTCTTTCCCTTTTATTTCCTTGACAGGAACTTGAAAAACCACCGCCTGATCCACTCTTTGCTCGAAGAGTGCATAGCTGGGTGGTTGTACTCCCAGGGCGACAGGATATCAACTCCCCATTCTTCATTGAACCATCAACCGGCGTCCATCATGAACTGTCAAGTCCTTTCTACCTTGGCCTGGAGAGTGTTTGGGATCATCGCAACTATTGGGTCAACCTGCAACCTTGCACCACAGGATGCCGGGTAGAATATGTTATAATATTCACTTTCGTGTTGACCCAAGAATATGGAACATGCCCTGTAGCAGAGTAACACAACTTAGAATACAAACATATACACACAGTTTATCATGAGATTTCATACAGTTTGATAAGCACATTCTGAGATTAGTCAACATTTATTACCCGAGAAATACTTTTCTTTTGCATCATATTATTTTTTATTGCAAAACATAGTTTTAAAGTCATGTTTAAAACTAATTAGGTTTTTGATAAGGTTGAGGATATAATATATATCTTAGAGATGGAGTATAGGAGCCTGTGATGGCACTGCGCGAGGTAAAAATATATAGCTGAAAGTTGTTTTTAACTCTAATTTGGCACTCATGCATTTGTAGAAAAATAGTTGCAATGCTTATTAACAAATGTGGAACAATGAAGTGAGTATGAAAATGGGAGCGTGAAATGTGTATGTGCTGAAACATGCTGTAACTTTACCTATAAAACAAGCCTCTGGTTTAATTGATATGTTGGCACAGTATAAATTATGCTTTGGTGAGCATATAATAGGTACCATGCCTCTTATTTCAATTCCAGCAATTACATATCTGATGTGAGAGTCACCTTTCATTTATGCAAAACCCTGAAGTGAATTAAAATGAGAAGGGAAATGCAAAGAATTTCGAATACCTTGTTTTCTAATTCTATTTAACCCTTTTATGTACTGCTTCTTGTGCCCAAAAATATTTTAGAGGGAGCCAATAATTATCTGCAATGAATTCATAGAATTTAATGGATTTTGTACTTCAGCATTTACTCTCGGGCTTATAGTGATGAATCTGTTTCATCTCCAGTGTCGATTTACTTCCAAAACTCTCCATAGGGATTCAATAGGTGGTAGACTGTATTCAGAAGATTCCTGCATGTGTACTCCTGTAATACAGATCTTCAAATCATTTACTATATGGTCCTTTTAGAGGGCATCACCATTGTCATACGCTGAAAAAAATGATGACCAATGACTTTTATTGACTCATTTTTGGCCGAATTTTTATCAGTCCTTCTATCCTTAGTAGCAAAGTTAATTATAAAATTTCAAGCTCCTCAATAATATTTGAGTCATCATGCCCACAAAAAGCCTATCACATTCAAACAGATGCACAAAAATATCAAACATTCAGAAAATACTCTGAATGCACCATGATAATGCCTATGGTGAATGCTTCATAATAACCTGAAAGATCATCTGCTGAAGACAATCCTATCCAGGTAATTCCTCAGGATGAATTCATTATATTTCTGTAATATTATTATTTTTACATACCTTACATTATTTGTATATACAATCTAAAGTGATTTTTGACTTGTCATTTTGAGTGGTAGTCGAATGCCCTTGAAGGCATTTTACATGGTCTGTCCCAAAAAAATGGAACAAATCCAGGAAAAAAATTTCATTGCAGATCAAAGTACAAATTACTAAAATTCTTCAAAATAACATCCATATTCAACGACAAATTGATGTCAGTGCCTCTGTCAGTCCCTGCGACACTTCCTGGAAGGTGTTGATGGGATCCTCATTCAGGAACCCTGTCACACCTCTGTGGTATTACCCAGTGTTGCAAAATAGTTGCCTATCAAGCTCCTTTTTATTCTTTGGGAAGAAAGAAGTCTTGCGGTGCCACATCAGGGCTTTAGGGAGACTGGGGCAGTATTGCCACCTTGTGTTTGGTCAGGCACTTTGTACTTCATGAGGAAGGTGATGTAGAGCAGCGGATTGTCGTGGTGTAGCCACCAGTTTGCAGATATCTCCCTCTGAATGGATTGCACTTATCTCTGCACCCTTTTGAGGTCTTCCAGATAAAACTTACTGTTTACTGTCTTTCCCAGAGGTACAAGCTCTTTCTGAATAATGCCTTTTGAGTCGAAAAATTCAATGAACTTGGCTTTGGGATCGACCCTGTGTGTAGGCATGTAGGTGTGCACCCAGAAGGAGAGTATGAGCCTATTTTTCACCTTTCCATCATTTGTGATACAATTTACAAGCAAATTTAATTAAAGCTTGCAACATTCTTCATAATGACAAATTGAGTAGCTTCAGGCTTGATGTGGTGGAAGTTGAACATAATGAATAAGCCATCAAAGCACTTTTCCACTTGATAAATTTATCAAGTGGATAAGTGCTTTGATCAGTTATTCATTTTCTTCATAATGCTTAATTGTATTTTTGAAATTTTTGCAGGATCTTGATTTTAAACTCTCTGACACCGAGAAATGGGAACATTTGCTTGTAGCAGAGCCATGGATTATGAATAAGGTTGAAGGATTAAAAGCAGATGAAGTTGATACTGGAGAGGATATGAAGTTAGCCAATAAGCATTTGGATATGCCTATGTCATGGTCACTGAAGCCGACCATCAGTCACACAGGTGGTTTTTCTATTTTTTCATCGGTTCCATTAATCTAAATTATTACAAATTTATTCATTCATTGCCATTATGTTATTTGTTTTATGTATTCCGTCTATAAATTTAGAAAAATCGGTAGTGTATATTTATAACCTACTTCTTTGACCCTTTCAAGCTGTCAAAAGCATATTGACATGTCATTCAAATTAAAAGGAGGTTTAACAATATGAATTCACGTTTTTACCCAGAGAGCAGGAAATAAAAAAATTTGCATTCAGGAATGCACTTCATTCAACAAATGAAATATACAAACAAAATACTGGGACCTTATTGAAAGTCTTGGATGAAGACGTTCTAATTCCACTAGTATGGTGGAGCAACTCGCTGCTAAAAATAAAAAATAAATGTAATTTGTTATAAAATGCATGATACTGTTTAAAAATAGGAAATACTGCAATTTCATGAATGGCAAGGAGAGAAATGAGATTATCTGGTGCATGAGTTACTCAGATCAATTGTTGCAGAGATACATTTCATTTACAGAATTGACAACAGTTTCTCATAAAATAAAAGGAAGGTTTTAGCATTTGATGAAAGTATTTGTAAATGCGTCTTTTGTATTGTATTATTATTTTAAAAAGATTAACTCCATTTTAGTCTCCCTAGAGCTCAGAAGTTTTTCTAATTGGTCTTATTAGGCTGAAAACATGGTCCTTTCTTGTCCATGGCACAAAAAGTCAATAAAATTTCTTAAAAAACTCAATCTATCAACAAAGAAAGAAAAAAACTAAATTTTGATAATTAACGTAATTAAATTTGATAAGCTACATATTATCCACATAATTAGTCATAGGTTAACCCAAGTATAAAGCCTTTTAGAGCTGAATTTAACTTAATATGACAGTGATGAACAAAATAGCTTTTTATGAATCTAATGTTAGTTTAAATTTGAATGGTAGCCAATAATTTCTGTTAACTGTTGAATGATTATTTCATGAGATACTTATTCTTTTCTAAGGTGATTGCAATATTGATAGAATTACCTTAGCCACATTTCATGGAAAAAACCTTGGGCAGAGAAATTTTTTTATTATCAAAAGTAGAGGTTTTAATATTAATTTGGACAGTTACAAGAAGCATGATCTCTCTTGAAGAACACTTATGGTTGTATGGTGTTAGTGTAGGGCTGACTCAATGGAAGCATGAGTGATAGCAAAAGAAAGTCTTGCCTTGCTCACATAGCTGAATGATCGAATTGCACTGATTCATTGAAACATTCCGAGTAAGTCATATAGCTCTTTGAGGAGGAGGCACTTCTATTGAAAATATTTTTACAGATACCACCTTAAGAATGTTCCTGTTGAAACTGAGTCCTGTTTAGAATCATCATGGATTAACTATTGATTTTGCACTTATTAAGGATTATCCTTGAATATACACAAAAATATATTTTCCCACTTCTGACCTAGGCTACATTTCGTAATCCTGAAAATTCTTGCCAGCTTTTCATACCATCAAGACATGCAAGCCTAGTATATGATTAGATTGTTGTTTCAAATGGCAGTTGACTCAGAGCTGAAAGAATGTCTTCTATATTCTTCCTTTTGGCCTCAGAATATTCTAGGAAATCACTATTTTTTTCCAAAACATTGCCCCCCCCCCCCCCCCCAAAATCAAAAAAAGCTAAAGGTAGACTGTGAAAATGTGGTGATTAAGGTGAATCATATAAATATCCGGTGCCTACGTAGCAATATAGGTAAATTAGAATCTGCCCTGCATAATAAAGAGCTGGACTTTTTATGCTTTGGTGAACATTGGATGAAGAATGAAGAGCTAGAGGTAAACCACATAAACAATTACTAATATGAAATGAGTTTTTCTTGAGCTTGGTCAAAAGATGATGGTGTGGCTATCTTTGTCCACAAAAGAGTAAGTTGTGAGATAGATACAATAACAATTCCCATGGTGGAAGAAAAGGTTTTTGAATTTGCAAATCTGTTTCAGGTGATATGGTATTATTAGTATTATACGAGTCCAGGCAGTGATTTTGATACCTTTATCATCAAATTGGATAAGCTTTTAAGCTTCATTTTTAACATAAACCGAGTAATATTGTTAACAGGAGATTTTAACTGTAATTTTTATGTCTAATGCACCTCAAATTGCTGATCTGCAAAATGTTTTAGATTAATATGGATTAAGTTGCTTAATAACTCAACTAACAAAGTTGACTTCATCATCAAAAAGATTTTTAGACAATTTTATTACTAATTATAATCCTGCCAAAACCAATACAATGGTATATGATGTGGATGTCTCTGATCACTATATGATAGAGTGTAGTCTCAGTATAAACAAATATAGTCTCCCATTATTGTATTTGTTCACTAGATTAATCTCTGATAGTAGTTTGAATCATTTGCTTAATAATGAAAGATAGAAAGAAGTTGATTATGAGGATTCACTTGATTTATCTTTTGATAGTTTTATCACAGATTTTGTTCAATTTTTGATTTTGCAATGCCTATTACGAGAGTGAAAATTTCCAGCAGAAAAAATGCAAAAAAACCATGGTTATCTGATAAGATAATTTGGCAGTCTAGAAGAATAAAGGACATGGCCAGTTATCTGATTCATATCATATCTACCAGAAATACCATAAAGCAAAAAAAGAGTATGGTTTGTTGATAAAAAATGCCAAGAAATCTTTCAATGATCAGAGGTTAGCCAAAGCCTCCAACAAAACTTAAGAAACATGGCAAATAATTAGTGAAGTGTAGGGGAAACGTTCACTTAAACATATTTCTGTTTTTTTTTTGACACTCAAGGTGTAGCCATCACTGACCCAGTAACTACATATGATAAAGTAAATGAATGCTTTCTCAATATACCAAAACCACCAAATGCCTCAAATTTTATCAATAACTATCCCATAGTAAATTAAATCAGTTGTAATAACTCACTGTATTTGTACCCTTACGATGAGAAGGAAGTGAACTCTTGCCTCTATAAATTATGTACCCCTCGGTTGATGAAATCCCAGGGAATGTTCTCTTTAAATATAGGATTTCTAACACCAAACCATTGGTGGTTTGATTAACAAATCACCTAGTTCGGCATCTTTCCAAAGTCATTAAAAATTAATAAAATCATCGCTATTTATAAAAATAAGGGTGACAATAATGATATTAAAAACCATAGACCAATTGCTCTTTTGCCACAGTTTTCTAAACTATTTGAATTAATTAACCATAAGAGGTTGATCATATTATTGGAAAAGTTCAACATTATTATTAATTCACAATGGGGCTACAGTTAAGGAAGATCAACAGAAGATACACTTTTCAATGCAATGAATTTCATATCCAATTCCTCGGATGAAGATTATATTGTCCTTGCCACATTTTTTGACTTATCCTGTGCATTTGACATGGTTGACCACTCTCAGTTAATATTCAAATGCAACAAAGTTGTCCTAAGGGGAGTTGCCTGGGACTAGTTACATTCATTTTTGATTGGGAGATCACCAAGGGACGAAATGAATGTAAATAATAAAAAATGTATGTTGAGAGCCCTCAACATCTCCACTGGGGTTCCACAAGGTTTCATTTTAGGCCCTATCTTATTTATTTTACTTATAAATGGTCTACCATTAATCACAGGCGGCGACAATGTGCATTCAGTGTCATTTGCTGATGACACTAATTCAATTGTCTCTGGGAAGTATGTAACATCCCTTCTAATAGAATTCCAGGTGGTATTGTCCCAGGTTTGAGATTGGTGCAATAATAATTCCCTTCGTTAAATTATGAAAAGACTCAAGTTCTTCCATTCATCCAGAGTCTTTTACATAATGAAGGAAGTTAGACGATGGTCAACCTATCTATTATCTTTCAAAGATGCCAAATTTTTGGGACCACATGTGCAACATACCAGCAGTGGCTGGACTATTCATATATCCAAGTTATGTGTTATATAGTGTCTGCTTTCTTTGCAGCAGTGTCTCCATTGACATGCTGAAAACCATCTATTTTTCTAATCTCCAGACCCGTATGAATAAGGTAATGCTTTTTGAAGCTCCTCAGTGTGCATGTTGCATAAGGTATTTCTGTGGCAGAAAATATTTTTAAGATGTATACTAGGGGAGACTTATTTGACTCCTAGCCGGCCACTATTTATTAAGCCAAATGAGTTAACTATTCCAAGTTGGTACATTTATCACATTGCTGTGTTGGGAAGAAATAACCAGAACAAATATTGCTTCAACAAAGATATTCATTCATATCTCACTAGAATTAGTTACCTCATCCATTTAAAACACCACCAAAGGGAAATATCTTGTAATAGCCCCTTAGCTAGAGGGTATGAGTGCAAAAAAATACGATGTGTTACCCTGCCATGTAAAAGAGGCCAGCTGTCTATTTTTAAGATGATGTTCCAAATTTATCTATGAAAGAATGTTTACTATTTAGTACATGATGGTTTTGCAAAGCAATTGCAATAATCTTTATGTAGGGGGATCGAGATGGTGTGGTAGCTATCCTACTGGCTTCCTACCCAGAGGGCCCGCGTTCGAATCCCAGCGGCATTGAATATTTTTCAGTGGTATCTTGATCCCTACTTGAGGTACTTTGTAGAGGGCACTTTGAGGGAGTATGCCATCTGTCGGATAGGACGTTAAGCTGCGGACCCCTTGGTGCCTTTCGTTAAGAGTAGGCTAATGCTGACACCAGGTTTCTATCCACCCTTCATCCTTTTCTGTCCATCCCTAGTGGTGCAAATGACCTTAGCTGTTGATCCCCTCCCCTAAATACTACTGCTAATCTTAATGTAATAATTTATTTCGTATATATGTGTAGTGAGGATTATTCTATGCCTAACATGTATTTGTCAATGAATGCTGAAAATCTGACGTGTCTTATATCTTGTACAAGCGGTTTTTACCTGATCTTTAGGCAAAGATATATATTATTATTATTGTAAATGTCACTTTTGCCGTTTGATTTATAAATAGGAATGGCACAACCAGTTTTTAGAGTATCACGGAAAGAGCCCTCAGTAAAATACATTAAATAGGATAAAAAGAGGGTAAGATGAGAAGAGGAGAATGATATTTTTCAAGACTTCTGAATTTACAGAAATTAATGGTGACTTAAGGAGTACAAAAGTCAATTTCATAGGGAAAATTATAAGATGGTAAGACATCAGGGTAATTCGAATAGCTCCAGAGAAGTGGCTTGTGAAAAGTTCAGTAATTAGTTCATAATTCTCTCCATCTAAATTATTAAGGAACGTACTCTTGGGCCATGAGTCCTTTAATCATAATGAGTTGACATGATTCCAAAAAGTTTTGATGATCCCGGATAAACTTGAAGAGAGATTGCTCATTTAATTCAATTCAATTCAATTTATTCATTCACCATAAGCATAGAATTATGCATGGCCTTGTCAATACATGTTTTACACTTCATATCAATAAAAAAAACATTGTGCAAAATATCAAAACAATATGAAAAATACAAATGCATACAATTTACAATTTTTTGAGATTAACACATTTCAATTTTACATTTAAAATGGTATGCATTAGAAAATCATCTACACTATAGCATGATTTACATGAAATTAGTTTTTTCACGGCACACTTGAATTTAAAGGAACTTTTGATATTTTTAATATAAGCAGGCAATTTATTGTACATAAGTACATCATAAAGGAGTGACAGTATTCTTTAGCTAGTTTCTTGCATTTTGCTCTCTATTGTGAAAAGGAGTTATAGTTGTTGGCTGACCCTGCAATCTTATACATACAATGATATACCATGTATAAAAATAAATTTTTATATTGAAATTATAGATTATGAAAAGCGATACCCTGGTGGAACTAAGACTATCTTCTACAAAAAGGCAAAAATGGAAAACTTCTCCCCATACCACCAGAGTGATGGTTTGATGACCAGAGTTACCACTTATGAAAATTATGACTGGACTGACCCTGAATGGGTTTACGAGTACTACTCCAACAGAATGGATAAATTATTTTACAGAAAGCAAAACATAAAGACTGAATCGATAATTGAGTCATTCCAAGAAGGACGGGATGATGCACTCAAAGGTCAGTATCTCACTATGACTTCAAAATAATTCCAAAATGAACTCGTCCATTCTCATCTCATGAGATGAGTTAAGATAATTTGTAGTGAGTTTTACGAGATGGAGGCAATATTATTTTACAGAGCACATGCATATCTTCAATGGCCATTCCATTGAAAATTTCCACAAGCTAAAATTTTATTGTAAATCACGGTATGATTCTTTGGAAGTCATCACATTGCAGCCTTTACAACTGACAGAAGAATTTACTGGTCGATCAGACTATCTATATTATCGAAATGCAGATTATGGACAAAAAGTTCGAATGGCTGGAACAGGTGAAATTACAAAGAGGCCAGTAATGGTAGGAAACCCGCATATGTCTATAAACTCTTTCATATGCCAGTACATACTAATTTTTTTTAAAAAGTATATATCACTGCTATGGCAAATGTTGTGTTTATAAACTTTTTCAGAAAGTGGTTGAGTGCTACCATCGCAATCAGAGCAAGCCTGCCAGCAAGGACATAGCAAAAGTTGAATATGCTCTATCTGAAAATAAAATTAAAATGCAATACCATTATGAGGCAGGTAAAATCACTGCAGCATCAAGGGAATTCACAAAACCAGAAATTGGAGAGGCCGTATTTTCACCTGAATTGACCAAAGCATACACTGTAAGTTGCTCAGTGGCATATGTTTTATAGTTTTGAATTTGCCCAAATATGTGTGTAATTCTGCTATTAAAAGTTCATCCAATTCAAACGATTGTCATTGTATTATGTCCATATAATTCAGATGTTAGATTGATATGGAAGCCCAAAAGAATTACGTAAAATTCTATAAATTTATTAGATTTAGAACTGTCCCTATTAGTATTATCTTACTAAAACCAACTTAGGAAACAAGAATTATGTTTTGTCTTTACTTGCCACTTTGGTTGCTTATTATTAGAGGTATCATTATGATTTTCATTCTTATATTACTAACCTATGAATTTTACGAAGTATACTCTTCCTATCCTCAATTTATTATTCTTCTTTAACCTTCTCTGCACTTATTTACATAGCCTTTGTTGCTTTCTTTGATATCCCAAACAAATCTCTGTCCTCTTGCCTCAGTTCATCACAGCACATCTAATCTAATTCTAGCCTTATGATATTAAAAATGAATTAATATTTCAATAATTATTTTCTTAGTGCATATTTGATCGCTGATTTACTCTGATATATTTTAGGGAGATCTAGATCTACCTCCTGAAAAACATATAGATCTCTTCTATTTATTAAAGAACATGGTGAAGTCAGAAGAAAAGACTTTAAATCACCTACGAGAAATTGTTGATGAGGTAAGTCAAATGACAATCAAGGTAAAAATCGATAATTATTATATTGTTTACGGTACGTTGTGTACAGTGGAACCTCGATACATCAACTTTGATGGGGCTAAGGAAAAAAAAGATGAATATGAGAAAACCATGGATGCTGGTGGAGAGGAAAAATTTCAAATTACTGCAATTATAAATGAAATATTGTGTTTATTTTTTTATGTTACGTTCAATTGATTATGGATCCCTGACATTGATGAAATCATAGAAATAAAATTGATTTCATTTATGAACATTCTTAATTTTTTCATTTCGAAAGAAGTCTTCCGTATTTTTTAGAAAAATGATTTTGAATTCCTGTAATTTATTTTCTAGCTTTTAAATGTCGTATTTGTCCAGATCATATACTGAATGCTCATGAAAACAGTTTAGTTCAGAGTTTTGAAAGCTGCCAGGGTTTCCATGAATGTAAAAATTGGCTACTCTTTTATCTCATCATTGTCTCCATCCCCTGCATTAACCATCCCTCAAATCCAGACATCAGAATGTGCTACTCTACACCAGCAGATGATTTTTAGTTGACTCCAGGAATTATCAGTTGATCCCTGTCATCATCAAATTCATATGCGCTCTCTTCTATCGTGTTTCCTGAAGATGGTAAATCAGGGGCATCACCAGATCCACATTTGTTCTTGCAATTTTATATTGTTAATTGCTTCACTTCCTGTCAAGCTTCATAAAGGTAATACAAAATGCATAAAGATTGAGGGGCATCTATCTTTGAAGTACTTTTGCGTATATTTTTGTCCGCATGTCCTCTTAACCACTTTTTTTTCGGTAATGCACTGGGAGGCAATTTCTGACTTCCATTTCTAGTGGCTGCTATATACTGGTACTATTAGGAGGATAAAATAGCTCCTGCATGTTCTTCAGAAATGATATATTTACTGGGTGGGCGGCATGGTTATCAACAAATATTATTTTATGACATTGCCCTCCCATATTGACGTCCAGCTTTCGCAAAAACACTATAAAAATATCTGTGATCTTACAGCACTCAGGTTTTAACGCTTTCTCTATCATGATTGACACACATTAAGTTGCTGTCATTCAATAGCAAGATTGAATTGCACTCTTCGAAAATTTATCTACCATGTTAGGGTTTGTCTTTAAAGGCAGAGTGGGAGATGACAAGTCTCTGCAAAATAAGCATTTTTCCTCATCAGCATTATAAATAACACGTAGTAACTGGGGTGTAGTAGCCTCCATCCACTATTTTGTTGCTTTGGTCCCAATAAGAGCACTTTCTCATCCAAGCTTTTATGTGAATGACCATGATGATCTTTGAACCATGTAAGTCAAATATTTACCTCATAAAGTTGAGGGGAGGAGAATCAGCAAGGGGTGGCAATAATATTGAACATAAAGGTAGGAAGAAGTGTGGTAAACATAGAACTAACAAGTGGTTGATAGGATATTATTAATTGACGAGCTTGGCCATCATTCATGAATCCATGCCACCAAGCAATCATAAGGAGGAAGAAGTCTACAAGAAGAGGTATACAATCAATTAGAGGATATAATAGAGTGTGTTCCTGCAGGGAAACCTTGATTGTGATGGATGATTGACATGTGATGGTAGGCAAAGGAATAGATTGTGGTGAGGTGGGAGACAATGGTTTAGGGACGTGAAATGGCCATGGAGAGAAAGGAGCAGAGTTCTGCAGGAGATTAAGGTTAATCAAAATGAACACTTAGTTTAGGTGACACAAAAGGCATATATATGCCTGGGGATTCAGGAAGATATCAGTCAGACTACATTATGGTTAGCCTCAGATTTAGAAACAGTGTGATTCACGCAGTTTCATGGAGAGGATGCAGATACAGATCATGTGCCTGGATATGTTCAGAGAAATAAAGTTAAAATGTCAAGATTCTTTACAGACATGCAATTGAGAGGAATGGAGTTAATGGTGTGGTAAAGGTAGGTTGGATTTTTAGTGAAATGTGTATTGCATTGCATTTATCAAGTTTTAGCTAAGATTCCAGATATTGCAACATTCTGTGGTTTCTTTTAAAGCATTCCAAAGATTATAGCAGCATCCTTATGCTTCATTTTTTTGCCTGCACTTAAAGCTCTCTCAATTGCAAGAATTTCAGAGAGCCACATGGAAGCCCAGTAGAACAACACCAATGCCTCTCACACATCCTTAGCCCCCGGCAACTGTGGGGTGATTTGTGATGGGAAAGGTGGTGGGAGGGCTTGGGAAAGCACACAACCCACATCAGTTATCTGCAGGCCATTACAGTGGGCAGATTGCCACTAGGCTGGAACCCTATTCAACGGTCATGTTACAAATTCGCGTTGCCACATTCCATTGAGCTACAATACACAATAAAATGTGTTAATCTTGGAAAATCAGGTTTGAGAGATGAGCCAATGTCCCAAGGAATGGTTTTCTGCTGGCACAAGACATTTTGGGAGGGTAGAGATGAGGTTGACAACAAGGAGCACCCTGGATGTCCTTGAATGATACAGTATAATGAAAATGTGCGCAAAGTGAGAGACATGCTGAATTCTGATCAATGTCAGAATGTTAGCAGAAGAGTGCAATATTTCAAAAACTACAGTTCATTACAATCTTACAGGATATTTAACCATGAGAAACATGTTTGACAAGATGGTCCCCAAGGTGCTGTTGGAAGATCGGAAGACTGCTTGTGTGTCAAACTGGTGTGGTCTCTTGGACCACAGTGAAAGTAACCCCAAGCCTCAATGTGGTACTGATGGACTTCTTTTTGCTCCCAAGAATAAAAAGGAGCTTGAAAGGCAATTATTTCAGAATGCTGTATACAGTCAAAGAGGCCACAATGAGGTACTTGAGTGAGGTTCCCATAGACACATTCAAGGAAGCATCCTGCAACTGGCAGTGGCACTAGTATGTCGCTATACTAGGGTGCTATTTTGAAGAACTTTAGTAATTTGTACTTTGATCTGCTATTTCTTTTTTCTCCAATTTATTTTATTTATTTTTGAGTGTGTCCTGTATGCATCATCAGGCTTTTTCCACTGAGGTGCATCAGAATAGCTTGCTTCTAGCCAGATCAGGTTCCCTGATTTCTGCCTTTGTAAGACTAAGGTTCCTGTGTTCATACTGCTTTGAGTAGTAGTATTTAGGGGAGGCGACCGACCGCTAAGGTCATTTGCACCATAGGGGATGGAGAGGAAAGGATGAAGGGTGGAGATAAACCTGGCGTCGGCATTAGCCTACTCTTTATGAAAGGCGCCAAGGGGTCCGCAGCTTAACCTCCCATCCGATGGATGGCGTACTCACTCTAAGTGCCCTCCACAAAGCACCTCAAGTAGGGATCTAGATACCTCTGAAAAATATTCAACACCGCCGGGATTTGAACCCGAGCCCTCTGGGTGGGAAACCAGTACGGTAGCCACTGCACCAATCCCGATCCCCTTGTACCGCTTTGATCTTCCCTTCAGTGTGGATATTGTGGAAATCCCTTGAGGCAGCTTTAGAATGTTTCAGATTGGCTTTTGGGAAGGTAATAGCTGTGACCACGCCCGTCTTCTTCCTCAACTGATACTGCTTTTGTGATCCTAGAGGCAGCAGTTCCCTGTGTAATTGCAGAGGTCCCAGAATCTGAATCATGTTATTTTTCAAAATAGGCATTGGTGCATTTTTATGCCATCTCATAGCATGAGACATGATTCAATGTCATGATTTGCATATCAGTGATTCCAACAGAAAGAGTACTTTGTGTATTTTTTCCATTCAAGGTGAAAAAAAATATTTTCAATATATTCGGTCTAATGTCAGCTTCTTTCTTGTAGAAAATCTGGGCAGTGTAATCATTGTTGAATACTGTATTAAATTGTAACAATTTCATTAAATGTATTATCAATAGCTTGGAAAAATTTTGTTTAGTTAAATAGTGTTCTAATCCCTCAATGTGGCTCTTCCTTTAGATGACATCTCTTCTCAAAAGACGAATGGCGGAAAACTCTTCCCCAGAGCTGAGAATTTCAGTTTTTGACTTGGAAAGAAACCAAGTGGCAAGATCAGAACTCAAGGAGAAAGTAAATATTTTGATAGATAATCATTTTTAATATTATTCCATGTCTATATAGAATAATTAGTCCAATATGTTTGCTGTTCAATTGATAGTTGCTTTCACCTGTGACAAATTAAATTACTGCAAAATGATTAAAAAATATTTGTATTTCAAATCCAAATGAGTCATTATTATCAATACCTGTAATTATGATTTAGTGATTATTATTTATTCATTATTATTTGATTGCAATTTCATCATTATAAGGTTCATTTTTCTCAATTCTAACTGCTGAGTGTACGTAAAAGTAATTGATGAAGCTTTTAACAAAATAAAAAATGCATACATATGTTGTGGAAATGAACATTTTACTAGTGAAATTCAGAGATTCCATTCGGTGGGCAAAGCCTGAGCAAATAAATTTAACCGAGCACTATACTATTTTCATAATGCAATAACCATTATCCATTTAATTTATGCATACTTACTGTTAAATTTTTGTCTACTTTCTCACAATAAAATGCTTGAGCGGCTGACATTTTTGAACTCTTGTCTCGCAGGAACTTCAGAAAATTCAAGACAGTGCACGTGAGGTAGAAGAAGATGTTGATTACCTTGCACCTTTCTTGGCTCGCCTAGGGAACCCCCCTTCTCTGACATTAGAGCAAGCTTGGACCATCAGAAATGATTGCCTTGCTGATTATAAACAATTGCATGCCAGCAGGGAGAGCCGAATGGTGGCGGAATTAGAAACTGTAAGAGAAATTTTCTTACTCATTCTATTTTTTTGTGAAAAGGATTATGGTTTATGGCAAGTCTAAGATTAGGTAGATAGGTTGTTGACGGTCAGTTGTTGTTAAGTGGGATGAGGGAAAAGTAGGGAATACCAAAGGAAATGGCAAGTCATGGGGCTCAATTTCTTGCTGGAGAACCTCTTGAAGATGGGCACCTGCGTGAATGAATGAATACACCTTGAATGTAAGTGAAACTTCTGTCAGCATCAAGCTGGTCCTGCAGGTACCCATCATCGAAAGATTCTCCATGAAGTGAACAAATGCCCTGAATTACTGTTCCTGATTGTAATATTTACCTTTCCCCATCCCCCTTCTAGCTCCTCACCGTTTCATATTGGCCATTGACAGCCTCTCCACACCTAATGTTATTCTTTCATGCATTCCTTATCATCAGAAAATTATTTCCTCCCCTGAGATTGAAACTGTAAAAAAAGTTGCATGTGCTTGTGACTGAACCATGATTTCAGGGTTTTAAGTAAGAATATGAGTAAATTAAATAAGAGTATCCCTTAGAGAGAAATCAAGTGGCGACCAGTGCTATTTCTACCCTAATCAGAACAATCTCATTCAATGCAAATGCATCTCATTGAAGCTTGGTTGGCCATACCTTGCCTTGTTTATAAGGCATGGTTGTTTTCCACATTACTGTGTAATAATGTTGCTAATGTTCTGCTGTTTTTTAAAACTGATTTTTTGTGACTACCTTTTGGATTGAGATACCTTTGACTGTTTGTTAATGTTTTGCTTTATTAGACATAGCTTCTTCAGTACTCACTTCATTACTTGTACTTTGTTTTGTTCATGAGTGCATTGTCAGCAAGTTTAAAGGAGTAAAATGCCCAGTATTCTTCAGAGAGAAGATTTACTGTCCCATAGGAAGATTGCAAAATGGAAGACTTACTCAAACCAAATGATTTTTTCTTCATTTTACATAA
This sequence comes from Hetaerina americana, assembly GCF_022747635.1. Taxonomy (NCBI): domain Eukaryota; kingdom Metazoa; phylum Arthropoda; class Insecta; order Odonata; family Calopterygidae; genus Hetaerina; species Hetaerina americana. Next base: position 48,022,825 of record NW_027287538.1, on the reverse strand, counting down.
CTCATATCAGCATTAATTATATTTATATTTAAAAATGATAGATCTCAGTTCTTAGAAAAATTAGGAAAGTGTATGAAATATAAATTCCTACTTGAATTTTTAATCAGTGGAAGGGTTTCTAAATCTTCATTTAATGGATAAATTAATTTCCATCACTGAATAATATATATAGAAGCTCAAAGTTATTATTTTTACTTCTTTATATTTGCCCAATTGTTTAGCCTTATCAGTCTCTTTGCTTGACCATCTTGTTGGTATTGTAAAAGAATGTCTCATTCGTATAATTTCAGTTTGAAAGCTTTGCATATCATTTTCAGATTGAAGACTCTACCTAAAAATCTCATTTTCAGTTTTAAGAGAGTCATGTAGCATCCAGCATAGATGATCTTTATTTCAAATAAAGTATAGAGTAACAGTGTGGGATATTTATATTCAATTATTTTTAAACAACAGAAGACACTCAGTTGAAAATTACACTCCTTCTTCACATGTACAGAACATTACATACAATCCTGTAATTCTGTACATTCTTCTTTGAAAAGTCAAAAAAGTCTTTCATATCTGGATGAAAATTCTTCATGAAAATTCTTTCTTTTCTAATTCTTCTATTCTTGATGAAAATTCTTGGCTTACATTTAAGCATTAATTGTGAGTGATGATACTTGTAATATTATTTTTGCTTGTGGCTGTACTGTAAAATTTTCTTTTTCTTTAAGTGAATTCAACAAATGTTGTTCTAATATTGACATTGTTTTCAAATGAGCATTGTTATTAATTTATAAAAATAAGACCTTAGCTAATATGTCAAATATTTGCTTCAATCTAATGGAAACTTTAAATCAAAGCACCTTTATGAACATTACTATTACTGCTATTGCATATTTTAATTAACAAGCTCATGAGAATTTTATACTTCTAGCAAAATGCAGCTCTTGCCAAAAAGCAGAAATGGTACGAAGAGAATCAAGATGCACTGACCAGTGATAAAGAAGATGCACATTTATCTTATTGCCGTGATAAAAAATGCTTCCTTCATGCTCTTGGACTCCGTCTGGCAAGGCATCGGGCACTTTATTTATCAAGATACAAAAAGCTTGAGATTCTTCTTGACAAAGATCCACGCTTGTCCATTTTGTCGGGAAAGACTTAGGTCATGGTGGGAAAATAGCCCAACAGGTCATATCTGTAAGAGTATACTTTAAGCTCATAACTGATTCAACTTAGTAGAAGGTTGTTACTGGACATAATATTAATGGATGTTGTGTACATTTTCGGTATGATGCATGTGTAAGGTTTCTTCAAATGATTTTATTTAAATTATTTATTTAATTAAATTAAAATTTGAAAAGTCGTGATGCTCCTATTTTAATTCTGCAACATTTTAGGAGTTTAGTAGATTATTTCTTCAAAAATGTCCACTTTTTGTTAAGGTACACAAGCCTTGATGATTCAAAATGGGTTTCTCAATTATCAGGGTCTTATGTTATTAACAGGATCTCAGTATTGGAGATAGCCTTCATACTGATATGTATGGCTGCATTGTAAATTGTTTGTCATTTAAAGTTTACTGGCAGCAGTTGATTTATAATAATGCCAGGTCTAATTTTATTCCTGTGATGAATTGTTTTTTATAAACTAATATTTATAATAGGAATTTCAATTCATTATAAAATGAGAAGTCCTGTTAAGGTAACTCTGTTAGATATTCATTGTTTGCAACAAAACAGATTGTCTTCTACTAAAAGTTGTCTAATTGGAATCTTTCCCAGGGAGTAAATATCAAAATTATACAGGTATTATCGGAGAAGATATGCAACAATTCACATTTTAAAATGCTGTCTAATCTCATCATGAGAAGGCATTTCTGCCACTTATCCCGATTGTGACTTTTTGGTGTATTCTATTGCTGATGCTAGACTTCATGCCTAAATCTCCGTAATGAAAAGAGGGTCAAGTGTTATTAGCATTTACCATTTCCTTCCCCACGATGGGCATGTTTTATTGACAAGTTAATGCAAAATGGATTAATTGGGGCCAAGTGAGATTTTCACAATGCAAACATCTGGTATAATAAGCACCAATGGAGTTAGTTGCAGATAGATTTTACGAGCATCCTTGGTAAACACATGCAAAGAAAACTCTGACTGGATTTATTTATGAATTTTATTTGTAAATTCTGTCCATCACAAAAACTTATAAAAAAAAAAAACTTTTTTTTGAGAACTCAAACCAAGTGTGTATTTTGCCATGAAACAGTATGCAGACTATATTCTAGGGACTTTGCAGGAACAAAAAAATAGGATTTCATTCATTTTACTTTGTTATTAAATCTACCCAATAAATGAGAAGTAATTACCTTGATGCATTCATCCCTCATTTAGCACGGGGAAATGTGTTCCAATGGGTTCCTGTGCTATGCAATGTTGCTTAATATGAGTAAATTTTAACATACAGGAGATGGAATGCATTCTCCATAGCAGAAAAATGTATCAAATAAAGAAATAGTGACAAAACTCCATTTGGAAACAGCCTTGAAAATGTATTTTTGTAATGACATTATTATTATTATCCTTAAAGGTAATATATAAATTACCTTTTTCTGATGTCTTCTCACTTATGCCATGTCACAAATGACTGCCTGTACAGTAGGTATCAATTAACTACTTCGAATCAACCCATGGAGCATGAAGTATTTTTTCATAGAAGTGACCAAATTTTTGCTTTTTTCAAAGTGGTAGTTCATACTGCCAAAGTTGAGGACTTGAAATGATGTGTGAATTTGAAATTTTGTGCAACTTTTTTGTCACTTTGACACTTGTCAGCACAAAACTTGGAGTACTTTCTGGTCTTCCATCAACGCTTTCGGCACTAACTGTGCGCACAGCTTGTGTGTACCGCAAATGTGGTCATGTGTAGGGTGTCAGCAATTTGCTGGATGCTCAATCGACGGTCGGAATGCAAAACTTTGTGCACAGGATTCACGTTCTCATCGGTTCTGGCTGTTGTTGGGCGTCCAGAATGGGGTTCGTCGGTGATCTCCTCCTGGCCCTCCTTTAATGCCTTGTGCCACCTCCCGGACTGTGACCTTGAAATGTATTCTCCTGAAGCAAATGGAATGGTTTGGTTGCATTATTTCCAAGCTGCACACAAAACTTGATGGCATATTGCTGTCCAAACGAATGCTCCAGTGCGCCGTATTACAAAGTCGAAAAACATCCCTAATGCGGAGACATGTCTTTCCTCTCAGACTGCTCGAGCAAAATGGTGACCAGCTGTGTTAGATGGGTAGACTCCCATCACATTTCCTTACTGGTTTTGCCGCGCTGTCATGTACAGTTGCGTTAAAATAAAATCATACACATTACTTTCATAATGGACCATGTAAATTACAAGCTAACTATTACCTTCAAAATAAGTGTGAAACAGTGTTTTTTGTTTGTCATATCTCCAAATTTTTCATGTACAAATATGTACATAAACAGGATATGGTCACATAATCATGTAATCTCTGAAGTTAAGATAATAGGTATCAAAAATTATGTCTGATGGCTGATATGTTGTACTGCTTTGTTATAATGATTTGGATAAGATAAAATTGATAATTCTTGTGAGAAAAAAATATATAAAAAAGATTGCATAAAGCCCAATAATAATGATAGGCAGCTCTTAGCACTTTAAAGTAATCTAAATATGAGTTTAAATCACAAATTCAAATGTGCATGTTAAATACTCGTAAAATTACTCCCAGACAAGAAACACAATAAAACATGAGGCATGTTCAGTCGTAGTGTAGTGATTAAGTTAAAGGCTTTGCCTAGAAATGAGTTCTCTCGTTAGGGAGCTATCATTGAACTCTCATTAATTGGGCTCTGTTGAGGTATCAGCCCATATTCTTCACTAGTCTACAGTTCGGTTTGTCATCCTTGGGCAAAAAATTCTAGTTTATACTTGTGTATGGATCATTTAATGATGATTGAATGCTATTAAATATCTATTGTGCTCATGTAGATGTAATGCAGCCATTTATTGCAACTCTGTTCAAGATATTTCATTAGAACTCGTCATTTAGATGGGCTGAATGCCTTAAGCCACTCTATTGCCTTCCCCTTCTTGCACGACGAAAGACATATAGAGGGGGGTATATGACTGACTTCTTAGAACCCACTAAACTAAAGCTAAATCTCAGGAATTAAGTAATTTTCAATGGAAAAAATAAAAAAAACAGGTAGATTTGAGCAGGGAGAGTAGTGATACACTTTTTCCTAATTGTGGGCTGTGAATAAAATATTTAAACAAACTTGTGGATCAAACTAGGAAAATAGTTGTAAATATAGAAAGTATTCTGTGGATTTGAAATATTTTAGAACATGACTGGATTGATAAAGTTGGTAACTAGATATTGCTATTTAAATCACAATGAAAAACCAGAAGGCAATTGGAAAATTGAGTTTAATTTTCAAAAATAAGTGATCTCTGACAGCATAATAGGCAGTCGTAGGTTGTGCACCACTGAGGCAGAGTGTTGGTTGGCTGCTGACCTAAGGGATCCCAACTTAAAAACCTGATAAATGCATTGGACAACTGATTTTAAAACTGTGTGTGGAGTAATTAATCGGAGATGATTGATGCATGGTAAACTTGATGTGATGGAAGCTTAAGGACTTCTCCCCTAAATTTGATGGTTTGAGACTCTCTCTGCTTTGTGGAAATTCATGATCACTGAAAAAATGAACTTAGTATTTTTTCACTCAAAAAACTTCATTACACTACTGCTGGTTTTGACGCATAGGCATCAAGTACACCTGATGCCTATGCGTTGAAACTGATAGTAGTATAATAAAGTTTTTGATTTGAAAAAATACTAAGTTTATTAATTCAGTGACTTCTCTCCTACCCTGAATGCATTATCTCACCTGTTTCATAGCCTTGTTCTGAGTAAGCTCTGTCTGAATGAGTCTTTTGGTTTTCTACCTGTAAAGGCACTGTTACCTCTACAGTATGAATTCATTTCTTATATCTATACAATTATATTCATTTTTTTTACGATTTTACTTGAAGTTACAAAAGTAAATTCATCCTAGGCAGAAACTACAGAAAAAGATTTTGTGGAGAAAAGAAACAGTATATACCACAGAAGTACAGTTTATTAATTAAATGAATGTATTTTTTATGAATGGATGTGTAGGTTACGAGTGATTGTGTGAATGATGAATATATATTGTTTGTGTAACTATGGGTAAGTAAGTAATATTGTGCATTAGCAATTGTAACCATGTAGAGCCTTATTTCAATGCATTATATCCTTCCAAGTTTCCTTTTCTTTCTTTGTTTTCAAATTCATAATTCACTCTTTATTGTTTCAACGTTGAGGACATCTTTTCGTCCATTTTGAAGCATTTAATTCAAATTCAATGGCTGTGTCATTGAAGAATAAGTTTTCCAGTGGATGTACGCAGGTTATTCTCAAAGCAATATCTTTATGTTTTTAGAAATAGAAAGAAACGTTCATTTTCAATAATTAATACATCATTTTAAAGCTTGAACATTCCTCTATTTTTATAAATAATTGCCATTTCGGTCAATGCATTTTTTTAAGGCACTGGATCAGCTTTTGTATGTCCATGTCGTACCAGCTCGCCGCTGTGTCATTGGGAAAGCGTTGGAGCTCATCTTTCACCTCGTAATCGCTGCTGGATCGCCTTTCGGCCAAATGTTCTTTGAACTTAGGAAACAAGTGATGGTCACTGGATAACAATTCCGGACTAAAGGGTTGATGAATGATGATATCCCATCCAAACTTTCAGGAGAACGATGGTTTGACGGGCGACTTGGGGGCGAGCGTTGTTGTTGAGTAGATTTCCGCCTTTCCTTAACATTTCTTTTCTCCGGATCTAAGTCACCCGCCTGGGTTGTTTAGGTGTCCCACACTACCTGTCAGCGTGTATTGTGGTACCAGAGGTCATGAAGTTGACCAATAATAATCCGTTTCGATCCTAATACACAGCTGCATATTGTGCTTGTTTGAATTTTCGCGGCTTTGGCGAAAAGGAATGCCGCCTCCTACATGATTGTTGCTTGGTCTCGAGTGTGAACTGGAACTCCCAGATATCGTCACCCGTCAAAATGACAATGACGAGGATAAAGAAGAGAACGGACGCTTCCTGAATGACATGGCGGCGAGCTGGTATAACATGGGCCGACAAAAACTGCCCGAACACCTTCAAAAATTCATCGACTCAAATGACAATTATGTAGAAAAATAGAGGAATGTTTGGGTTATATAATCCATTCGGATATGTTTCATTCGAGCGGAAACGTGTAGGTAGTTAAGAAAGAATATTTTCGAACGGCGGAAATCTGTTCGGAAATTTCTGATAAGGAACATAAACCGCTTGAGGGAAGAATCAATATCGTCGCCTTCAAACAATGCATAGCTGAACACAATAATCGCATTGTTAGGTAAGCATTTCAGGGAAATTTTAATTATGGAAATATGTGTGAAACATTATGAAAGTATTGCACGGAACTTCGTGTTTTTTTCCTCACCAACTCGTTTCCAAGAAGATATGTTTCTCCTAAAGAGTGAGTATGATTCTTCCTCATCTCTATATCAAGCTCAGCGAAACGATGATGTAATACGTGCGGGCATTACTCATAAAATATTTGCCAATATATCTGTAGGTTTTTGAGGTGCGGTTGCGGAGAGGTGTGAAAAAAGTAAATCGGACCGGTAAACCCCGGTCTAAGAAACACTAGGGGTATTTATCTAATTATACATACTACCTTGATCAAAAATTTCCCGGAATTTATTCAGAAAATTAAAAATACAAGTTTATTCATCTAAATCTATATTGTCCCCTTCAAAGTAATCCCCATCGACTGCAACACACTTATGCCAGCGCTTGATCCAATCCTCGAAACATTTTTTATATTCGGTTTTCGGTATGTCCATCAGTGCTTCCTGCGATTTTTCCATTACTTCCTCTCGGCTGCTAAAACGCGTTCCCCGTAATGGTTTTTTAACTCGATTGAACAGAAAGAAGTCACAGGGAGCCAAATCAGGTGAATTCGGTGGCTGTTGGATGGTATTTGTTGCATTTTTCGTCAAAAAATTACGAATAATGATAGCACTGTGCGACGGTGCGTTATCATGGTGCAAAATCCACGAGTTTTCTGCCCACATTTCTGGTCTCTTTCGGCGAATTGCTTCACGCAAACGTCTCATAACGCCCAAATAATACTCTTTGTTTACTGTCTGGCCTTCTGGCAAAAATTCATGATGCACTACACCGTTGTAATCCATGAAAACCGTCAGCATTGCCTTCTTTTTTGACTGAAAACGACGTGGTTTTTTTGGTCTCGGCTCATTTGGTGAACGCCATTCACTTGCCTGATGTCTGGATTGCGTGTCGTACTCATAAACCCACGTCTCGTCTCCAGTAATGATCCTTTTGATGAATGTGGGATCGGATTCAGCCTCGCAAATCATGTCTTTTGCGACGTCAACACGGTCTCTTTTTTGCATGAAATTGAGGTCTTTTGGCACCAACTTTGCTGCTACACGACGGAAACCCAAATCATTAACCACAATGTCTTGGGCGGATCCATAGGCAATGTTCAAGTCCTCCGCTATTTCTCTGATGGTTAATTTGCGGTTATTGACCAACATTTCTTTTACTTTATCAATTTTTTCACCGACTTTCGATGTCGATGGTCTGCCACTGCGTTCATCATCTTCGATTGACTCACGACCACTTCTGAACCGCTCGTGCCACTGGTAAACGACCGTTTTTTTTAGAGAATCGTTGCCGAAACACTTTTCCAACATTTCCAACGTCCGTGCGCCACTAAATCCGTTTTTTACGCAAAATTTAATACAAGTTCGTTGTTTCAAATTTAAATCCATTTCTGCAATTGTAAAAAATCGCCAACACACACAGAGATAGATGTACTCTTGGCTACGTAACTTTTGCAAATGTCAAGTTATGACACTAAGATTTAAAGGGAATATCAACAACAGATGTACCAATTTAACAAAAAAAACAGAACTCAAATCGGAACGATGGGAGCGCCACACGGTGGTTATTCCGGGAACTTTTTGATCAAGGTAGTATGCCCTGCAAGCCACCGCCAGAGTGTGTGGTAGGGGGTGAATACACACCAGACTAATTTTACCTGAACATGACCCTACTGCGGTCGAACAATGTTATTACAGTATGATCCCACATCGTTCGTGGAAAAAATATAATCATATCTATCTGTTCTACGCTTAATCTCTCTACTTTTATTAGCATGATCTCTCCTGCCGTAGTACGATGGGGGTAAGAATACATTTTCAGCAACACTGCTAAAGAGACCTTCCAAATTATGCAAGTTTCAATTTGTAATTGAATCTTCGCTCCGTGAGTGATTCCGAGCCCAGCTGCTCTAATATTTTGGATACGCTACTAAGTTTATCATAACTAAGTTTTACAAATCCAGATTTACGCCGCACGCGATCCAATTCGGCAATCAATCCAACGTCGTGAGGATCCCATATACTTGCAGCATATTTCAAATGAGGCATAACCAACGACAGATAACATTTACCTTTGATTTTTTTCATCGCATATACCAAATACTCTTCAAATAAATCTTAATTTTTTGTTAGCTTATCCACATATTTCCCGTATGTGTTTCCCTCAGGAGAGATCGTGAGTGACGGTAGCGCCTACGTATTTAATTGAGTCTACAATGGCGGTCATAACGTACACAGTTCTCTGCGTCAGCTCTGTTCAGAAAAGCCCTCTGTTTCTTGAAAAACCACTTGGTTTCTCGGAAAACCCTAATGGACACCCGAAACGGCACACTGTTTAAGAGGCGTCACCCGGAATCGAACTCGAGCCTCGGGGTCAGTTGAAACTGCCTGCTGGGCTACCGACACCTTCTGAAGGGATTCAGTCACTGAATACATCTCAAGGAATGGAGTGTATTTGCTGACCCTCCGTCCCTTCCCGCTCGTTCATAAACTTCGAAAAAGAACTCGTGAATACACATGCGATAACTTCATTGCATCATTTGGATCTTTTCGTCATTATTTTGCAGTCGTCCCCCCCTAAGTTACCGCGGTATGAAAGATAACAATCATCTCACACATCTAATCTACTCCAGCCTGATGCGTGCGTTCATGAACCATGTATTCACATATACCAAGGAACCTAACATATTTCCTGAAAATTCCTTTCAACCTGTGTGGATGTTGTATCTACGGAAGGATTATGAAATCGACAGATATGTATATAGCGGCCACACGTGCGATTTTTTCAATTTCTTTGACATTTCTTCATCCAACTTTAACTCAGCCTCACTCGGGAGCGTAGATTGAAATGCTGTCAGTGAATCCCATTACGATTCGATTACCGAAGGGCGTGCTATAAGTAACGCAGGCCGTGGACGCAATGAAAATGCTGGAAATCCCCATATTCTTTTTGGCGATGTTTACATTTTTTCCGTCATGGATACATTCATTATAACCATAAAAAGTAGTAGTCCGTACTGTCGGAGGATCATGCATATAAAGGTATACACTATTGGCACCCCGGTGAAACTTATTGTAGGATCTACAATTGGTTACTATCGAAAATCTGTTAATTGATGCATAGAATGGGTAACAATGTTCAAATTTTGGTTTGTTTGAGTTGACGGTAGTACTTTCACCAACTACTTTTGTTACGAGTATACGAATAATTATTCGAAAATTAGTTACGCTTTGTTCATGCATGCATATCTTTCGTTGCGGGGCGTGATAGCGTGCGGGTTCGTACCTAAGGAATATGTCTCAATTGATTTGGTTTGAGTGGCATATTAGGCAGGTACGGGCAGTCTACACTGAAACCCAGGGCAGATTCAAGAAACGGGGGATCCAGCCCCCCTGCGCAGCCCCACTGAAGCACCATTTTTACATTCACGGAACAACAGATATACTCTTCAATGATAATCATTGCTTCTTTTTTTGTCATTTTTCCATAATATTTTTAAATATAGGAGCATCTGATTAAGAAATAGATAATAATTAGGGAATGAAAAGAAAAAATGGAATTCGATGGTTTGAGGCTCTACTATGTGAAAATTCCTGATCACTGAAGAAATAAACTTGGTATTTTTTCACACGGAAAACTTTATTATAATATATAAATAACAATTATAATTTGATAATACCTGCTGATGTCGCCTATGGGTCAAAACTGGTATTATTATAGCCACTATATACACGAGCTTGTGTGGGCGGATTAATTATAGTGAGGGTAGAACTACATAGACGTTAAAGGTGTGTAATAAAAATAAAATTGTAGGTGTGTGCATTCCTTTATAAAAAAGGAACAGCAATTCTCGGATGTGAAAGAATATAGTTTTTGGAGATAGCAGAAATTATTTTATGCGCGTTTTAATAATCTTGATATGCCAACAATTTATGATTAAATATGAGCTTGGGTAAGTAAATGATTATTCACTTCCGATTCCATTTTCGTTAATATTCTTTATTCCAAAGATTTGCGATTTCTCACGTTAAAGTTATAGTGGTTTTCGTTACATAAAGCTGGGAAAATTGTAAAATATTTCTGATAGCCAATTATATTCTTCCGCGAAATTGCGTCGTGCATTTAATAAGCATGTGACATCGAATGAAAAATATAACTTACGCGCCATCTCTGTACGGATCACACGATGAAAAGCATGAAAAGACAACTGCGATGCGAACGGAACTGTCGATCAAAATGGCTGAAGATGTTCCGTGGTTACTTACAGAAGACGGTTCCCTAAATGTAGAAACAGATTCTAAAAGTATATTGTATCATCCCAATTTAAATATAATTTTAGTGATAACTAATTCATCGGATGTTCATGTAATTGATGTGAATTCTGGTGTCATATTACTTAGAAGCTCTCTTTCTGGTAAGTCACACGTTGACTAGTTTCGGCTACTTGATTGTAAGCTTAAACTTAAACTTCCCCTACAATTTCCGGACAAATATGTTCTTGAAGCATAATAATGTACTTAATTATTGAAATTTAACCCAACATCTATTAGTGCTGTAGCTCTTTTAGCGCGTGTGCATGGGCATTAGTGTATATAAACAATGTAGCAAGTTAATTAGAAGTTACCAAGTATTTGATTTACCTATAATACTTCATTGTCACTTTCACTACTCTGCCAATTTAATTAAGATTTCAGTTTACTTTTTTTGATAGTTCATTTTAGGGTTCATGTTTATGATTTTTTCCTGTCATTTGCTTGAAATGTAATAATATATTATCATCTTTTAATACAATAGCATCTTCGAGCGGGTATCTTCGTGGAACGTACTTATCAGGACAAGATAAAGTTTTATTCACCGATGGAGATGCAATTGGTGTGCGTTCGGACTATAATGGGGTGCTACTTTTGGATACCATTCTTCAAACGCCTATTCTAAAACCAGACGACGTAGTGAAGTTGGAATTATTGATTTCTGAGGTAAGTGAATATTGGTTGTTTGCCGTGCTTTAACTTATAAAGGAAGAGTTAATTTTTCTGGATAATTATTTTCTCCCTGAAGTAGTAATCTGTATGTAAATTAAGTCGTAGTGTTTTCTTTATTGCCTCATGAGCTAAGTTTTCGCTAGAAACATATTTGCAATTGCTATAATATCAATGCCGTATCGAATTTAGTAGTTTTCTATTGATTAATTGAATTCCAAATGTAATTATGATGTTAAATAATAAGATCCAAGTCATCTACTCTTTATGTAATACAATGCAACTATGTAAGTTCCTACTTCAGAAATTGAATAAGAGTTGGTATTGAATGAACCTAAACTCCAATGATTCTGAAAAGAGTTAATTCTTTTTTCTTTTTTGTATTTTAGGCAGTTTTATTGCATAATAGTTTACAAACATTAGAACTTCCTGGTGTCGATCAGAGTAATGAGGTGATAGAAGAATTAACGAAGAAAATAAAAGAAGGGCAGTCTCAGCCAAAGAAGGGAACAAAAGCCATTAAGGTGAGTTTTAATCTACAATTCCTCTAATGCTGAATAACATCATCTTAAATTTGCCATTGAAGTTAATATTGTTATTTTACCCTTTAGTCAGTGAGTAGGTTTGTCTCCATCGCAATTTTCCCTACTTATAACATGACGGACGGCGTTGAAGTTCCATAGTGTGTAGCTGAGATGGAGAGAGACAATGTGAACTTTTATGATGATACATATATATTGTAATAAAATGGTATCGATTAATATGGACGAGTGTCCCGATTTCATGGATAATAACGGTATTCAGTACAGTCATTACCACTAAAAATGAAATAATGAAAATGTTAAAAAAAATAGATATCGGAATAGCAACTAGCATCATATTCAAATCATGAATGTTATATCTAAATGACCATAATAAGTTTGGACATCATTTGTGGTAGTGTTTGATAATTTGGCAATAACTCTGCATGTAGTAAGATAATTTCTGTATCTATGTGGGAAATATTAATGCCAATTTCATTTGATGTGATGCTGTATGAACGAATTAAATTAGTGACATTGAGCTTAAACGGCTTTTGCTATATTAAGCAAGTAACATCGTAGAACTTCCAACTGAGGTAGCCTGGTAATGAAAGTCTGAGCAATGGTAATAGCTTAGCTAATTGTTATATAGTTTATATAAATTATGAGGTAATTTAATTTTCATCTTATAGTGTAAGTGAATTTCCAATATCACCATTGTTTCAGTGTGCAGGATAACTTGTGTGAGAAAACTAGAATAATAGTTAGTAATTCTTAAGAAAAAATTTCACTCAGTCAGTATTGTTTGTCCAAAAAAAATTGCTTAGATTCCAGATTACAATGCTAACATATAGAATAGGACAGGCCATAGATCAGTGTAATAAAGCAAGTAAATACTTTTAGTATCAATAACTGCTCCTATAATGGATTCCAACGTATAAAATACTTATGATATAATTTAATTTTGAACACAAAACATCATAAACACTCCAGTCCTCCACAGTCAAATCTTGGAATGACTGCATCATGAATTGTTGAAAAATTATAAATATGGTTGTGTTTTCTGTGCATGAAGTTAACGACACTACCTTCATTAATATGCAGTGTCATGAAATTACCATAATGGCAGTCAGACTTTCCACTTAAAAGGACATAATCGTGTGAAATTTAGATAGTATAATGTATCATAATTTCATAAGGTAATGGAATATGAAGGATGGGATGAACTATTCTATGTATATCATTTATAAAAATTAACAAGAGAACTGGACCAAGATGGTAGTCCTGGGGAACCCCTGACAAATTGGAATGAATGACAAGTAGTAGTAGTTATCAAACTGATAGCTGAGATCTTAATTGTTTTTAGTGGTAAGTGGGTCATTTTGTAGGGATTTTATTGTTCAGAAATAGCAGAGGAAGGAGAGCCACCCAGGTTTGGCATTAACTTACTATAAATGAAAGGATAGACCATTTAGTGTCTCTTGTGACAGCCAGCATACACATCCTGAACATCCATCTCCTTCTGAGGCATCCAAGAAGGAATCTGGATATCTATAAATAATTCTGTCACTGCTGGGATTCTAACCGGGGCCCTTGAAGTGGGAAGTCAGGTAGTAATGGATGCGTGTCAAATGTGCATTTATGAGTTCGTCGCGGTTCAAATTAGGCCAGATATCATGTGACAACAAACTCATGAAGTCTAGACTATGGGTCATCATTGTAGATAGCGATTATTTAATATATGATTAATATTTTTAGAGGAATTGTTCATTAAAACACTCAAACGAGCATTAAGATTTAGAATCTGGCGGTACACTTCCAAATGAAAAGTGTTATGAAACAATTTACACCACAATTAATGATGCTGACACAGTTAACTTTTGCTTTTCTTGGTACTAGTCATTTGTAGTTATTTTTTTTAAATTGAAATTTTGATTATCTATCTTCTAACTCTGAAAATCAAGAAGTAAAATTGTCATGTTAGGTTGTAAGCAAATTGGACATAGCTGGGGGAAAATTCTCATCCTGGATTTAAGTAGTTTAGCCCACTTAGTGGTGCATGATAGGATAAGTTAATAACACACATCGTTCACTTGACACAAGTGGCCATGTGTTATGCATGGAGAAGTGAAGTTTTAAATTTTTCGATTGTAATACAATTTGAAAAGTCCAAGTGGAAAATTATCTTTCTTTGGTTGATTTTGATATGTGAAAATACTTCTGCTGTTTTCCTAAGAAGAATATTTTTTCATTTCATTCAATTTTCTATTTGAACGCTCAAGTCAATCTATGATTAATATAATATGTTTTGCCATAGTATAATTTTATTCTAGGATCTGACGATATCCACCGAATTTAAACGTCGCATATCCATTTGGAAGCAATATAAGAACATTTCTATATTAGCTCTCATTTTGAGGGGAAAGAAAAAACCTTGCTATTCCGTATAAAAAGATTTAATGTATTGCAAAGTTTTTTCTCTACCCTCATCATGAAGGAATTCCCCCTAGTTAAGCGTGAAACTGTTATGTTTAGCTCTCATTTGCTGATTTTCTAATTCCTCAAAAGTTGTTTCTAGTTTGCTACATAAGCTGAATGAACAATACATGTACAAGTTGTCAATTTCAAACTTCTGTAGCTGCGTTTAAATTATAGTTGCCAGTACTATTGTGGTAGGGAATGATGTGTACTATCTCCACCATTGCAATTTATTATTCATCAGTTTACTTGCTGTCATTGCTACAAAAGAGAACGCCCATAAATGGATCACATCTGGCCTATATTGAACAACGTTGAGCAGAATCACTCGAAGGATTAAAATTTAGAAGTTACTTGATTCTTTCACGTTAATGTATGATGAACTTTTTGACTGGTTTCAATGTTTATGGTTTTCATTGATATAAAGTACATAAATAGTTGAAGAACATTTTTTTGTGTAGTGCCTGTTGCTGAAATAACATTTTGGGCTTGTCAGGTGGAGATTAGTTTGGTGAGGTCTTTAGTTAACCTACTTCCCTATTGCATTTCCTCGATTCTCATTGTTTTCAGCTTCAGTGAAAGTGTGTAACCTGGGGTTTGGCTCAATGGGATATGACTAAGTTTGGAATCAACTTTCATGCTTGTCATTTTTGTTGCCAAAGACCTCCAAGACTTCTTAACTACGAGAAAAAATACTTTTTAATTGATACTACATTAATTCCAAGACTCATTTTGGGAAAAAGTAGGATTTATATCTAGTGCAGTGCTCTGTATAGATTTGTGTGTGGATTGTAGACTCAAACCAGTATAAATGAGTTTATATCAACTGATATAATTTCATTGTAGTACTAAGCTGTCAGTAGAAAAGATTTTTACCACCTTCATTATGGAAATGATGTGTGATATTTTCTCATGATAATTTAAGTAAGTGGCATAAGTTACATGATCACATTCAGGAGTTGCTATGGGATGGGTGTTAAGCAAAGGTATACAGTAAGTTTGATGGCAAGGTATATTTAAATAATAATTCCTTAATGCACTTTAAAGTCAGTAATGCTGTAACTATAGTTATGTTTTAGGACAAAAAACTTGATGTTTTGGCACTTGAGATAGTCAACTATATTAATGTGGGTATATAAGTACTTATAGCCTGCAATAAATAAGTATTGAAAAACAGGTACCAAGGAAAATATGCATTTGGGAAAGTTTAGTGGCAGTCCTTCATATAGCACTAACACAGGTAGGGGTTTGGGAAATAGTACTCGAGCATCTCAAGCCCCAATTAGGGTTCGACCAAATTACTGGAGTGTCTGTTTGTCTAAGCAAGGAATCTTCCAAGAGAATTCTGTTTTTTTTTCACATAAAGAGTAGAAGAGAGAGAGAGAGTTCAGGACAAAACCTTTAGCTCAGATCTGGTAATGATGAACTTGAAGTATTGTCGAAAAATTGCCCATACCAAATACACCTCCAGACATCAGCAGGGCTGCGATGTTATTTCTTATTGAAAACATTATGTTCATCAACAAAGTTATCGTCAGAGAGTAAATGAAGCTGTTTCGAAATAATCAACTTTTGACTTAAAAATGTGTATAGGAATTTTGTCTTTCACTCTGCGGTGATCTGGAAATAAATTACTATTCAGCTACCTATTCATGATCTCCTTTATCACACCATTTAAAATCCATTTCGTAATAGTGTCTCGGACTTAAATTTCAGCCTCACCAACTGTATAATAAACTTCAAATTGATACACTGGCGAATAATGGCAGAATATACAGCTTCCCAAATTCGGCATCGTGTCGGTGTTATTCGCTATGTTTGCACCATCATCGGTTCTTATTCTCCAACGCGTCATTGCTACCAACTTTTCACTTTTCTCTTTGCCTTTTATCTGAAGTTCTTAAACTCCCATCCAGTGCACTGCTGAAGCAAACAATGACTTAACGGAATCGTGAGAATGATCGTACTTGATTTTGAAGTAGTTATCTAGGAATATTATTTCTTACGCAATAAGAGTACAGTATAGCTGCTGTTTGAATGCAAAAGTAGCATGAAGTGATAACGTGCATTCGTGAGGTACATAACTAATTCGAATTAGTTGCTCGCGAGTGAATAGTTTCTTTCGAACTTTTAATCATGCCTTTGTTCCCGAGTGCCCAACTCAAGAGTACCGGTCTTCTTTAATCTCCCATAAGCATTGATAAAAGTTTTATTTTAAGTATCTGCCGCATAAAGCTGATTTCAAGCACTACTTATTTGGCTGGTATTATGCCAGGCTCAATCGTAGTTCATTTGTCTTGCGTAGTTCGGTTGTGTCCCGTATTTAATCGAGAAAAATGTCGCTGGTATTTACACTCAAAAAAGGAAAAAAATTCGGTCAACAATGTATTCTCTCCCACTTCGAGGAGGCTAGTAGCCTATTAGACAGCCCAGACGAGTATTTTGTGTAATTTAATTTCAGAAACAGGCCTGAATATATCATATACTCTGAGCCGTAAATTAGTAATAAAGTTTCGATGAAATGAATTTTTCATATGTCATTATGTGGCTCCCCCAGTTCCTACAATTATTTACTCATCGTTGTATTCAACCTCGGAAATAAAGATAAAATGGATATATATTGTGTTTAATTATAATTGGCATAAGAATATTTATGAATGTTTATCAGTGGATGCATTTCTCTTATTCTTTTTAGTACTGCATTTATGCATTAAATATCTGTTTGTGATTCATTATTCCTCCCTCAATTTCTGTGCTAATGACTCGGCCTCTATTGTTCATCGCGTCCTCAAACTGCATGACGTTTAATCTCTTGAGAATATTGGATAGTGGATGTACATTTGAAGCTAGAACAATCGAAAAGCATCAATTGATTTATGGAATTGTATAATTTTTTATAGCCATTATGGCACTGTATTATATGATTCACATCAATTATGGCTGAAAAAATGTAACATGACCAATACTTGGTGTGACATAACTTTTAGCATGAGGTAATAATTGTAATTACATGTTGACTCCTTACTGAAATTTCAAACTTGTTTATCCATTTAGTTTTGATTAGAGTCAATGGTAACCAACCTAAAGATCTCAGGTTCAATTCTTATTCCAATGGAATATTTTGTCAATTTTTACTGATTAACAAAACTAAATTATACTATGTATTCTCATACCATTGGCTGAGCAAAATATATAATGATTCAGTCGCACAGTTAGATAATAGGACAAGTGAATTGATGTGAACACATGCACTGCACATTTTTGCTTTTTTGCAAATTCTATAACATGACTTTGGTTTGGTTTTGGTTCATCAATCCATCAATCGATCCATTTCTTCGCCCATCTGGCTGTAAATAGCGACTTTTACAAACTATGATACATAGAGGCATAGGCTATAATTTTTCTGGAAAGTAAGAGCGTTTTAGTTCATGACCAATATATTTTTTTTAATGCCGCGAGTTCTGGGATATTTAGTGGGTGATGAAGATTTGAAAATATTTAGGCAACTGCATTTATTACCAAATGGAAAGGCTAATCTCACAGGAATCTCAAAGAAATGAGTCATAGAACTTGCATAAAATGATAATATTATTAATTTGGTTTAATATGATATTCTTGTATAAGATTCTAATTAAAAGAACCACTTCTGTTTATGGATAAAAGTAAACTGTAGTCCTTAGCATGATGCTTTAGGGGTGTGGGATCGGGATGGTGTGGTGGCTAACATACTGGCTTCTCGGCTGGATTTGAATCCTGGTGATGACAGATATTTTTCAGTCTTATCCAGATCCCTAATTGAGGAGCTTTGTGGGGAACACTTGTAGTTAGTATGCCATCCATTGGATAGGATGTTTAACTGTGAACCCCTTGGTACCTTTCGATATAAGATTAGGCTAATACAAACACCGGATTTCTCTCCACCCTAACTCCTTTCCCATCTATCCCTAATGGCACAAATGACCTTAGCTATTAGTTGCCTCCCCTAAAACAACTACTACTACTGCTTTAGGGTTTATTTTGCTTATTTGTATTTCCAGTAATGGAACATCAATGTATTAAATTGAATCATGTAAAGTAGTTTTCTGTAATGTGACATTAATTTGGTTATTTCTCTACTCTAATTTGAAATCCAAGGATAAAAAATTGCCCAATGTTGAAATGGCTATTCCGTACATACCATGCCATTCTTGTTGTTTGTGATTTGAGTATTCTCTGTCTGATAGCTTGAATGTTGACTTGGTGTTCCATTTAATTTTTATTTTGTCTGGAAGTTAATATTGCCATCAACTGAAGTTAAATTCAAAAATAGTCATTCCTTCATTGTAATTGTAATCTTTTATTGTACATATTTGGTTTGGCATATAATTTGAATCACATTAGGCCTAGACCTTTATCTCCAAATACCACCCTTTCTATGAGAATGTTGATAGATCATGGCCAGCAGAACATCTAAAAACAATACTTGTTTTGTTCTTTTCTAGTGGAATTCATTATGCCTCCAACTCATGTACTCTGCCTTGAAGCCCGTGGCGGCTGGTGCAATGCACGAACTGAAGCGTCAGAATGGGCTTGTTCCCGCCCTCCCAGTGGCATCGGCGATTACAGAGCGCTTAAACTGCCTCCTGCCAGGCATGAGACCAAGTTCTGGTTTGGTGGCCGGGAACGGGCAGGACCGATCGACCACAGACCGTGCCTTTATGTTCAGCGAAGCGGCCCGGAGGGAGACATATGGGAGGTGGCCCCACATGAACTACAAGTGTGTATACCAATTTGGAAGGATTGAAATGAGATTGTTTCCCAAGTGCAAAATATCTTAGTTGTATTATAATCTGATGGTGCATGAGACTCATGTGCACAAGCAATTCACCTTGAGAAGATAGTAACTAATTTTTAATGAGCCGGTATCTATTTCTGGCTGATTTTAGTGGCTTCATGAATTTTTAGACTGAAAGGTTAAATGCATCATAATTGCCAGGCCAGGGTACTCTTTTTGGATTTTAAATTTCAAGTCGATTTCTTCTGAGAAATTTCCCCTTTTCCATCGATTGTTACTTGGAACTATGGTGAATGTTTTGCTTCAGTCCAAATCTTAATGGATAGGTGTGTTATTAGTAAATTTTGTTAGTAGGTCTTTGCTCAGAAAGTTTTTGCCAATGGGCCATAGAGGGATAAATTGGAGAATTTCAGGGGAATGTTGTTCACTGGTGTTTAATATCAGATTTTTAGAATGTAACACGAGAATGTTTTTTTTTTCCTTCAGATGGGCTTTGCCAGATCAAATGGCTCAGGCTGGCTTCTACCATCAGCCCAGCTCTACAGGAGATGATCGTGCCATGTGTTTTACCTGTAATGTCTGCCTAGTTTGTTGGGAACCTACGGATGAACCATGGTATGCTGTGGTATTTTGTAGGGTTTTTATATTTGTAGCTACCTTAATTTATGGTAGACTCATCACTTACATGGTTTGCAGTTGGCAGGGCCATCCTGTTCTGCTGCCACATCTAAAAGTTAATATTTTTTTGTGTAAATTGCCTTAATATTTACCCCTTTTAGGAGACAAATAATTAATATGAACTAATATTTTTTTGTAACAAAATGGCTGTATTAAAATAAGCATTTTGTGTCAATTTGACTTTAAAATACTTGACGAGCAAGCATTGACGACACGCAGTTCAACTAGGTTTTTGGATACATAAGTGCATATACTGGGAAGAAGTTCTTTATATCATTGTGTTACACATGGTTTGTAGAAAAAGTATTGGGAAAATTTTCTTAAAAATAGATTTATTTCAGATATTGCTACAATTCTCAAAATTCTTCCACGTACATCTCTTGAGCGTTGGCTTACTATTTCCAGGGGAATTTCCGCTACTCAAATGTGGATTCTGTTCCCATAAGGACCGGTTGGTCCCTGGAGATGTTGTACCCTTAAGGATCGGATGGTCCTTATGGGTACAAGGCTGTGACAGAAGGCTAGAAGGCCAGTCACAGAAGTTAATATACATGGGTGACCATTAATATGATACAAGAGGAATAGCGCTGGACCCATTACTTAATCCTGTGGGATACCAGCGTACACTTGTTTTGTAGGCGAATTATCTAATTCCATTTCTGTTAAGGGAAACACATTTTTGCCGATCACTCAAATATAATTTGATTCAATCAAAGGATGTTCCTCTTTTACCAAAGCTTGAAAGAAGACATTGAGTGTTTATTTGGTCAAGACCTTGGAAAAATTAATATTGTGAAAGGAAAAGATTGGACATCTGCATTCAGTCAGTCTTCAAATTGAAGCATGAATTATTGGAATAATGACTGTTTACTTGTAATCATTATGTGAAATAGTCAGTCCTGTCGGTTACCATGTCAATTAGAATTTATGCTTGAAAATTGTAGAATTACTTTTGCAAATTCATTGAAAAAAGTCCGTTGTACTAATTTCATAGTTACTATTGGTGTACAAAGAATAAACATCCTGGAAATTTTAAGCGACAAATGAAAAGGATTTTGTAGAAGTTAACATCTGGTGCTTTCCCGGCGTAATTACTTCATGAAATTTTCTCGGGTCTTCCACTGGGTCAGGGGTTCCATGTTGGCCAAGGTTTCGATGCCCGACTCATGTATCGTTCTCAGGGGAGATCTACCCTGAGGACGATGCACGAGTCGGGCATCGAAACCTTGGCCAACATGGAACCCCTGACCCGGTGGAAGACCCGAGAAAACTTTATGAAGTAAAAGGATTTTTATGGAAATTGGAGCTGGAAACCTTGAGTTGTCAATGCTGATTTCACTTGCCATTAATGAAATGGTATTATTAGTACAATTATAATTTTTGTTAATAATCAATAATTTTTTTCTCATTTAATGTGCACCTTCAAGTTGGCTTACTACAGCTATGCATATATCCAATGCAAAGTTTTCTCTCATGGGTGTAGAGTTAACATGGGTGGGCATCAGGCTGATCATTGGCCCGTTTTTCTGAATTATTCTAGGCTTAAATAATATTATGTAATCTTTGACCTTTTGGAGTTCATTAGTATCTTAGGTTCTCAAGAGACTGGGGGTTAGGTTTAGTTAAAGCTAAGCATTAGATCATTTCCCTGACTAAGAACTATAAAATCAATGTATGTCCATTAATGTACTAGTATACCTATATATTACTCTAATTTAACAATGATAAACCCATGAGCACTAAAGATACAAATATTTCTTTTGATATTTGTATTTATCATATTTTTTATGAGCTCATGGTTAAGATTCGAGATCTGTTCAAAAAGTATCGTGACTTTTGTGTTTTTTAAATAATTATTTATTTGTCCATGGATATCTGTTTTGTCCCCTTCAAAGTAATCCTCATTAGATAACATGCACTTGTGCCAACATTTTTTCCAATCTTTGAAGCACTTCAAAAAATCATTTTTTGTGATCTTGTTCATCTCCTCCTTTGATGCAGTCTTTATCTCGTCAATAGTAGCGTAGCGTCGTCCTTTCATGGGCCTCTTCAGTTTCGAGAGCAAGAAAAAGTTACTGGGGGCCAGATCTGGGGAATACGGTGGCTGCGTCATTATTAGTGTTGTGTTGCTTTTGGCCAAAAATTTGCGTGCAAATAACGATGTGTGAGCAGGGGTGTTGTGGTACTTTTTGAATAGACCTCGTACATCTATGCACTAACTGGAGGAAAATATGAAAATCGGTAAATTAAAGTGAATTTTGTTGTTAGCACTATGTGTGGGTGTAATAATGTAGCAGAGTTGGTTGAAATTTAACTTCAGGTGCCTTGGACTTATGTTTTTTGGGGTCAATTTGCAGGTCTGAGCATGAGCGCCATTCTCCAGCTTGTCCATTTGTCAAAGGGGAGTATACACAGAATGTCCCCCTCTCTGTCACTTTGGCGACATCACCAGCAACCCCCCTGAGGATAACGTCTGGCCCTAATAAGACTCCTCCACCTTTCAACTCTCCCCCTGTTGTCCTGGGAACTTCTTGCATCTCTGGTCTAATAGCGACAGCCACAGTTTACGGAGACCCTTTCACACCTCCACTTGTGAACGTTTGGAATGTATCTGGGCAGCTCAAGGTAAGACCTTTACTTAATACATTTTATCACCTTTAAAAATTAAATTTATGCTCTGTAAATGTGTCTGAGAAAATTCTGAGCTACAATAATATCTCATTTAATGTTAGTTTGTTTAACATCGGTTAAGTAATTACGGTTCAAAATTACATGGTATGCTAATTTAGTAATGCATTGGTTTAACATAAGAACAAAATGAGAACATGTTAATCCCCCAAAGTTTTGTTCAGCACAAGCTTAAAATGTACCTAAGTCTCAACTGCTTCTTATCTCATTACTTGAAGTCATACCATCTACAAGATGTATGTTCCTGGTCCTAGGCTGCTGTTTTACATATCACTAAATAAATCCATTTTTAAATGTGCTGAAAACCATTTCTTTAGTTATCCAGTGAATAAATAATTCAATTGCAGCCAAATAAATGGTGGAACTTCTGTTGAGGCATAATCAATAGCTCTCTGGAATCATGGATTATGTACATCAAAATCCATGGTTTTGTGTATCAGTTGTTTGTGATTCCATCGATACATTAGATTAGCAATTAATATGAAAGAATACTTCATTTTATGATGGTTCATGGAATGATGCATCTTTAAGGAGCTCTGTTGTAATGCAGCATATGCCTTTATCAAAGGGATAATCGAAGAAGTAGGGTTTTTAGATGTGTTTCTTTTTTAATTCATCGTAATGCATACAAAGTAATAATGTGTTTATGCAAACACCTCTTTAGTTTTAGAATAAAATGGTTACTAATTTTTTTCATCAGTTGACGATTTCTTTGCAGAATAGCAGTTGTACGAGGGCAGTTCAATAAGTACCAGTGTTAGAAATGAAGAAACCATTTTTTCAAAAACATTTATCAACATAGTCCCCTTTTAGAAAGATACACTTCTCCCAACGTTCCTGCCATTTTTTTACCCCCTCCGAAAAATAGGATTTGTCGATTTCTCCAAAATACGCCTCTCTCTCGGCGATAATTTTCTCGTTTTAGGAAATTTTTTCCCGTGAGCCATTTCTTCATGTTAGGGAATGAGAAAAGTCGCAGGGAGCCAGATTGGGTGAATACGGGGGGTGCGGTAGCAATTCATAACGTAGTTCATGTAGTTCATGAAGTTGACAGCTGGATCAGGTTGTTGTCCGCTGTGAGCAATTGTGGCACCCATCGGGCCGACAATTTTTTCACCGCCAACTTATCATGTAAAATATTAATTGCCGTTCCGGTCGACACACCCACGGCCTCTGCTACTTCGTGCACTTTTGTTCGTCAATCAGCGAGAATCATGGTGTGGACTCTTTGAATGATTTCCTCGGTAACCATGTCTGCCGGGCATCCTGGTCGCTCCTCATCAAAAACAGATGTTCGCCCACGTTTAAATTCGTTGAACCATAATTTAACTGTGGTCATAGATGGTGAAGTGTCCCCATAAACAGCATCCAACTTTGCTTTCATCTCCATGCATTTCTTCCCATCCAAAAACAAAAAGCGAATTTCTGAACTATACTGCTCTTTTTCCATCTTAGCAAAAATCATTAAACACGTCTTACTCGAATGGCTGCCAAATTCAAACTAACCTTTAAATCAGTCTGAAATTTGTTTCACCGTCGTTTGATAGAGGGTGGCAGCACACGATGATACCATAAACTTCCCTCAGGAACGCCCTTTGTTGTCAAACGCGGGTACTTATTGAACCGCCCACGCACACAGACCTAAATGACATTCAGGGGGCTTAGTGGACAATTAGTCTATTTGCTTTTGTGACTTTAAATCTGAGAAGCCCAGGAAACTCAGGGCATTTCTTAAATGCTGAATTGTTTCACTCCCTGATTTACTGATGCACTCAATCCTCTTTATTCATTTGCAGAAAGAGGCCTCATTTTTTGTTGTTCCTCCAAATTCTCTGCAAAACCTCTCGTCCTGCTCAACGGCTGGAGTTGGTCCTCTTTCCCACATGAATGTAGATTTGGCTGCTGGAGAACAGTCTATGATTACAACGGATAGTGTAGCATCATCAGTTCAACAGCCATTAATGAAAACAATGGGGAATATCAGCCTAATAGCAGCATCTGCCAGTACTTCAGGTTAGACATTTGATCTAGTTTTGATTATAATACTATTGTAAATTCTTCTAATTCCATTGCTATTGCATTGCATTTATATTTAAATTGTTAAATTATGCACTGTTTTTTAGTTCACAAGTCTATTGCCATCAAAGCATTTGTCAAAACAAAAATCTCATCAACATTTTTATTTTTAATCCTTGCTCAGCTAATGGAGTATCTTTGGAGTCTCATGCTTCAAAAATCTTGTAAGCTTTAATGCAGAAGATTGCAAAGATTCCCTCATAGCTTAGAGATGGTTATTAATACAGGCCTTGAAGGATCCTAACACTTTTTATTAAAAATATCCTGGTTGATTAAAAGTATTTTGAAATGTAATATAAAAATGATGTGTTAAGTACAGGGTGATAAGTAAGATTTGTTTGCAAGGCTTGAGCATGTTTAA
Organism: Hetaerina americana; assembly: GCF_022747635.1. NCBI lineage: Eukaryota > Metazoa > Arthropoda > Insecta > Odonata > Calopterygidae > Hetaerina > Hetaerina americana. Next base: position 47,997,752 of record NW_027287538.1, on the reverse strand, counting down.
TCATTATCATGTACTACTTCAGTTTCTTAAGCCACAGATTAGAATTATATTTTACATATAAATTTAAGCTAAGTGGCTCACAACTTAGCTGTTCCTCCATGATTATGGCCTCATTCATAGAACCTTCAATGAATTATCTGTGGTTGCTGCTTTGGAAAGCACGGCCTGATGTGGTGATTCTCTATCAACTGGTTTGCATTGAAGGATATCACCTTTTGGGGCAACATGATAAGTAAGGGGGGATCGAGATGGTGCAGTGGCTATCATACTGGCTTCCCACCCAGAGGGCTCAGGTTTAAATCCCAGCAGCTTCGAAAATTTTTGGTGGTATCTTGATCCCTACTTGAGGTGCTTTGTGGAGGGCACTCAAAGTGAGTGTGCCATCTGTTGGATGGGATGTTAAGCGGTGGACCCCTTGGCACCTTTCGTTAAGATTAAGCAAATGCCGTCGCCGGGGTTCTGTCCACCCTTCATCCTTTCCTGTCCATCCGTAATGGCGCAAATGACCTCAACTGTTGGTCACCTCCAAAAAAAAGATAGCTAACCTAAATGTGTGGAAAATATGATCGTGATATAAATTGATTCAATTTGTGTTAATCAAAATATTTAAAAGACAATTAATTGGCTGTGATTAAGTTACAAATTACTTCTCCTTTTTCATTCCTAGTAAATAATTTGAGTTTTTTTAGCAATGGAAAGTAAATATTTTTCTGTTTTTCAGCCATTTTTAAAAAGGGGGTAAATAAAGTTTTACAAGAACATAGAATTACCATCAAGTGAATAGCTGAAAATTTTGTCAGAAAGCTAAGCCAATCGTGTAGCAAGGAAAAAACTAATTAGTGAAGAGTGAGGACCACTGATTCGAATTCATATTTGTCAAATGGTATCCATTGAAGTAATGAATTCTAGATAGTTGATGACTTAATTTGTTTCACGGTAAAACTATATATTTGCTTACCTTCAAGGATAAAATGGAATGTATAGAGATAATGAATGTGAAGGAAACAATAATGGGAAAGTATGGATTTTACAAAAATGTTTGAATTAGTATGGCAAATACTATTGACATCTTTTGATTTGTGAAATTAAAAACTTTTAAAGAAATCCTAGGTATTTCAATTTTTTTTAAGTATAACAATATTTCTAAGCATTTAATGATCTTTACGACTGCGATTTTACTAAAATTTTAAGGCCCTAGGAAGAGAATATAGCGTTGATAATCTGCAAAATGATTAATCCAAAGTTAACTTTACGTTGTTTTGAGCTGTTATCATGGTGGGGTTAATTTTGAATACTTGTACATGATGAATCAGTAATTGCATTTCATATTGATTTTGTTAGGGTTGTAAGTGGGTTTTAAGGAGTCTCAAATAAAATTGGCTGTAGTTTTTGACTCTTTGCAAGGGAAAAAATTGCATTTAAAATTCAGACCACTCTGTTGTGTTTTATACAAAATCTGACATAGTATGTAGTTTATTAATACTTTAAGATTATCATTTTTGAAAGCCCATGCAGAATTGGTAGAAGCTGTTAGAAATAATTAACAATTTCATTCAGACATTTTTATATAAATTTGTTATTGTTTAGTCATTATTATTAAGGATCATATCTTTAAGTATTAGTGTGATGGCAATCCTCATGAAGACTGTTACTGTGAAAATGTCAATATACTAAAGTGCTTGGGGCCTAACACTTGGAAAACATGAGTCACATGCCTTTCAGTCTTTAGAATACTAGTGTCATGGTAGGTTAGAGATTAAAGTATGGAAATGCAAGGCAAGCATACTCCTGTTTTGCATCACATCGGCAGGTTGGTAAAACAGAAATGGGAAAATGGACTATGTGCCTATATGTTGGATTGAAAGACCCATTTTTTTTCTTTTGCATAGTTTCTGGCAAAGCAAACATAGAAATGCCAGCATTTAAAAATCCATCTTATCCGTGGGTGCACACTCTTGAGGCTGCCTTCATGGTAATTTTATTTTTGCAGAAGAATTCATTTTTATGTTTATTTTTTTTACAGAGCTTACCCATTGTTTTAACGACAATCTTATGGGTGTGAATGTGACAGCTTTGACCATAGTGGGATCTTCATACCATCAGAGTCGCAGTGCAAGTGGTCCCTCGGATGGACAGAACACTACGCGACCTGCCCTGATAGTGGGCATAACATCCCAAAGCAACTTCTTGGACCCTTCAGCCAATCCACCTCCACGGACAGCTTCATTTTCCACTCCCTACCTTTTAGTGTACAACCTCCCTCACTTGGCAGGCAGTCAGGGTCTCAGCGGTCCATCGGCCGGTGAAGGATCAGTCACTGCCTACAGACGGGAAGGGGCACGCCCGGACACGGAAAGATCTGGGAGTTCCTCCGGGACGAGGCAGGAGAATTCCATCACAGCACCCATGTTCCCGAAAATATTGGTGAATGAGGATGCGGCAAAAGACCTGATAGCTGATGTTGTCGATTGCATTCCCTTCAAGTTGGAATCGTTTTTGTCCGACTACGGCGGTTTGCATGTGCACCCCAACAACGAACCAATCGACCTAATGTTTGAGGAACTGGGTGCTCCGGGCGAATCAGAGACTTCGGTTGAGGGTACCCCGGACACCAAAAGGCCCAGTGTGTGGGAGGGGGGTGGTGGTTGCAGCAGTGGGACATCGGCAGATGCCAAGCGTCTTGGCATATTTCAGTGCATGCCCGTTCATGTGGAGGGCAAGAGGGGATGCGTGTGGGGGCTCTATCCCACGTGGGATGGAGCGCATGTGTTGGTGGTGACCCTTGATGAGGGCGGAGGGGGTGGCTGTCACCTGCTCCTCTATGCCTTGGAATGTGCAGGCGAGGGGGTCAGGCTGGGGGCATGGCCAGTAGTGTCCCGCAAACTGGTGGGAGAGGGACTCTGTCCTGTTGAGGTAGGTGTGCTGCCTCCAGAGGGTGACGATATGGAGAACTCCGCATGCACTGGTCCCACCGGCCTTGCGTCTCTAATCTGCACCGATGGTGTCCTTAGGGTGATCGACATGTCCACGTTGAGGATAGTTTCCATGGCAAAACCTGGGAAGGGAAAAGTTTTCGTCTCCGCAACATATTGTAACAGTGAGTAATTTCTTGAACTGGTAATAATTATACTTTTGACATTTAATACAGGCTGTCATAAGTGTAAATGGTGAAATAATTCCAATATTCCCTTTTAAAAATTTTATGTATTTTGACTGAGATTTGCATCATCTTCAAGTACAGGATGAAACAAGTGATTTGTCTTACGTACCCTTGGAAACAAGGAGGGGAGGGAAAGGGTGAATGGGGATGGAGAGGAAGTTCGATGGTGTAGCAGTTCCTTGTTTCCTTGTGGGCCTTGTTTCAGTGTGTGTATTTAAGGTGGCACTTGTTTCACTGTGTACTTGCAGATGATACAGTAACTTTGGCAGCTAGGATGAAATAAATTAAACTTATAAATTGGAAAATTTGCATGTATTTCACCATTTTGTTCAAATCCCACTGCACCATGATCTGGCCTGAATCATCTAATATTATGAATTCAGGTCTTATTAAATTTTATATTGTGTATCAAATAGTGCGACCATGTGAATTTTTGGATACCAGATCTTCTTGGTAAACTTAGTTGACCCTGGGAAAAGAGCTGCCCCACCATGCTTAAATTTCTAATGCCTTGGGGCATAACATGAGATATACACTTGTCTATTAAATCAACCTTTGGGTTGATGACAGTTGGGAACAGTGCCTTTTCTTTCCCTGATGAAGCTTTTAAATATTGACTGACTGCTAATAAGGGATGAGGCACCAAGATTCATGATGGTAGGTTTTTCTTGGTAGGAAAATGTATTAATAGAGAAATGAAGAAAAAAATAAATTTAGTTATTTAAATTTACTGCAAAATATTATTATTGGAGGCAAAGCAATAATTTATTTGTCTGTGTGGTTTGGTATGTGAATTAAATTTTATGGACGTCCTGGTATAGATTTTTCTCAATAGCTATGAGTTACGCATTTGAGTCCTGCAATGGTGCTCCAACTCTGGCTGTGGTCCCTTTGCCTTCAGTCTATAATTCGCGAGGAAAATTCTGTAGCATTTCTGCATGATCATTTTTGAGCAAGAAAATCATTTGTGTTAAGAAATGTATTTGATTTTTTTCTGGTATTAATACTTGGGCAAATGAAATATAGATTCTCAAATGAGAAATGTCATTCTGATGACATAAGTACAAGTACAAATTAATCACCTCTCCTGTGATTTTCTTTCCATTGTTCTACATAATCCCTTCATCGCTAGTCATCATAAAGCATAATAATATGAAATAAGTGGAAAAGGTAAAAGATATCTAAAGGAATAATTGGGTTCAGGGAAACTATAATTATCACTTAACACAATTAAGAAAGGTGCACGTACCCTGAAACATGTAATGTGGTAAACAAGTTTATTCTATCATACTGGAACATTATTGAGTCTATATTTTCTGCATATGGTAGATACTCTGCATGGAAACCACAGGAAGAAGTAACGCGCAAACTAGTGTGTACATTAATCTTGTAATTATCAGTTAATTTGTCTGTTGTTGTTGGAGCACATTAGTTTGCTTTTGCCCTGCCATGTTATAATGGGATACAGTGGTTCAGAGTTACATTGAGCAATTTCAGACTACTTGCTTCTCACGCACAATTTGGTGACTTTCAGTTCAGCTGAATAAGTTATCTGTAGCTAAATTTGTACCATCATTGATGTCTACTATTCTGAATAAGTGTATTCAAACCGTTTCAGTCATTTTTTTAAAGTATATTAAACGATCCAAATACATATTACTGACATTAATGTTGCTAGGCATTACTTGGTTGAGGCATTGCATTACGGAAGAAAAATACTGGTAAACTTTATTCACTTATGCAAAACACTAGCTAATGTTTTGTGGGGATCGAGATGGTGCGGGGGCTACCGCACTGGCTTCCCACCCAGAGGGCCCGGGTTCAAATCTCGGTGGTGTTGAATATTTTTCAGTGGTATCTCGATCCCTACTTGAGTTGCTTTGTGGAGGGCACTTAGAGTGGTACGCCATCCGTCAGATGGGACGTTAAGCTGCGGACCCCTTGGCGCCTTTCGTAAAGAGTAAGCCAATGCCGACGCCGGAGTTCTCTCCACCCTTCATCCTTTCCTGTCCATCCCCTATGGTGCGAATGACCTCAGTTGTCAGTCGCCTCCCCTAAATACTACTACTACTATGTTTTGTGCAACTCAACAAATATCTGCTATTTTTGCTACACTATTTTCTCTTTCAATTGAATGTGATACAAATCAACTTATTTACATTGATGTGACTTACAAAATGAGGTTGAATGGGCTTTTATAGTGGATCATGCAGTTGCGGTTACAACACCTAACAATACTGATTTGTTCTTAATTCTGATAGTCTACCACTAGTTGAAATTTTTCCAGGCCTCATTTTTTGCTCTACTTAAGTGGAAAAAAATCAAAATTATTATTATTTAACCTTTTTATGTATTCTTTCAACTTTCACTATGCTCACCATACCAGAGGTGCAACAGAACTGACTCTTGAATGTGGCTGAATCTACATCCTACCCTGGAAGCCACCAAGGGGATGTGTGGCAGGGGAAGTGAGGGTGCTAGCCATTAGAGTAATTGGCGTACTAGTTCAAGTTGTAGTACATTATGCTTTCTTCTAGTGTGATCTTGAATTGTTCAAGGGAAAATTCTCACTGCAGTCTAGGTAGTTCTGCAATGGGTTAAGGCACTCTGTCAGCTGTGAGATTTGAAGTTTAATCTTATGTTTCTTTTTAACCAGGGATGTTTTTCTGCATCAGGAAAATCCAAAAGTGTTGAGATAGTTGAGCTCTCAGGTAAGGTGATGAACACAGTAAGTTGTGTTCCATAGAGGTTCAGACTGAGTGCGTGTGTTTCCTTTCGGAAAAAGACTGAAATTGAGTTGGACAGGATAACCAAAGTGAGAAAACAGGGATACTCAAGAGCAAACACAATGCAGAATAAAGATAGGAGTCATGGTCAAACTCTGACTGAGGTGATAGATCAGAGTCAGTAAGGGTATTTCATTGGTAGTATCATTTAGGCCTCGTTTATTATGTATCAGTCCCAAGGGAAATAAAAGTTGTAAATTTTAAACAATAGGTGTGAGTGAGGTCGTGGGATAGAGCACCATCATTTTATTCAACTGGAAAGTGGTAATGTTGCAATAACATTTTACAATACAATCGGAGAGGCAGGCTACAGAAATGCACGCAGTTCAAATGAGAGCTGCCAAAGCTCAGGAGATTAAGGCCCTCTTGGAGGTTGAGCTGATAAAATTAGAAGTGGCACTAAAGAAAAACGAGTTAGAGCAAAAATTTCAATAAAATACTTGATCCAAAATCTAGTAAGCTTATTTCACATGCTTAGAAACTGAAAGACATGTTTATCTTAGGTATTTACTTAAAGTCCAATCCTAGTTAAGTTGATGAAAATAATCAAAATAAGGCAACTGAATGTGGCTGTATCCCAATGCCTCTCCTTCAAAATCTTCATTGTTTTCTACTTCTGCATGATTATCAGTTTGGTAATCATTTGCCTTTGCTTTTATTGCTAAATTATGTACTGAAAAAGTAACTATAACTGACATTGCTGTTTTTACAGGAATTCTCATGCCTATAGATGAAATTGGGAAATGTCGCTTCCATATTCCAAACAATCTTTCAATTACATTTCTTGTTTTAATATGGCTGCCATTAAATAAATATTTTTCTGGTCTTCTTGGAGTCAATAAATACTTCTTCAATCCATACCCAGAATCCCCCAGTAATAGACCATACTACAGATATATGTGACTGTGACTAAATCAATTCATTATTGTTCTAGGTCTGGAGAGGCTGTGTGCTTGTACAAACAAGGGCTCGCTGCATTTCTTTGTGCTCCAGGGTGAGGAGGAGGGGGGTGATAGTGGGGGAAGGGGTGAGCAGGAGGAGGCGGGTTGGGAGGGAGGAGAAGATGGGAGCGTCGATTTATCCCCACCCTCCTCTCCCTATGCAGGGGGTGTGGCGCCCTCTCCTCCCCCACTGAGCAGCGCAGCAAGCTCCCCCCTCATTGTGCACAGCTCACCCCTCACACTTGCCCACCTTCACCAGCTGCATCTGCTCACGCAGTTTGAGAACCTTGTGCCTTGTTATGCCGCCACCGTCCCCCCATGCTGGCTGGAGATGATGCAGGCCCAGAGGCAGAGACGACACCCCCAGCACCTCCAGAGGGGTGATGAGGTCCAGCACACCCGTAGCTGGAGGCTGCTCCAGGACGGGTGAGTTAAGGCTCTTATGTGTGTTCGAGTGGAGACTCTGTAGAGGGCAGGCTCCCTTGGGTGCACTGTACAAATTGAGATGACGATCTTGGTGGTTTTCGATTGATGTGGTACCCCAGTTGGTCGAGCATTTGGTTGGGCTATCTATAGATGATCCTGGCTCATTGTTCATAATGTTTTCTTGGCGCATGTGTGTGTGTGTGTATGCTTAGTAAAAATGTACACATGTGCCCCTCCTGCCAACATCTTTACTCAGTTGACAGCAACAGTGCTTTGGTACTGAAGTCTTCTCACTGTCTAACACTTACCTCTCCCCATTGATGGCTACCGGCTGACCAGCTTGGAGCTTTCTAAATTTCTTATTATTGGCTATAGGTATTTACTTAACTTTACTGGTACAGGTTTCAGATAAGGTACCTGTCCTTCATACTGTGACACATAATTATAAGTTTTTGGAGTCACATTAATAAATAATATTGTACTAAAGACAAAAATTTATGACAAATTAATTGATGTATTTTTTTCTCCTGAGAAATACCATCTATTTCTTAAATAATTACAGATGGCACCATACATCTGCAGCATGTCATTTTTTTATTACCTTCTTGTGAAATAATTTAATAAAAAATGCAATGATTCTTTCCTAGATTTTTATGTTAATTATTCTTGGGCATAAAAATTGAGTGTTCAATTTGAGAAATATCTATTAGTCTGGGATTGTGAGAAACCCAAATAGTTGTAAAATTATCATCCTTCTCAATATTTAATTTTCGTAGTCAGCGTAATGTTTATGCATTGAATTTGGATTTTATAGTCCCTAATTTTGGGTATATTCTCTTTTTCTTTTAGTATGTGTAATAGTTAATAGTCATGTTGAATAAAACTCTAGAAATGCACCATACTGTTTGGAATAATTAAATGACGATATGTTTTGAAGTTATGTTCCAAGAATAAGTGAGGATATGCTTGCAGGATGTTTCATGCCAAACTTCTTTTTGTAAATGATAATAATAATAAACACTTACTGATATCCTTTCAAACACATTCTCCTGTTAGATTATGAGGCAATTGTTATTAAGGGAAGAGCTTATTTGGGGTATTTTGGGGTAATATTTATTAAAAATTGTTTTATTTTGACTCTCTCAGTATTGTTCGGTTTTAGAAATTCTTTTTTAGAATCATTTGGTCATTTAACATGATGAAACTCTTGATTGCAGTGCGACTTGGGATGAACATGTTTTTGAGATCACGTTGCCGAGAAGTTGTTGTGTTGGCCATGTTGATGTGAAGTTTTCCCTTCATCCTGCCAATTTAACCCCTCCAAACATAGAAATTACATTGCTTAAACAGAATGCCAGTGGGATTGGCCGTAAAGGAAAGAGATGTACGCCAGCCGTTGATGAGGGTATAGACTTCAACATACACATGCTCAATGATGACAATTTTAAAGGTCAGTATAATATTACAATGCATGCTATTGGTATTTATATGAAGTATTATGGATGAACAATATATATTTATATTTGCTTAATTAGTGAATTCTTCTCCAGTCTCTTGATTAGGTGCATTGATGTCTTTGATTCTATTATTATGTTTCCTTATAACCACCAAATTCATAACTTTGTTTACCCTGAGTCACCTAATCATTTCTAAGCTGATAAGAAATGTAATTGGACCTGGGGAAAACCTGGTTAAATTCAATGCTTAATTTGATCATGTTGACTCTCTTCTGATTTCACAGAAATTTTATGCATTTTTCTTTACAGGGCCAACAGAAAATCCAGTCACCTCTGAAGAATATTTGAAAGCTCATAACACTGAAATATTATGTGGACCTATAAACATTGTTTCATGCCTGGATTTAACAGTTGAGGGAGGCACTGTTACACTGACCAGTCCAAAGTTGTTCCAAATCCGTGGCAGAACGTTGCTAGTGCATATCAAGTCGGTCCCTGATAAAGAGGTGAGAGAGAGCCGCATCATTCCGAGGTTTTGTATGAATCTAATTCATTGTCATATGCAGAGATTTTCTTATATACTCCAACATAAGCCTTCTTCCAATTCCTATAGCAATATCTACATGCATATTTTATTGTGTCATGTGAGATAATTTTTAATGGGGTGTCCATAAAGTCAATGGAACCCCTGACATCACTTAGGGAGTAAAATAATTGAGTCAACTATTACGTTGAAATTTTGGTCCAAAGGTTCCCATTCTTCTTTTGGTATGCTGTGCAGACTGTGGAAACAGTATGCTAGAGTGGAACCTCGTTAAACGAACATCGTTCTTTCCGCAATCTTTCTCGTAAAGCAAAATCAAGCACTCGTTTAGTGAAACAACTTTTCCCATATAAATTAATGTAAGATACAAAAATGCATTTCGTGTCGAAAAAAAAATTATGCCTAGGTTTATTCAAAGAAAATTATTTATGAGGGCTGTCCAGAAAGTAACTAACGTTTTGAATTAAAATATGAACCTAGTGGCAAGACAATATTTCATTATATCTATTTGAAAGTTACATTCTTAAACTATTTTTCTACAAGTCACCATTCTAATTGAGGCATTTATCATATCATGATGATACAGAAGCTTTTCAATTCCATATCTGAAGAAATATGTCTCCTTACATTTTAACTACTTGTTTACACCAGCTTGCAATTCTGCATCCCTGTCAGAGTGCTGTGTTGCTAACCATGTTCAGCGAGAAATCTTAAATCAGCAATTTTCACGAACTTTGAAATTCACCATCTGTTCGTCCGTCACAAGGCTAGGTCGACCACTGCAGTCCTTGTCATGAACATTGGTGTGGCCATTTTTAAACTGAATGCACCACTGCCTCACTCTGCCTTTACTCATTGTTCCATGTCTATACAAAATGATTGTTTAGGGGCCTGAACAGACTAAAATCAATCGGGGCTAAGTTATGACTGTACGGTGGATGCTCCCAAGAATTCCAAATGAAATGTTAATAACATTTTCTTTGTATGATGTATCCCATTCCATTCAGATTCAGTGATGAACTTAAAAAATCTACAGTGTTTCAAATAGAAGGTGTCTCTTGTAAAGTATTAAAATTCTATGCCAGAATGTTTCATGTTGTTGACTCATTTGTTGTAAAAAGAAACCGGTATTTTTGTTTTAGTTTTGCAGCTCATTTGATCATGATGCTCATATGTACTAAAGTGCTTTCTGGCAAGGGTAGGTGGCTATTGCTTCCCACTTGTGCAATTCTGATTTGGGAACATGTTTTTAATTTTTTCCTCTTGGTGTTTCTATTCCAGAATGTCCTTGGCAGAGGTGGAGATGAAGGTGCTTCAGCTGCACCAAGGAGGTCAAGGGGGGCAGATGGTTCAAAGGGCAAGGATACACCTACTGAGCGTCAAAGGTACATGACTGGTATGGATAGACTCCCTAGTGTCGGGAAGTCAGTGGAAGGCTATCGAGGTTGTGACTGGCTCCATGAGATCTCAATCACCATCAGGAAAACAAAGGCTACTGATATCCCCAGGGAGAGGTGAGTGTATCCAGAGGAGAAATTCTATTTTGGAGTAGTGATTGGAATTTCTCTCTTCACATTGATAAAACTTTCAATCATTTGGATTTGTAATAAGATGTGCATAAATAAATGAGGGATGTGTACTGAAATCTAAGTAATAAAGAACATGTAGGTTTATTGGAAAAGTGATTCCTACGATTTCTGACCTGAGTACTAGGGTAAGGATAACTAGTTTTCTTGTCTCAAGCATCGGTATTTACATGCCCTGTATTCCAGCTTGTTTAGTTGAAATTTGCATGAAGTAAATAACTTGGTTTTAATGATATTAACAGCCCTGCCTGAAATTTTTGGGCAAAGTGGCTGTAAAGTCAAAAATATCATGAAATGTAATAAATCTGCTGACCTAGATGAAAGATTGTTCTGCTAGATATTAAAATTTTCATTGGATGCCACCAACACATTAGTATTTGAAAAATGTTACACATGAGACTGCTACTTATAATGGTATTGTCAAATTATTTTTTAATTGATTGAATTCATTCATTAGTTTTTAAAAAGTAATACATTTGCATGAAATGAGAAATGGATGGCTTAAATTAAATTGTTTGACAATCTATCTAACCATTTAAAAGATGAATCAAGAAGTTCACCATTCAAGAAGAATCTATTGCATATCTAGTAAATGACTGTTGTTATAATGTAAATGAATATTCATGTTAAACTTAAGTGTATATTAGTTTCCTGTCATAACTGTATTTGTATTTCTAATTGGGAATAATGTGATCTATATCCCATTGACGTGTATTGTAGACCTTTCATGTAAATTCAATACTGTACACTGTGACTGCTGTACAAGTAAATATATTATTATCATTATCACTTAATGTGGTCTTAAAACATTTTCTGGAGCTATTCTTTGTTTATAATGCCATAATCTTTCATTTATAGGACTCAGCGTTGTGCCATGCTGTCATCAAATTCATTTCTGTGCAAACTCTTGGATCTTATTTGTGAGGACCACGTTGATCCTGTGGAGTCTCTAGCAATACGCCCTTTGGCTTTGGATATCCTCATATGGGTGGTGTCAATTCGTCTCAGTCGACACACAGTGGGAAATTTTGAGGGCCAGTTGGAAGTTCTAAAAGCAGTCCAGTCTTGCCTTGAGCCTTTAGTTCGCCGCTGTCTTCTAGTTTCGGGCCGCAGCATTGCACACAAATTCGTCAAACTGATTGTCATCTGTAGCGAGTGAGTTCTTTTGGGGTTCTGATTTTTAAGTATACATTATTTCTGATAATTTTTATCATCTTTTTTTTTTAATATTTATATTTATCATCATTCATTGTCAGTCCTATTTTTCCCTCATCTTGTGAATGATTGAATAAAAAGTGATAAAAAACAAATCAATTTTAGTCAGCATTTTTTTCAAAGGCATTAGAAAGAGTATTATTACTGTTGTAGATTACACTTTTAGGAATTCAGACTTAGATGATATACTTTTTTACATGCTTGAAATTTGAAGAGTCGATCAAAATTTTAGTAGTGACTGTCAAATTTGGCAGCTGTAGCACAATAGAATCTCTAAATTGAAAAAAATGTTCAAGAAGTGCCGACTACTATAGATATAAAGTTGCCTTTATATTAGAGTTTATTTTCAAAGCTAAGACCAGCCATAAGAAATAAATACTCCATGGTAATTGAGACAAAACGAGTTAACATTAAAGAAAATAGCTTAAAAAGTTAAGTCACAGTTGAAAACTAATACTTTCATTTGAGAAAACATTCTTTTGCCCTAAAAAAAACTCCTTTAATTGGCACGTTGAACTAAGAAGCTGGAGAATGCTGTAACTGCAGACAATATACTCCTAACTTATGTTATGTATTGGTTAAACCAAAAACAATCTTTACTTTTTTATAGTAGTGTAGATGATAAGTGTCACATTAGGGCTTTTAAGAGATAATTTAAATTTAAGTGGAATTGTTGCATGTTACTGTAAGTCAAAGGTAGAATTTCATCAGGCTCAGAAAGCTGAGAAAATCTTAAGTCATTCTAGAACATGCATGTAGTATTTACCAAATAAATTACTCTATGTTCATTGGTATTTTACCTTGATATGGTGTTGTTTCAGGGGTATATGGAGCATGAAAGAAGCAGGAGCAGATTGCAGTGGCACTAGCTTTGATATGAGTGTTCTGCAAGCCCTCTTGAGCTGCCTTCCTGATCTTGGACTCTGCCATTCGGCTGGTGCTCTGCGATGGCTTTTCTTGCTGATTGGGAGGGTTGTGGGATCTGATGGCATGACCCTAACCCTTGTTGGGCAGAAGTGTCTCTCTCTTCTGCTTAAAGTTGCCCAAGAAATAAATCTTAGGACCAATCCTTACCATCTGCTGTTAAGAACGAGGTATGCATGAAAGTGATTATTTAGTAGAATGGGATCATGTCCATAAATCTGCTATTTTGCCGAGTTAAAGAGCAAAACTTTTGAAAATTGTGAATCAGTGTTTGCATATTGAAGTTTACCTTTTGTGTGATCACACTCAATGCTAGTTATAGAACCATATGTTGTATCTCATACTGAAATGATCCAAAACTTTATTTTTGAGTCCCACCTTGAAGTAAAATTAATTAATAATGGAAGTTATATGTACACATTAAATCCTTTGTCAAATGTATCCCTCAGGGGACTGGCTATTTTACATTTTATTTTGTTTTTTTAACATTGCAGTTCAAAAAATATTGTGTGCTATATATTTAAGGAGATAACCCTCTTTAATGTTTAATTTTTTTAAAAATCATTCAGATTTTACATATATTTGTTAATTTTTTAAAGTAAAAGTTGTTTAAGGTAAAGTAAAAGTTGACAGATGGTTGAAGAATGCAATTTTTGCTAATAGCGCTGTAAAAGTTTGGAGTAAATATCTACCGCAGTGTACTGAGGACATAAAACATATGTCATAGCATTTTTATTTTGAGGGATTCAGAACATAGTATTAGCACCTTTTAAAAAACTGAATGTCATTCCATTAATCAACTTTCAGAAATCTGTGTGAATACTTGATACAAATGAAGAAAAACTTAAAGATACCATCTGTGAATTATACTTTTTGCTCACATCAACTCAGCATTTGGGTTCATGTTGTTTCTCTCTTTGCTGATGCCTTAGATTGCAAACTGTTTTTTGCATCCTTCCTTCAAAGAATTTGGTTGGGTAATAGTCGTTTTCATTTGTGATTGTTCACTTAGTGTGATTGATTAATGTGCTCATTTCAGGCCATCACCTTGATGTGTGTTGGCACTAGAATCAACACCAACAAAATACCTAAATTCCCTTCAAACAAAAGTTTTAAACATCCATAATTCTCTGTACGAGATATTGTTGTGGGCAGGCATTAATCCAAGAAGGGGCTAAGTCAGCCCCCTTCCCCTTTGGAGAGTATTCATTGCTTGAATAAAATTCAAAATAAATATCATCTATCTTCCCAAAACTACTTTCAAAACCTGATGTCACTTGGTCGTAGAATTAGCCACTGAAACGTGCATGGTGAACTGTGAATTGGGCAATCAGTTTCAAAGTTAACATGATACAAATCTTTCATTGCCGTAAAAGTGGCTATAAAATTATTTTTCTGAATATGTGAAAATGCCCTTCCCCTCTCATAGAGGTTATATAGATTCATAGCTGCTTGTGGGTGGTGAATTTTTCTACAAGTGAAGTATTTCATGTTGTCCATAGGTGTGGCCTCTATGGTACACCTTTGGAGCCAGAGCAGTTTGATGCGGAGCCTCCTCCGCCAGCCAGTTTCTCATCGTCACCCGTGACTTATGCCACCGTCGTGGGTAGCAGTGCAATGGATGTGGGTACCGCCAATGGCACTGGAGGAAGTGGTGTCACCTCGGGGCCGTCAGGAGGAGTCGATGGTCCAAAAGTGTGGCCAACAGCGACCGAGTCGATGGATTTGGGGGAGCTTCTGCTGGAGGGTGCTGCTGCCATGGGAAATAGCGCCAGTCTTCGTCCAAAGGGAATTGGAGGTCATGTGCGAGGATTGCTGGAGGTGGAACCACTTCACTTCACATGCCATGCAACCAGCGATGGGACACGCATGGAGAGAATGGATCCACGTGAGTTGACTGGGTGAATTACATCCAAAGTGTTGTTTTCTTGTTGGACATAAAGTATACAATGTCACGCAAATTCTCGTTCAATACATTGATACTTTATGTATAGTTCAAGTTAAATTCTTGTCAATGCATTCATTTAAGGATTCTTATATAAATTGTTTACAAGAATGCTCACTTCTCATGTTACGAGTACCTTTCTACAATGGTTTCTTGTTGTAATATTTCAAGTTTAATTAATGTTAAGGATTGAATATTGTGACTTATATGTCAAATTAAAATTTGTTCCTTGGGTGATTAGCGGAAAATTTGTATCCCCTGCATAGTTAGATATCTGAGGCAAATTACAGCATTTGATTTCAATGTTTGAAATGGAAAAAAAATGGGGTTCGACTTGAATTCAGTTTACTCCATTTCAGTTTTAACAGAAATATCACAATATTTGTGTCTATGTTACCCGGAATGACATAATTTATGTTTTGCAGTGAAAATTGCTAATTCTCGTTAATTTTAATTTTTTTTTGTTTAGCGGGAACTGCAAATGGGGTGTCCATGGAAAACTTACTTGAGACCAACAATTTTGGGTCAACTGGATCCGGAAGCAATATGGATATTGATTTTGTAAGTATCCTTTTTAATTTTGATTGTGTGATATTCTTAGAAATACTGTCATGTTTAAGATTTATTTTTCATTTGGGAGCAAACTGACCTCTTTAAATGAGAGTTCCATAAGTATCTATGTATCACTCTGATACATAATTGGATTCACTGTTATTTCTAGAGACCCTCTCTTTTAACTTGAAATCGTTGTTATGAAAAACTTAACAGAAGTTCATCTTCCTCAGTTATTTCTTCTATCTTTGAACTTCTAAAAGGTGTCTGTGAGTTTGTCATCCATCTGATCCCTTTCAAGGCTCTAATCAAAAATTGAAATCATTTCAATTGTTTGTTTTTTTTAATGTCTTGTTGTATAAATTTGCATTGGAGGAAAAAGTACTAATGAGTTTTAATAGAAAGTAAAGTAAAAAAGTAGTGAATATAAATTTAGTAGAATCTCTGAAACTTAAATGAAAAAATAAGAATTGGGTATTAAAAAATGTTAATGCACCAAAAAAAAAGGATTTAGATTTAATATTTGACGAAGAAAGTATTTGTATTCAAAAAAATATTGAATTGACCTCATCTCCAATGTTAACCCTCTTAGTGCGGCGGGCCGATATATCGGCTTTTGTATCCCTGGCGAAAAGTGCGGCGGGCCGATATAATGGCTCTTGCATAGGCTATTGTTTAAATCGCTGTAACTTATGGTTTTTTCTTTAATAATTTATGGTTTTTGTGCTATCGATAGGGTGAATTCCATACAATTATATAACAATTTTTTAGTTTTTTATTAGCAATTTTAAATGCTTTTCAAGTCCCAATTCGACTCAGTGAGATCAGCCTTTTCAACAAAATCAAACTATGCGGAGGCTGACTAAAAAATTTGAAATTCACTGGTTTTCCTTTATTTATTTATAATTTTTTCTACATGTCTTTTTGAGTCTTTCTTATATTTAAATATGGTAGTTTTATTGAAAAATCTTTTAAAAAAATATTAGTATTGTGTCTAAAAATCGAAATATTATTGCTAAAAAAATATTCTTCAAATTTATAATACTGTAATAATTACATTTATTTTTCAGATGATGTAAATGTATAACATCATAATTAACTACAATATTTTATTTTCAAATAAAAAAAACTGCATATGGATTTCTAAACAAATAACTTCAAAATATTTTTGTCCTAAGGTGATACATTTTCCTAAATTACCCTTCGTACTTCTCACTAGTACCCCTGGAATCCCCACCGCACTAAGAGGGTTAATGCAGATGATTGCTCCTGAATCACAGTGACAAGTGTTTTAATTTACAAGACAAAATTGACGAAATGGCTTCATTTAGGGCCTAACGATGCTTCTTGGCTGAATTTGGCTCCTGTTGGGATGGTTTGAGGGACATCAAAGCAGTTAACTTTTTCCAATTGTAATACAAGTTAATTTACTTCCATCAAATTTTGTGTGTGCCACGTGATATTTTTCCAAACTCAACTGAGCTGTGGGTCAACTGACTGTCAATTGTTAATTATTTTATCTGTTTGTACAACAGGTGGAGGAGGGTGGTGAGAGTGGAGAGGAGCCAGAGTATGGCCCAGAGGAGGTGATGAGTAATGGTGCAACTGGCAGCACCTCTGGATCCCTGCCGCCCTGGCGCCGCCTCTTGGCATTACCACCCCCCCAGCAGGTGCTGGTGATCGAACGCATGCACTCTGGTGCTCGGCGTTTTGCTGTCTTAGACTTTGGAGGACCCACCCTGTTGACGGATCTCATCATTCCCGCGTGCTCAGACCTGGTGTCGCTCTCTGTTGATTTTTGGACGTTGGGGGAGGAGGTAGATGGGCACCGTCTTGTTGTGGCCTCGGACATAGGCTCCAGGTCTCTCGTTATGAATGACCTTCAACCGCCTCCCATTTGTAGATTCCTCAAGGTAAGGATAATGGGATGAATTGATTGATTGGCATTAACTTGCATTTTTTACAAAACCACCCATCCTGTAGCTTAAATGAAACAAGTAAAATTGTTGCCTGAAGATGCATGCATTTGCCCGTTGATACAATCGTGTACGATGAAGTAGGTGTTCTCAACAACACACTCTTTAATTTTGCATTTACGTTTCAAGCATTTTAAAAAGTCCCAATACACACATGCAAATGACCAACCGAAGATGTCCATTCACTTCACATATCTCCTTTCCACCAAGTTTCTCCTAACCCCACCAACACTTGCATTCCTAACTGACTTCAGTTATCTCATTCCCCTAAACTCCACTGTTAAGTCTGTTAACTTTTGAGTTTATCATGTGTAGACCTGATATCAGGTTAATATCATTTTTCTTCACGCCAAAAAATTATCATCGTGATCCCCAGATGATCAAAATATGATATACTGAAATAAGAATATATCTTTGGATGTATATATATTCACCCAGGATTCCCTTTAGTTAATATTAAGAGTTCACCAATATAATGGTAATTTCAACTGTAATGGACATAGTTTTCCATCCCTTTATATGTGATGTTGCTGTCATGAAATATTTTATTGTTTGAAATGGTAAAATCAGCTGCTTGGGCAAAATGAACTTTGCTGATTAAAATGAAAATGTAAAACAAGGTTTAATTGTGTTATAAAGATGGCAGAGACCTTCTTTGTGAAGCTAAGGACTGGTTGCTTACAGACATCCAAAGTGGTGGCTGTGAATAGAAATGTAATTCTGGAAGTTTTTCTTGTGAATAGAAAACTAGGGTGCTAAATTGCCATTTGTTTGATCATGAGAGTCTTACAGAAAAATGGACAACATTGTCTCCCCATCATTGCTGATCAAATATTGACTGGACCAAGTCACAGCAGTTGCTGGATATAATGAGAATATGATGGGTAGAAGCCCAATTGCAAGCTCTTCTTATTATCTGAAGATGCTGACTGCAATATCAGTGATACTTTTGTCCCAGTAATACGGAAGAGATACCCAAAGGTCTTCTATATTTGAGGAGTCTTAGTTATTTCAAATTCTTAGCAACAGATTGGGTGTCTGTTTAAGATATACGCGTTTTACATATTAATATGTCAGATGTCAGGAGAGGCAAAAAAACAAAACTTATCATTGTTCAGTGTTAGTCTATCCAAAACCTACCTAATATGTAGGAATTCCAATAAAATATTAATGGAGCATTAAAAGTGTCTACTGGATGACCACTCATTCAGAATAATAGGGAAAATGTCAGGAATCACTCAGTGTGTTGAAAATTTGGGAAAAAATCCAGAAAAGGATAGAATTTTTGAAACGCCTAAGGACTTTATATTTGAACCATGGTGATATGGGATATGTAAAATCTCAATGAGGTTGATATACCTTTTATTTTGGAGATATTATTGCTTGCCATAGAGTATTGCACTTCCGGGCCCCAAGGTAGAATTGGGTCTACTTATAGTATTACAGAATGTGCACCAGTTACATATAAAGGGCTATGAGGGGTGGGTCACAGAAAATTGCTTAATCAATGTCCCAAGTACTGGGGAGAAAGATCTTGAGAAAAGGCACCATTTTCCATCAGGAAAAATTGGAAAAGAGCCTGGAATTAAATCTTAATAATGAGTAACTACTCTGGTTTTAAACTCTCATTTCCATAGTTATTAAAATAACTCAAGTTTGAAGAATAAATTATCCCACTTGTTTTTTTATGTATTTGTGTGATTATTATCAGAAATAAACATGTATTACTTTGAGTTAAATGCATTATACCTAGAGAAATTGATTAATATATTGTTGCAAGAGTGATTAAAAATAAAATTTTGTTTTGATTTATAAAGTGTCATTGTTATTATTTGAGTAATTAATTGATTTTATGTTGATAATATCCTCATATAATAATTGTACAAATAACTCTACTTGCATGTATGCTGGTCAACTTGAGATTGCTAAGTTATTTCATGTTCATAGTTTTATAAATGGAGTATTTACCTTGATTGAAAAACTACGTAGTTAGTCAATTTTTTAAAGCATGGAATAGTGCTCAATTAATGCAGACTGAGTTTTCACGGTATGATTTCTATAGACAAAGCTTCTTTTGATTATTCTGCTTTCAATATTTTCTTCTTTTCCCCAGATTACAACTATTGGAAGGTATGGAATGAGTACTACCAGGTGTAAAATTCCAGTTGGCTCATTCTATGGACATATTGTTTTGCTTCCCGGTGATAGTTATACAGAAAAGAATGATTCTATAGTTCTTCAAGAGTACAATATCAAAGTAAGTAAAAGATCTAGGAGTAATAAATGTTTGCCCTTGAAACCTTAATTTAAATGGCACTATTTTCTAGGATTTTCACTGCTACAGCCTACCTGAAAATTTATTAAAATTTTAAGTGGATATAAGTGCTAGTCCCTCCCCGGACTACAACCTTGACGTGGTGGAAGGGCTTGTGCGTTCCGATGACCCCTAGAGCTGTGCTGGCGGGAGTAATAATTATTGCTCCTGGTAGGGTCACCCATGCCAGATAGGTCGAAAGGTTAGGAGCCAGACAAAAGGTAGTCCACGCAGCGTCTGTTCCTCAGTGAAGCGGCTGCAATGGCGTCTGACCCCAGTGGGGCGGCCAGTAAGTGATGGTGTCACGTTAAAAACACTATTGAGGAAGGCAACGGGAAACCACCTCAATTATCATTCCCTAGAAAAATATGATGGACAATAGAGATATTTTGAGTCCTGGCAACCACGGGGCTCGGCCCAATCGGCCGTGTGTCGTGCCCGGCAGCGGGGGAGGCAAGGCTTCCGCGGTCGTCATCCCACGAAACCCTTGCAAGGGAAATCCAGCAGCATCAGGACAGAAGAAGCAGGAGAAGAAGACCAAATTAGTTAGAATAGGAACGTGGAATGTTAGGACAATGATGAGGACAGGGAAATTGGAGAATGTTAAGCGAGAGATGGAAAGGGGAAATATAGATATTTTAGATCTATGCGAGGTGAGATGGAAAGATAGCGGGGATTACTGGAGTGGTAAGTATAGAATAATATACAGCGGTGGGGACGAGAGCCAACGAGGAGTTGCCATAGTATTAAATGAAGAGGTAGGAAGAAGCGTAGTCAACATAGAGCAGGTAACGGATAGAATACTACTAGTGGAGATAAAAGCAGAACCGACGAACTTAGTTATTATTCAGGTATACATGCCACCGAGCAACCATAAGGAAGAAGAGGTCGATAGGATATACGATCAGTTAGAGGACTTGATCGCGTGTGTTCCGGCAGGGAAACATTTGATAGTGATGGGGGATTGGAATGCGACGGTAGGCGAAGGAAGAGATGGTGATGAGGTGGGGGACTACGGTTTAGGCACGAGGAATGACCGCGGGGAGAAAGCAGTTGAGTTCTGCAGGAGACAGGGGTTAGTCATCACCAACACTTGGTTTAGACACCACAAAAGACGCAGGTAGGCATGGAAAATGCCAGGTGACTCAGAAAGGTATCATCCTGGTTAGACACAGGTTTAGGAACAGTGTGATAAATTCACACAGCTTCCCGGGAGCGGATGCAGACTCAGACCACAATTTAGTTGTCATGAAATGTAGCGTACGTTTCAAAAAGATAAGGCAGGGGCGGCGAGTTAGAAAATGGAATGTAGAAGCATTAAATGGGTTGAAAAGGAAGGAATACAAACAGGCGGTAGAGAAAATCATGGAGGATGGTAAAGGGCTTAGTACTATCGAAGAAAAATGGGAAAAGATCAAGAAAGGGTTGTCTAAAGCCACAAAAGACACTATTGGAACCGTTAACGCAAAAAGGACTAGGAAACCATGGATCACGGATGAGATGATTACAAAGATGGATGAGCGGCGAAAATGGAAGAATGTTAATACAGAATTAGGCAAAATGAAGTACAAAGAATTAAACAATAAATTGAGGCGGGCAACAAATAAAGCAAAAGAAGCAAGGTGGAAGACGCAGTGCGAGGATATGGAAAGTCTGCAGAGGAAGGGTGAAATCGGTGCGCTGTACAGCAAAGTTAAATCGTTATCGGGAAGTAAGAAAGGAAGATCTTTGCTAACAGTTAGAGATAAGGTGGGTAAGGTAATAGTTGATGCAGGAAAGATCCAAGAGAGATGGAAGGAGTATATAGAAGAACTGTATGGTAAAGAACTCAGACCAACAAAGTTAGACATTGAAAAAGAAAATGACGTAGAGGAGGACAGCTTAGGTCCAGGCATACTAGACCATGAGATAGAAAGGGCATTAAGGGAGATGAAACTAAATAAGGCCGTGGGGGTAGATAACATTCCCGTGGAACTTTTAAAATGCTTAGGAAAATGTGGGAGGAAGAGGCTATATGGGCTGATCCGTAGTATTTATGAGGAGGGAATCTGGCCGGAAGACTTTGTGAGATCAGTTTTAGTTCCTATTCCGAAAAAGGTAAAGGCCACGTCATGTGAGGACTATAGGACAATTAGTTTGATATCCCACGCAGCTAAAGTTGTTCTCAGGATCATAAACAAAAGGATAGAGAGTAGGGTAAATGATTACTTAGGGGATGATCAGTTTGGGTTTAGGAAGGGGAGAGGCACGCGTGATGCCATTGCAGTGATGAGATTATTAATCGAGAGGAATATAGAACACAACCAGGAGGTATTTGCCTGTTTCGTAGATTTCGAAAAAGCATTTGATAGGGTGAATTGGGAAAAACTAATGAGTATATTGCAGAAAATAGGAATAGATTGGAGGGAAAGGAGGCTAATCCGCAACCTGTACATGTCTCAGACTGCTCAGGTGCGGGTGGGAAACGGGGAGTCAGGATGGGCAGTGTTAGGAAGGGGTGTAAGGCAGGGTTGCACATTATCCCCGTTGCTGTTCAACCTGTATGCACAGGAAATGATTAAAGAGGCATGGGAAGAACTCGAGGTAGGAATGAAAGTGGGCGGGGAATTCGTAAAATCAGTTAGGTTTGCTGATGATCAAGCCTTAGTTTGTCAGTCAGCCAAGGGGCTGCAAGCATTGCTTAGTGAATTGGAAATTCAGTGCGACAGGTATGGGATGAGAATCAATATTAAGAAAACAAAGGTTATGCGATTTTCTAGAAAGAAAAAGGCCAAGCTTAACATTAAAATAGGAGGGCAAAAACTAGAGCAGGTAGAGCAGTTTAAGTACCTCGGTAGTGTTTTGGACCAACACGGTCAAAGTAGTAGGGACGTAAGGAGAAGAATTGCACTAGGCAAAGAGGCTTTCACAAGGAGGAGGGAGTTGATGACGGGGACTCTTGAGTAAGGATGTTAAGAAAAGACTCGTAAAAACTTTGATATGGAGCGTAGCTATGTACGGTGCGTAAAAACTTTGATATGGAGCGTAGCTATGTACGGTGCGGAAACATGGTCATTGAAGCAGGAGGATAGACGTAGATTGGAGGCTTTTGAAATGTGGGTGTGGAGAAGAATGGAGAAGGTGAAATGGACAGAGAAGAAAACAAATGAGGAAGTACTTGGTATGGTGGGCGAAGAGAGGGGTTTGTTGGGAGCAATCCTATGGAGGGAGGAAAAGTGGATGAAGGGGGTATTGACCGGCAGTGGGATGTTGAAGACTGTGATAGAGGGTAGAATGTTGGGCAAAAGAGGAAAGGGAAGGAACAGGATAGGGATGTTGGACGGGATGAAGGGAGGAAGGAAGTACTCAGAGATGAAGAGGGACCTGATGTAGAGTAGGATGATGGATTTTGTGTTTTGTTAGGAGTAATAAAATATTTGTTTGGTAGTTGTGTCCATCCAAAAACCTACCTTAACCGATAGATTACCTTAAAAAAAAAAAAAGAAGTGCTAGTTTGGAATAATTAAAATGCGGTAGAATATTTTTATGAATTATTTTTTGTGGTATATCCTCTTTTCGGTGTTCTTTCCACCAGAGATGTGCAAACAAAGTTTTTTTCATTGAGTGTAAATGCTATGTCACATTTACTTTCAGCATTTAAGCCAGATGTTTAAATTCATACTAATTTCAGGGACAATATATAGTTTTCAATTCCTCATTACTAATGCATCCTTATAGGTAATTTGTAATATACATTTAATGAATTAAATTTGGACATGGAAAAAACGTTTAGAATGTGAGCTCCGCTTAAAGAATCTCTGCTAACATTTATAAATCACCAATAATTTCATTATCCTATACATGAAGGTTGTTGCTTCTCATTTCTTTCTTTTGAGTTTACCCAGATGGACCTGTATAATTCCAACTCCTGCCATGGTAAATGTTTGTGAAAATGGCCTGAGGGATTAAATGAAATTCCATTGATTACATGGAAGATCATCATTATGGCTGTTGCAATGAATATCAATTAAATATCTAAGGCATTATAATTAAATATATTTAGGATTCCAGGGACTCGTATCTCAAAGTAACATATCAATGTTTGAGTCCACGGAAGGCATTTTAACCTTAATATAAAACATCTACATTCTCATGCTGCAATATATAGGCAACTAACTAGAGTTTCATCTTTATTATCATCTGTAAATTCCATATGTACACATTACTAGGACATGTAAACTGACTCTTGGCTTGAAATGATGGGCTCCCTGAGTTTCAACTTTCAAGCAGGGTTGTTCTGCAAACTAATGAAAATATTGAGATTGGGTTGAAATTTAAAGGCCAAGTTCCTAATTCTTCTTTAGGTTCAGGAGGTGGGGATTTATTGGCTAGTTTAGACATTTGAGGGGAAAGGTGAAATATATTTTGAATTGTTCTTTGGAATAGATGGTTAGAAATAGGGTGAAGGGCAGCGTGGAGACATGGGCTAATTAATGGAGGGGTATATTCCTTGGGAAGTGGAAATCACTCGGTGAAGACAATAGATTACGGGATTAAAGAGTGAAGCCTTTGATGTTTTATTCTTTATTTATTTAATTTCAAAGTTTACATGTATTACATGTTTCACTCAATCTGAAAAGCTAATGTAAGGTTTCACTTGATGATTACATGAATGTTCTCCGAACAGGATACTGTAAAGAATGTCGGTTATTCAATGTGGGATCTATTTTCATCATGTGCCATTTAGCCTTTTCAAACCATTTGTGTATATATGGGTCTGAGGTATCATGATTGTCAAGGTTTATTAACTAATTCAAAGATACAAGAAAAATATTTTCATTTTATCTTCTCTTTATTTAAGGCTCAGCTGTCGATTTTATCTGCTTTGTTTGAAGATATACACTGTCGCTACAGTTTAGCATGTGCAAGACTTCAAGATTTACTAGATCCTCTCTTAGCATCTGAAACACCCAATGTTGTTCATATGCACACTTATTTACAAAGGAAAAGGGACATTGACAAGGGATTACCGCTCTCAGATGATGCACAGAAAATAACCTCAGCATATCAGGTATGTTATGTTTTTATGGTATTTATTTGGCTTGAGGCCACCATTGTTATCCTCAGTTTTATATGATTTTTGAGTGTTTTCATGTTTTGTGGCTGAAATATTCTGCCTAACCGTTTCGTTAACAGGAGTGTGTGGCATTTCAACACCAACTAAACCTGGTGCGAAGTGTGGTCCGTAGGTTGGAGTCTGCATTAGGGAAAGGAAGCCTGACATCACTACCTAACTCCCGTCCATTACCAGCCTGCACAGATAAGCTGCGAGTACTTGGAGAGTGTTTGCTGGACACATTATTAGGACTTTCGCATGAATTGGGACCCAATCCTAGAGTAAGATTTGAACTTTTTTGTATTGGTAAATGAATTATTGTCTCCAATTGTTTGAAAGTTGGCCCGTTGGTTACATTCAAAATGAATTTCAATTTTTTGTTGAAATAATGCGTTTAACAGAAAGAGCTACAATCATTATTGTTAGATTGTTGGTTGTACTGAAAGTTTGAGGTATCATTAAATATTTAATTGCTAATATACCCTATTATTTGTATGAATTGCAGTTTCCTCGCATACTATCCTTTACTGTCATATATTTACAACTATTTTTGAGTATCTGTAATAAGTTTTGAAATCAAGTTATTCGGAGAATTGAAAATTAATGTATTCATATATGCCGTACAAATTAAAAGCTTCGGATGTTATATCCAATATCAAAACAGATCCATAATATTTTGAAAAAGTGCAAATAGGCATGTAGAACTAATTTTTAAATTAATGTCTCTGATTGCTCTTTTTACAGCTGCCTTTATCATTTTACAAATTATTTGATCAGAATGTATGTGAAACACTCTTTCACTGCTTGTGTGTTACGGAGGATGGGAAGATGCAGCTGGCCACCTCGTACTTGATAATGAAGACTTGTGGAACACAGCCATGGTGGGGAGATTTCTTGGCTCAAACTCTGATGAAACTTTACAGTTCTCAGCAGACATCCATCTTTCCAATGGATAGGTGAGTTTTTTTTCAGCTTCAGTCCTCAATTTTTGTTCATTCATATTCCATGCAATGTTAAAAATTCTTCAAGCTGAGTTTAGTTCCTATGAAGAGTGAGATTTTAAAGTGGCTTTTGATATTTCACTTTTGCAAATCTGAAATAGGTCCTATTTCTACTGCAATTTACACACGTCATTAAAAAAAATGGATGTCCAAAGTTTTTTTAATTTTTATATATGATCCAACATTGGTGGAAGATGTGTAAATTTATGAAAACATTTGTGAGAAATGTTTTAAGCGAAAAGAAACCTGTCCTAAGTATGATCTATGAATGTTAATAATTATATTTTTATGTCGTTTCAAAGGAAGTGTGGCATAATTTGTAATATTTTTTAAAAATATATATTGTTGATTGTTTCAAATTCATATTGCTTGGAAATAGTCCATATCTGAATATCAATCAGTTTTTGTTTCCCAGCTTATTTTTCATATCGGATCTGAAACATCACATTGAGTAGATGCAGATAATTTGCAAGTGATATATTTTGGAACTTTTTCCTCAAATAGTTGACGGCAATTTAAAAGTTTCCTCACTTTTAACTATTGTTTTAAAATGTAACCTCTTTTCATCAGTTCTTGAACCTAAATTCAAAGAACTGCAGGAGATGTTATGGCAGTAACTCTAAACAGAGTCCTCCACTAATGTGCATTAAAATTTATCAATTTCCAAGAGTTAAAAACCATTGATTTTAACCAAGATCCCTTGATATCCAGCCAAGGTGTACTCTTACATTGTAAATTTCTGGGGGATTTCAAAGGAAGAAGGTGTTATGGTGTAAAATCATTTATACAACGTCATTGGTAACCTTAGTTGTAATCATAGTCTCATGTAATTGTTGTCATGCCCGTTGCATGACACCTTGCCCAAAAGGTGAAAGCCAATGTTGAATAACAAAGGTGTTTTCCTTATGACAAACTTTTGAACCCCTTGCCACATGTCAATCTATGCTTGCAGGTGACTATGAGTCCATAAGATTCATGGTTCTTTGATTCTTCCCTTACTTAGTTATCATTAGAGTTTCAACTAATTATTATGTTAATCCCATTCAATGTGTCATTTTGTTTCATTTGCAGGGTTTTCATGTTGATTATGCATTTGGGGAGGAAGTCTGTGGCGCTCGGAGACATTGGAGTTCTTCACAGTGTGTTGGGTGCCTTGGGTTCCCTCCTGTCACCACTCTGTGCTCCATTCAGTGGTTCCTCGCCTGGGCTCTTCCTGAGAGCAGAGACTGATTTGTCACTCGTTGCGTGGCTCTTGCTCTTCCTCTCCTTCTGTCTCGATTCTGTGTCTGGTTCCCAGACTGGTAATGGTGATGGATTGGGAAGTGGTGGCGCTGCATGTGCTGATGACTCTAGCAGAAACAAGGATAGGGATCAAGGTGAGTGCACCACTGTTGAACCACGTAGTTGGGTTCATTTTCCACAGATTTTTCTTGCTACCCAACTCTTGTATGCTTTTGTTTCTGGTGCTAATATTTAATGTGAAGGTTCCAACTGAAAAGCTGATGGCAGGTTATTGTTCTCTCCTGATATTCCTCAGTACTCAATGTTGAATATCATGCCATTAAGTACTCCAGAAACTACTCAAATAACAGACATTATTCATAGATATAAAACTAAATGATATTTTGACATCAGTGTGGCCACAAAGTTATAACTTTAAAGGTCATTTTGAGTATGGCTACTCCTTCCTGAAGTTTTACCATCTCAGAAATAACCGTGCAAGCATGAAGGATATTCTAGGACCATAAGGGAAAACTGGAACTTTTGATTTAGATATCTAAGATTAGAAGATGTAGAATAGAAACCTTTGAAACATGGTGCTGCAGGAGAATGCTGAAGATCAAATGGAGAGACAAAGTAAGGAACGAGGAAGTATATAGAAGAGCAGAGGAGGATAGGACCATATGGAGAACTACAGCAAAGAAGAAATAGATGGATTGGACACACATTGAGGCATAATGGATTGATTAGGAATATAAAAGAGGGGAAGATTCCACGAGGAAGATCAAGAGACAAGTACATAGGACAAGTTAAGAAGGACATAAAACAGAGGGGGTATCAGGGATTGAGGGAATTGACATTGAAAATAGAACAATTGCAAATCAAGCTGGAGCTATATCTTCTCCAATAAGTATGTAGGAATGATCATAATGCATTTTATTTGTCCAGCGATCTAGTTGTTACAACTGTTACACTTGATGTAGGGCACTTCAAGGTAAAATGACAAAATACATACAATGGATACAAGAGAGATATCGGGCATTATTAAGAAATCCAGGAATTGAATGAAACATTTTTATTTGTAAGAACCTAAGCAGATTGACTTTAAGTGCAGCATGACTTTTTTGGTTCTTAATCTCAGCTGAGAGTTAATAATAAAGTTGAAGACCCATAAAATTTGGGCCAGCACCTGCATTTTTTGTACGTACGTATGAAACATGCAGCTGCTCATTCTGCCTTGTGGAATATTTATGGATGTTGCAATTTTTCACATACTCGGATTTCTTTTTGCATGTACTACTACATAAAAAATACAAATACATGACACTGGCAATACATGCAATTTTTTAAACAGGGGTCAGCAAGGGGCATTGTGTTTTGCAAAAGTCATACATGAGCCAAATGGCTCTTTTTTGGACCCTGAAAATGGCTAAGGCCATTGATAATGAACCCCAGTAAAGGATACCATAAGCTATGTGAAAATAAAATTCTCTATAGTTTTGTGTACAGAGAACAGCTACTGAAACAGTGGATTTAATGGACCTTTTTAAGAAGCAGGCTGAGCTTAACTAACTTGTTAAAGTATTTATGTGTTCATTCCAAGAGATTTGAAGGATTGTGGGAAACACTGTTGGTATGTAAGAACGATGGTAAACATTTTATATATGTAGGAACGTTGGGAAAACTGTATATAAGAGGGTCATCCGGAAAGTAGTACCCGTTCGTGAAATAAAGACACAAAAGTAAATATTAACAAACATAAAAAATTTTATTTGAAAGAGGATACTTTAAACTACTTCTCAACATAATCTCCAAGCAAATTAAGGCATTTGTCATAACGTGTGACAAGTTTCTGTATTCCTGCTGCATAGTCCTTCGCCGCCAGCTCATTGAGATACGCGAGGGACCCATCTTGCACAAATTTTTGCATAATGCAGATGGTGTTTAACAATTTCATGAACAATTGTTCGAGAAACATTGGGAAAATGCTCACAGATGTCATCAATTGTGACGCGCCGATCGTTCCTCACGAATTCGTCAACTGAGCTCACCAGTTGGTCTGTAATGACAGACGGTCTCTCCGAACGCTCATCGTCGTGTGTGTTCCCCCTCCCCATGTTGAAGTTGCGACACCACCGCCGAACAGACGACTCGTCCATTACATTGTCTCCATACACCTCCTTTAATTGGCGATGAATATCACATGGGCGAACGTTTCTTTCATTGAGGAATTTAGTCACTGCCCTCACTTCACAACTGGCGGCGTTCTCAATTTTTTTAAACATTGTAAACAATCACAGAAACAACACAGGCAATGCTAGCGTCACGCAACTTGGCTCAGAGAAGGCAGACAAGCCACTGAAGCTATCTGACCTCGTCCAGCGGCTACTCGCGTCGTCAGCACTTCATGCGGCACGAACGGGTACTACTTGCCGGATGACCCTCGTATGTAGGAATGATGGGGAATATTTGTAGGAAACCTTTCTACATGAGAAGTTGTGCTTCCAATCTTGCATAATTAGGTCCAATATTTAGATTCATAGTATTTGGTTTTATAAATGTATTGTTGCTCTTTATGTTATTTATTTTAATATGATCCTGCAAAATGTCATTTTTTTAAAAGTGAAAGTAGACTTTTATAAGGGATCGGCATTTCACTCACTCTTTTCTAGGCAAGCTGCCTAATAAATAATTGTCTTTTCCCTTATTCCTTCCCTTGCATCCAGTCCTGCAGGGAGAGGATGTACACTCAAGGCTTTAGGAATACAATGCAGAAATTGTATGCCGAAGTGCAATACGCCATTGCACTCGGGGAAGCAGGGAATGACTGCTGAGTTACCTCGAATAATTCCTTTGCTCTTTCATTCAGTGGTGCTACTTGTGTGGTGTTTTTTTAACTTTTTAATAATAAGTTTCAGCTGTAAGACAAGATTTGAGTGTTTATTATTTATATATTATTAGGAAAAAACGAGATTTCTTGTGTGACAACCTCATAAATAATTTAAAATTTAGCTGAGAATAAGCACTTTATTGGCTGTAAAAGCAAGTCTGCTTTTAAGTATTGACAATAAATTCGAAGAACTTGGTATACAATGCTATTGCTATGCCATTGTTACTCAGCTTGAGAGCCAGTGTAGGTGTGAAATTATTTTCACAACTGTGTTAAGCATATGTTCAACAGTAAAAGCCATTTTAGTTTTTGGTGTCTTGTTACATTTATTGCAAATATTTAATTGGCATAGTCTGCTGTATTATTTGTCAGTTTAATGAAAATTATAATTTTTTTATAATAATATTTAATTTCTGCTTGTTGTTCAGTATCAACATTAAGTTCATTGTGGAATTTCTTTTTATTCATGATAATGTTTTACCACAACTTGGATATCTTATTGTATATTTTTAGGAGTTCCCTCCCGATGGGACTTCATTCAAGGTGATGTAACCATGCAGCGAAAGATGTCGTCTTCCGGAAAGAATACTTACTCCAAGTGTTACCGTAGGAAATTGCAGAAAAGGCTGATGCATCACAAGCAACAGTTAGAGGATTTGGAAGCCACCAAGAAGGCCTTCAATGCTTCCCAGGTTATTTTACTTATATTATTTTTAATGTAAATATTTATGTAATATTTTCCCACGAATCTTTTCTTCAGGGAAGAAGGCCATTTTTATACTTAAATTATGCATTAAGTAGAATAATTTGCATGCTTCATATTAGCCAGTAAAAGAGTACAGTAAACTATTGATTTTTGCATACAAATGGATGCATAATGAAGCCCAGAAAATTTAAAAATACGGACAGATAAAATAAGTGGAAAATATGGTCGGGATGTAAAAATAATCAGTTTGCATGGAAATAGTTTCAAAACAATTGACTGCAATTAAGTAACAAATAACCTCTATTTTTACATCTCTTCTAATTAATTTAAGCTTTTTATCAATGGAAAGTACAATGGTTTCATGTTTTCAGCCATTTTTAGAAGGGTAGAATTAAAGTTTTGCAAGAACTATCATCAAGTGATTAGCAGAAATTATTTTAAGAAATCTAAGCTAATCATTTAGCCAGGAAAAAACAAATGATTGGTGAAGGGTGAATGTTGACAAAAGGATCACTGATAGAGATTCATATTCATCGTATGATACTGATTAAAATAATGTAGTGTGGGTAGCAAATGGCTTATTTGTTGTGTAACAAAACTTTATTTTCACCTTAAAGGAGATTATGGAATTATCAGGGCTAATGAATGCAAGGGGGGAACGATAATGGGGAAAGTATGTTTAATTCAAAAAGATTTTAATTAAAAACTAAAATCCTGACAACTTTTGATTTTGTGTTCAAGATTAGGAACTTTTAAGAAATTCATGGTATTTCAAACTTGTATTATTTTAAAAAGTATATTGAAGTTTCAGAGAATTCAATTATCTTGAAGGCTGTAATTTTATAAAAATGTTGAGGTACTGGGAAGAGTGATTTGCTCAATCTTTAAGATGGATAATCAACCCACAGATAAAAGAGTTTCCTTTAATTCCTAATGAATTTAATAATACTTGAAAAATTAAAATAATAAAAATTCTATCTTTCATACAAGGCTGTGTGTGATGAAAGTAGAAGTGCTTGACCTCAAAACTGCATCTCTGTGGAAGGTGTCAGAATTGAATAAACTTTGTGAAGGCTATAACCCCAAAGATGTTTTCAATGCAGACAATACAGGGTATTTCACTGTCTTATTAATCACAAATGCAGATGGAAGTCAGAAACTTCAGCTGCTAGTGGTTGGTAAATCAAAGAGCCCTAGGTGGTTCTTAAACTTGTAAAAAAAAAATATCCACTAGATACATAGCAAATTCCAAAGTATTGATGGCCTCAAAAATATTTGAGGATGAGTTTCATTCTCTTGATGCTAAATTGGGGTTTCAGAGCAGGAAATGTTTGCTGCTTATTGGTCAGTGTCCAGTTTATCCACTGAATATACAATTGAGTTATGTGCAGTTACATATTTTTCCATCAAACTGTACTAGTGAGCTCCAAAAACTAAATATAGGTATAATTCGCTCGTTAAAGGCCCACTATCTAGGAATTATCTCATGGAAATTGATATCTCTGCATGGTTGTTGAAATAAAAAGGCAATCAAAGTGACGGTACTGGATGCCTTAGAATATACAACTGCTTAGTAAGGCAGGATTTTTTGTTGATTGTGATGAAAGAAATTCCAGTTGAAGTTACTCGTGATGATGATAATAATTAAGACAATGGCTGGATTCTTCTACAGGCGAATAGTACCTTCTCAGAGTTTGATTTGATAAACACCTGGAGGAAGGTGATGGTGAAGAGGACATACGATGAAGAGGTTCCTCTATTTTACTAAGATGCAGTTTACTATTCACACTATAACAAATAACTTAATAGCTTGTCATGTGGTAATTGCTGCAAGCAAATGCTTGATGAACGGCAGAAAATTAAAATTAAAGTGCATGGCAGAAGATATTTCAAACAGTTAAAATATCAGATTTATTTTTTTAAATAGTCATGTCAATCATTAGGGAGTGTCATTGTTTCATTATGAAAAATAAGAATGAGATGACTCAGCCATCCTAAGTCTTTCTCATGTTTAAAATATCTTCTCTCATTACTCAGAACTTGATTTTTTTTATTATTTATTTGTAGGGTCCACGGGTAACTGTAAAGTGCATTTTCATGAAGTTGTTCCTATTACATTCATTATTTTTTTCTTTGATTTTGTACAATATGATGAAATCATAGCGTGTAATTTTAAGTTCTGGTAAGGGAGGAGAAAATAATTTATTTATAAATTTTATATACATCTAATGTGTTCAGTGTGTTTTTGTTATTTTCATTCATAACATACAAATAAATGAGGAGAGCTATAGTTTAAGAGATAAATATTAATCCTGCTCTTTTACAGTTTATGTCAATTTCTTATTGTTACCTTTACTCCAGTAATTAAGCTTCTAAAAGTGAAAATTCTTTTTTTCTTGTGATTTGTATTTCCCTGCAATTTACACTTTTTTTTCTGGGATCCATAGAGAAGTGTAAATAAGGGGTTCTGCTGTATATTACAAATTGGTTTTTAGATCAGTGCTTTCAAAATTGAAAATTTGGCATTTGAATATTTTACATGTATCACCAAAACTTTGTGTTATAAAAATGCTAAAATATGTTTTGGAATCAGCTCATATTTGGGCATGAATGGTAAACATTATGCTCCCTGGCTTACTGCTGTACATTCATGGGTAAACTTAAAACTAATGGTTTCAAGGTTCTTTATATAAGTTATATAATATTGTATAATATTTATTGTATACTAATAAGGAACACCATACCTTTCCTCAGAATTTTATGAATGGTTTTAAGACAGATGCATCCAATCAATTGATGATCATAGATCATTAATGGATGTAAATGTAGACCTGGGCAACAAACTAATATTCCCTCTTCCCTCCCCATTGCTTGCAGCCCAATTGACCTTGAAAACACATACACACAACCTCCCTCCCCTTCCCCCGTCCCCTAATAATTATTTATGAAATTTATAGTTAGCTCCATCTAAGAGTAAATTTCTTTAAAGTCGAAATGTATGACAACAGTGGAAGAGAGAACATTTTATTTGTTTTGATCCTTATGACATATTTTATTTGTTAAAGTAGTAAATATAATCCTCCATTTCCACCATCTTTCAGTGATGCATTTTCCCAGCAAGTGGTTTGTGAAAAAGGAAGTTTAGAACAGTTCTGTTTCTTCCTATGGGGGAAAATATTGTTGCTATTTATTTCAATATCATCTTCAGGTTGGGGTCATACTTTTGAATCTAACAATGTTTTTTTTCTGATTCAGTCCACAGTCATGAAGACATTTTTGTCTTTCACTGATATACTCATATTATTCTATATTTTGAGACCCACTAATAATGGGGAGATAAACTGATATTAAACACTATTTCCAGCTGGTAATCTTGGCTGTCTCAGTCAATTGAAAAAGATAGATTCTGTCACGTCCAGTATTTTAATTCTAATCCATTTGAGTAATTACCCTGCAGTGGACAATCGGAAATGCTGGCCCATGTAAAACAAATGTGCCGCGAAAAGGGAATTTGCCCATAAGTTACAAATGATGAGATGCTTGATTATACGTGCATGTGGCCATAAGAGTTAAGATGTAATTTTACAATCTCCCAAGTTTATGTAGGTCTACTCGTGGATCGCTCATAATATCAAATGACCAATTATTATGCCAAGTATTAGCCTTACTATTGCCGATTAATTTTACTTCTACTTCATAGGGCAATAAACTTTGCTGGACTTCCCTTTTTGTCTTGAGATAATCATTATATCAAGCTTTTATTGTAGATGAATATGTGCCCCAGCCCTTGAATTCTTTGTACATGATGATGCCGTATCACGATGAAATGCATCGTGCAGAATTATGAAATTCTCTGGGAAAGTACGTTGTACCTTCTAATATTATGGTTTTATGGTATAATTTTGGTAACTTTAGTAAGTTGTTATTGATCTTTCTAGGCATTGGCCAATATTTCTAGTAAGCTGGAGGCTGCTTTAAAGCAGCAGGAAAAGTTTTACAAAAAGGCCTTCACCTACCATACAGTTAAGGTAAGCTCTATCTCGTGCAAATGCGGAATATGTGGTTTGGGATAGCTTTTGTGTGTGCTGCCAAATCCCTTGGCAGCATATTGGCAGTTGTACTCGAACTGTTGTCAAACATGGACCTAATTGCTGATGCCCTGCATTTCCCTTCTAACCACCACCTTGCAAAAAATGTACATTCAATGTTCCACTGTATATCCCTGGATATGGTCCTTACCTTGTTGCTCAAAATATTGATTAGAAAAGAAATGGGAGGATTACATTCATGCTCAAACAATGAGCGATAAAAAAAATATTAAAACCAGCAGTAAGTACAGGTAATACTTCCATGTTCTCACTTAATTTCAATATTTTCTTGTACATAACTTCCCACAAATGCCATAATAACTATTATTTTTTATTCACTCCATAGAATTACTTGTATTCATAAATACATCACAGGAGTACCAAGTGTTCTTTTAAAGATCCAAGTAAAGGAGCAAGATTTTTCTATTCCTTGTTGTGACAATATTTTATCATCTAATGTGCTTTTAGTTGAATAAATTGTTAGAGATAAGGGTGGTTCTCATTAATGTTATGTTTTATAGTTGTTTATCCAGGCATATCCCAAGTATTGTTGATAAAACGCATCGATTTCAGTATAAAAATCATTCGTCTTGACTGGGATGACCAGGCGAAAGATTTTTACCCTTTGAAATTGCTGCATTCATTTTGTGGTATAATATTTATCCCTAAGGAAGTTAGTTAAAATATTCACATTCTAAATTAGTAAAATATAAGCTATGCAGAAGTGTTTTCTGTGGATATCATTCCAAAAATATTGATTTATCATGCTTAGTCATTATTTATGCCCCCATCCATGCCAGATGATTTAGGAAGTAATATTTAACATATCCAAATGACCCAGTCAGACTTTATTTTAAACCAGATCCCTAGATTTTTAGTCTTTAATTTATCTTTTTGAGCACTACACATTGAAGGAAATTGAAGTATGTAATGAAGTGACTTATTTTAAAAACTTGACTTTAATGTGGAATTAAACTTATTTCCGAAAACTCATAAACTCATGAGACCTCATGAAGTTGGAAGTGGTCTTAATTCAAGGGAGCGATTAAATTCAGAGAAATATGGCAATTTCCTACTTCATCTTAAATAGCGATGTGATGACCAATGGAAATGCAAGGGTGGTTATGGCAAGTGCTTTTAATATGCTTTCCTAATATTTAGGAACAAAATAACATATACTTATTTTTATGACATTTTATATTTTTTTTTATCATTATCAAGAAATGTGAAAGTATTGTTTCTCTATTGTCCATGTTATCATGAGGAAAGTGATACATTTAACATTTGGAAGAATGTAGGAAAAATGTAATGCCATTTTAATAGCCAAGCAGGATTCCAAATTCCATTTGTGTGTCAATTTTCTTGCTGTATTGGTGAATAATAATTTTTATGCGTATTTCATTTCAGCACTTTAAGAGTTTCATCCACATGCACCATTGCGACAGTCAGCCCCAGGCTTCGGGTGGTGGGGGCCGGGTCTGGTGGCCTCCAGAGGGCCGTGGGCGGGGGAGGGGAGAGAGAGCTGGTGTGGTGGACCCTGATGCCTTGGATAGGAGCCAAAGGATACCCCTTCCCCGGTCATCCTGCTTGCCGGTCACACGAGGTCTTGTGGCCCTCATCCTCAGGGCTGACTTCACCTGCAACACTGACACTTTCCTTTTAGCCTGTAAGGTGAGAGTCGAAGCAGTTAGTTGGTTAAGGCTTCCATTCATGGAATTCTCTTCTAGTCACTCAAAAAGGAAATTGTGTTATTAGTGTGCTGTCATTTTGATAACCATGCACCATGTTTCACACTTGTGATGCTTTTGGGTAAGAACTTGCCATTTGTATGACTGGTAGGAGTTGTTAAGGAGATTTGAAATGAATCTTCAGATCTGGATTTCCTGAAATTTAAATTTTTCTGAGCACTTTTTGCACAAATTTTTGTGAGAGCCAATGGTTATAGGTATGCATAACCATGGGAATAATTTTCTATCATCAAATATTTAGAAAATTGTTAGAAATAAATTAATTTTTTTAAATATTTCATAAACTACCATTGGTTTGATTTCTTTGATTGAAAGGTATTGGCACGAATCGTGCTATCAACTAGACCAGCAATTTCTTTAGGTGAGTTAATGACGCGTGAGCAGTTACTACATTTGATCCAGTTAGCTGTTTGTAACGATCAACATGGAGCATCATGGGGAGGGCCATGGGCATCGCATGCTGTTTCATGCCTCCTGCAAGACATACTAGATGGTAAGTACTTAATTCTCCACCACTATTGTCTTTCAGCCTTTCATATACTAATGTTCAGGCAAAAGATTATCTTTGAGAGTGAATTACATATGCTTGCCTCACCTCTGGGCTCATCCTATGCTCTTCATTCCTCTCTTTTCCTCAATTCTCCCTCAACTTATTTATCTACATTGTTTCCTATGAAAAATGATCGGTGTTGGAATGTGGAACTTTTTTTTTCAATCTAACTTTTAAATGGTTTAAAAGTTTCAAGGCTGGGATAAAAGAACTTGAAAGATGCTGGAGGACTTTTGATAAAACATCACTCCTTGCTAAGCATCTACTACTATCGTCCCACTCATGTATATTTAATCCTGAGATTCTACACTACGAAAATAAGGGCAAAAGACTTGATATTTTAGAGCAACTTGAAATTGTAAAATTTAATATGAATGTTCTTTTAAATGACAATATTTTTATGAACCACTCTCCTCTTCTCAGAATCCCATTTCCACAGCAAATGGTGAAACTCCCTCTCTCCAACTGATTCCACCCTTCACATATTTTCCCATCCAACCACCCCCTACCCTTCGCTCTCAGGGTGTGTCAAACAACCCTTCCCTGATAATGTCCTTCATATAATCACTTATAACTCATCCCTCAACCTGCCTCTATCCCTCCCATGCCCCCTTCCTACTAACCCTTCCTTATTCTTCCCTGCTTCCTACCTCCAGGATACCAGCTACATGCCACTATCCTCTCAATAATGACCACGAGTGCTTATCTTCCCCCCTCTTTTTACCTCTCCATTTCTTTAGTTTCTCTGTTTCTTTGGGTTATCCATA
This sequence comes from Hetaerina americana, assembly GCF_022747635.1. Lineage (NCBI taxonomy): Eukaryota > Metazoa > Arthropoda > Insecta > Odonata > Calopterygidae > Hetaerina > Hetaerina americana. The sequence goes on along the minus strand of NW_027287538.1, from coordinate 47,959,860 downwards.
TTTCCCTTCTTTGTCCCCGCCTACCTTACTCTTCTCTCTTTTCTTCCTCCCCTTCCTCAAACAGGTATAAATATGATGTATCACAATTTTAATCTTGTCTTGTGCCTAAAGATGGTTTGATAAACTGCTGTGTGTTGTACGTTACATAAAATCAGTGAAAAATTGCCAATTTTTTTTCTCATAATGAGGAACTTCCACTACATCTCACCTGAATCTGTTGAATATAATCGCTACATTTCTTAGCCTCTTAATGAAATGTTATTCCACTAAGTTATACCCACCCTGGTGAGTTTTGATGCTGTTATTACTTTTGCTTCCATTTCTTATTTTCATTTTGTTATCATTACCATTTCTTTATTGTAAACTGAGTTCAATATTCTGTTTTAGCAGCGAGGTTGTATCCCAGCACTGTGAGTAGAGACATGGGACCAATGGAGGATGTTCCCGAGGGTCTTGGTCCACCTGCTGCCCCAGAAGAGGGCCCATCGACCATGGATATGGCAGGTGCCCCTCCTCCTCCAACACCATTGGCATCAACATCATCATCGTCTGGCAGTGCCATCACAGCCACTTGTGGAGCATTGGATATTGTAGGTTTTGGCGGTGAAGAGGAACCAGCAGAAGGGACTACAGATCCAGGTAGTTATCAGGATTTTTTAGGCATTTGCCACGTGTAACAACACCAAACATTAAACTAGTGGGGATGTGACATAGACCAAGTTTCTATGCAAATCGCTTCAAAGAATGACTTGTGTAATTTTATTGAAATCATATGAGAATTCTACGGGAAGTTGTACGATAAAGAGGTTATGGTTGATTCTACATTTCCCTTCTTTCGAATATGCAATTTGATGCTTGATTGAAATAAGCTTGGTGCTTAGGTGTGATTTTTTGTTAAGAAAAGAGGACTGCAGTATGAATGGTGGTAGTTGAACAAAGGGGAGGAACACAATACCTGTATTAACAGGGTTAAGTGAAGACATGCGGAAATTTAAATCTCCTGAATATCCTTGCCTTTACAAAAATAAGTATTGAATAACCACTTCCAAGTCATTTTATGGGAAATCCTCCCAAGCTGTGTCTTGCAAAAGGATGCCACATGATAAGCTGCATGTGATATTTTCGAAGGAGAAATTTTGCAGAACAACTTGGTATGTTACAGAGCCCCATATCCTTGAGAAAATGATCAATCTGTGACTGCACGCATCTTACCATGATTCTTTGTGGTTCCTGTTGACTCTTTTCTGTTAAAATCATTTAAAAGATTATTGAAAAGAGGGACTGAAGTTTCTTTTTCTTCATTTGTGAGTACAAGATTCTCTCTGAATAATGAGACTTTAATATTTCGGAAGGATTATGCCTAATCAAAAAATTGGGCACAAGGAATTAAGCAAAAGGGAATAATATTTTAATAATTCTACTATATTCCTTATGTTTCAAAGAGATGAAAAATGATAAATCTAGTAGCAAAAAAATAGCCAATAATTTTATTTCACAATGGTAAAAATAATCGGCTACCTTCGATAGCATTTCTATTCAATAAAAAATATTTACTTATTGATAATTGCTTCTTTGTAGGAACACCTGGGATCAAAGAGAGACTATTTTATGGCCTAATTGACACTGATGACAGTGAGCTGGAGGAATATATGGATGACCTTTTGGACCGAGGTCGCAGTCATATCAGGAAGGGAGCAAACAGTGTTTGTGCTGCCACGTCGAGGTTTGTGTGTTTTTGTTTTTGGGTTTTCCTTGAGCTGTCATTAGTTTTTGTGTGCCCTTGATCACCAATGACTCTATGTGACACGTTAGGATTCCCATGTATAAGGAGGGGTCCCATTTAGTATGAAATAGTCTCATATGAATAAAAAAATATGGTAGATATTTCTCAAGAAACATGTATTTTTCAATTAATTTTGAGCAAAATAATGGTAACTTTCGTTATGTTATTTTTACATTGGTAATATCCCATTTATTTGATCTCAGGGATTTGGTTTCCATTTATTAAGGTAATTAATTTTTCTCATTTGAAATGACAAATAAACTCGAAATGTCGATGAAGGCAGCTGGTTTCTGTTAGTCTAGTTCATGAAGAATAGTCAGCTTGTGGAAAATTAATTGATCTTAACTCTGCAAAAATGTTTGTACTTTTTTGTGTTAGATCACCAAAATGTAAACGAATGAATAGGGACTCCCAATTGTCTGTGTTAATAAAAAATCTATGTGATGCAAAAATTTCAGTGTAAAAATCATTTGCCTTCACTTGGATTTGAATCCGAATCTTTCGGTGTTCAGCTGAGTGCCTAAACAAGTTAAGCTACGGAGGCATTCTCTTGCATACCTAAATTTTGTCCAACTCTAAATACAAGGGTGTTTAACCTCTGGCAAATTCTAAGAAACTATTTAAGATGCCATGACAGTAACTTTTAATAGAGTCATCATCTTTGATATTGCTGCATTGTAATGTACATTTAGCGGATGGCTCCAATATAAGTTACTGTTGTGGCATCTCCTATAGTTTCTTAGAAAAAACTTTGCTTTCATCCTTATAACATTTCATCCATGTGGTTCCAATCTTTCTTGAGAAGGTAGAAAATGATTCCTGTCAATGATAATGATGATAATGAAATAATAGTGGAATGAGTTCACCTTATTGAGTGTTTGTATTGATAATACTCCCCCAAGAAAATAAATTTAAAAAAAAAGTTGAAAAATTTCTTTATAAATAATGTTATTTATAGCATCCAAGATAACATAGAAAGAGCCTATGTAGGGAATTCTGTTATTTAAATCTTTAATACTCTTATATTTCTTGTACATCATTATTCCCATGAATTTGTATGTATGTTAATGCGCCTACAAATGTAATTGAATCTTACCGAAGCCCATACAGTTATGTATTGTTCTATGGCAAATAAATGTATCTATCTATAATTTATGTGATAAGACAAAGAAGAGGTTCACTTTTAAAGTGATCTCGCTTGGCTATGTTGGCAGAATAATTCAGTCATATCTTTTGAATTTGCAGCATATCAACTGCAGTGGATGCACGCCTGGAGTATGGTGTTGATGGAAATGCAGAAATCACCCTTAGGAAAATGACTCACTTTGGAATTTACAGTTTACCTCTCATATCCACACCATTGCAGGTAAGTGAGTGCACTGCAACTGCTGAGAAGTTTATCGAAAAATTATTTTTTGAGTTAAGATTTTGTTTGAGATGGGGCAAGAGAATTTTTACCTAGAGTTCAAATGCTACTAATATGGCTACAAACATTCAAGTACCTGAAATACTATAACTTTAATGGAGTGGGAAATTTATTTTATAACAAATTTGTTCATGCCCCTGCTTAGAATAGTAATTATGAGTTAAATGTTGGTTGTGATAGGTGCATTCATATATCAGCCAAGTCTTTTCAATTGGCCTCTGTGACTATCCATTACATTTTATGGAGATGGGAGGATATTCTTCATCTCTAAGGAGAAGATTTGAATTAGGTTGAAAGACTCACAGGAATAAGAGAATCGTAGACAGGGACATTGAGTAAGGATGTTAAAAAAAGGCTCATCAAAATTCTGATATGGAGCATGTTATTGCACAACTTGGAAGCATGTACATTGAAGCAAGATGGTAGATTGGAGTCTTTGAGTTGTGAGTTCATAGAAGGATGGAAAAGGTTATGTGGACTGGAAGGAAAACAAATGAGGAAGTGCTAGGAGTGTTGGTGGAGGAGAGAGTATTATTAGGAGAAGTCCAAAGGAAAGGTAAAATCAAAAGCAGGGCATTTTGATTGACAATGAAACGCCGAAGACTGATAAGAGGGGAGGACACTAGGCAAGTGAGGAAAAGGATAGGGCTGTTGGATGAAATCAAGGAAAGAAGGAAGTGTGCGGAGTTGAACAGTTATTGTGGTGTCAGATAATAGCTTTTGTCTTTGGAGCGAGGCGAAGAAATGTATGGAATGTGTGAAAGAGTGTATGGTGGTGTGTGTCCATCCAGAAATATACCTTAAAATTGTGGAATACCAAATAATATTAATAAACTCATGGAAAGTTTAATAAGTTCCAGGAACTCATCAATATTTAGTTTACTTCATCAATATTACATTGTAAAATATATTGCAATTATTATTGAAATTATGCTGAAAATTTGTATTGTTTGTAGCCAATGGTATTTGGCAACTTTTGAAGTTGTTTCAATTGAACTTTGTTTACAAATCAATTGGAATGATTGCTTTCTCATGTTTACAGATGCAGAGAGGCATAATAATAATAAGAGGTCTTTATAGGGGCAAGATTGAGATTAGATAGTCCCTTCTACCACCTAACTGCTAAATTATTTAATTTCGCAAGACTAGAGGAATTATTTTTATGGGAAAAATTCCCCAATAAGTATTCCCTCTCCCATTCATGAAGCAGTTTTGCACGTTATTATTGCACTTAATTGACATTGAGAACTACAACTGAACGATAGAAAAAGTATAATGCTTATGGCTGGCAGAGACAGGAATTAGTCTTATGTATTTTGAATCCAAAATATAATTTTCATGAGTTGATTTTATAGGTACTTTTTTAAACCAAAAGTAATTGATTGACAGAGCATGTTGAGAAGTGGCCTTGTTAGGTTCAGACCATCTTAAGTAGGAATGAAAAAACGGTGGGAAACCACTTTTTTTTTCATTTTTCAATTCACCGTCTTTTACCCTACAGCGCAGACCTATTTACAATTCCTGAACCTAATGATTTCAGGAGTACATGTTGAAGTCCTAATTTCGTGAAGAGAGTTCTTGAGTAATAAGATGAAGTTTCTGGATAATGTTCAGTTTCATCCATCGGTGACTAGTGAAAACACCCAAGTAAAGTGATCCAGGGGTTAAGAATTTGGCAAATTCAACATTCATTTTATGATAGATTAATGTTGTGCATTTAGGACTGATTGAGGATCTCTTTCCGCAGCCCTCCCCAGAAATCTTGAGACAGGGCGCTGGTGATTCATGGAGTGGAGGTGCATCATCATCGGCACAATGGGATGAAGGGGATTCAGATGCACCTAATGGGCTGGACATGGTCACCTATTGCTTTGACAAAATCTTCACAGATCTTCATGTACCTGTAAGTTTTTTGGTTTTACTCCTATTTACAAATATATTTACTGCAATTGTTAATGTGATAGCATTTGTTTATGTGCTAATGCAACTGGTGAAGGTTAATGTATATCGTGTAATTGAATTTCATTGACATAGCAATGCAGTGTGGGTTTCTCGGAAACCCCCACTATTGGTTAACTCTCCCAAGGAGTACCCCCCAGCATACCAGACAATGTATGGTGATGTAGTGCGGGTTTCTTGGAAACCAAGACAAGACAATGTCCGCTACCCAATTCCCTTGTTGCTACAATGTAGCTGCTATGTAGCTACTTTGAAGTCCCTCCCCCGTTTTCACGATTTCACCCACGTCACCATATATTATTTCATTCTTGAGTAGTTTCGAAACTTCATTAATTTCTTGTTGGAAATTGTTCTGTAATTTAAATAGTGGATGTAGCTGACATGTGTGAAAGACAAAAAGGAGAAAAAACTATTTTAAGCAATGATCACACTTTAATCTTCAAGTTTAAACTTAATTTGAACACTTAAAATAATTTCATCTGCTAATATAGAATATCGTTAGGTCAGGGACTATAATCTGATTAGAATATAATATAAAGTGGGTAATCTTTCATATGAAAGAATGATGTACTTTTCCACAGAATTTATTGGGTATGATGTGTTTCACTGTAAAAAGGCATCATCATCAATTCTTCACATCCTGGGAAAGGGAAGTCTTGGAAAAATCTTGCATTGATTAGAGAGAGACAACCTTAGTGGAATAAATATTTTTTTCATGGTAGATAATCTATTTACTCCCATTTCATATGGAAATTCGGTTGTTTTTACCTGAAATATATCTCCCAGAAGAATAAATTACAGGTTTTATTACATTTTACAATGCATCCTAGTGTTGCAAATTAATTCTGTGTAGAAAAGTTTGAATATATTATTTTCAAAATTCAGAAAGCTTTTAAGATTTCAAAAAGTGAATTTGTTTTTTTAAACTTGGATTTTGTATGTTTATTAATCTCAGGTCAAATCTGGCCCTGCCACTAATGCATACAAAAATTTTCTCTCCCGAAGTGATAATTTGCTATTTCTCTGGAGCTTATTGCTCTCAAAGTGTGATAACTTCAATAAAGTATATTTTAAATATTGTAAGTATAAAAAGTATAAATAATTTAGTGAGGGAGGGTATTCTGTTTCAAAAATTATTTTAGTTAAAGCTGTAAACAAGTTCATACAGTTTGGAATTGTAATTTATAAATGCCACTGTTGTATTACCAATAAAGCAAAACAATTTTTCCAATATAAATTAAATGTAAAATATAATGCATCTTATGCTGAAAAAATAAAATATGACTATACATCCTATGCTGTTAAATATAAATTGTGTACCAGGTTTATTCGAAGAAATTATATATACATAGTTTAGGATCATGAATCATCTTTATCTTTCTTATATTGCGGGATGAACCAACCTGGAATGCGAATTTGATTTTTAGGAAAAAATCAAAATAATTATTTAATTTTTTACTATACACATCTAATTCCTTTACTCTATAGCTGTTTAAAGACAGCAATTTGTTTTGATATTGACCAATTGTATGTGAACATAACAGTTTCAGGTTTAACTTTGTGGAGTTCCTTCATGATGAGGGTTAAAAGAGAAACTTAGCACTTCCACATAAAGATTTAATATTTCACGACCATGGTTTCAATGCTGAGCATCATCGTCACCTGATGATGCGCAGCACCGAAGCCATGGTCGTGAAATATTAAATCTTTATGTGGATGAGCCAAGTTCCTTTTTTTACCACAATTATATGTGCATACTAAATCAGCCATGCTCTCATCTCATTCTGTAGGGTTTTCTTTGGATACGTTTGTGAAACTATACACAAAATGTTATTAAACTTGGTACAAAAAAAATCAAAATTAGCATGTCTGAGCACTGGTTGGAAAAATGTGTGATCACTAGTGACATGAGGGTGCTATTGGAATGAGTGCTAAACACAAACTGAAGCTGCAGCCACGCAATCATTCTATGAATTCTTTTCTCCTTGTCACTTGTTAGGCAAAATGTTGCTCATTATTCGAGTCATAATAAAAATATTTTTTGCTTGTTAAGCGAATCACTCATAATGTGTGGTGCTCATAATACAAGGTTCCATGGTTTATATATGCTTTGTATAAGGTTGCTTTGATTCTAATTTATAACCTTTCAAGACAAGAATTACCATAGTTTTTTTCCCAATATATTATACTGTTGAAATTAGTCTGACATTATATTTAAATTTCAGAATTCTTTCACCAATTTGGAAATGGTCCTGCAGCTGTGGCTAACCCTAAACCAAGACAGTTGTGACCTGCCTACTCGTGTGGGCAGCCTCTCAGCATTTGACCCCTCTGTGTGCCCATCTGTCTCTCTTTCACATGCTGCCATTTCAGGTCTCATGTCTGCCGTTGCATGGTAAGTGGCCTGGTCTTGCCATTTTATTGGCTCTCATGAATTATCAATTAAGTAAGGGCACAGGTTGTGCCTCACATCAGGGAAAAGAGACAAATAAATCTAAACGAATATAGCAGTTAACAAAATTGGAATGGGAACTGAATTGGAAACGCATCTTATATGATGTCAAATATTATGACTTATTTTATGGTAAAATTTAACATTTTATGTTTGAATTATTCTAAGACCAAATTAAGTGCGTACAAAAAATATTCATCAATCTTAAATGAAGAAATATACATTGCAATGTCTATCTTTACTTAACACTAGTCTTTTTGTTGTTTTAGTCCATGAAATTGGAAATTTTAACTCAATGACTTTGTAAAATAATGATTTTATGAAGTCACTGAATTTTGAATCATTCTTACATGTTATAATGCATCATGTTAAGGAGTGTAAAATCATAATTTATCATTCTAATGATAGGTCTAACTGCTGATAAGAATTAATACAGTGAAATTACAGTTGATGCTTTATTAGTTGATTCCCTGGCACCATTATATGAGGACATTATTGCCGAGACAGTTTGCTTAAATTTCATCATTGCATGTTCCCTTGCTGTAGTGGCTAAAAGTCTATTTCTCTCCTCCCAGGCATCCGAATGTCACCCTGCGTACATGGTGCCTGGCATTCAGAGCCCTCACTTTGGCGGCAAACCTCCCCATTCCTTCCGGCACCAGTTCGTCATTCCGTAGTTTCTCTACGAGTAACCTTGGTGAGTCCGTACGTGGAGGATCCCAGGGTGCAAGCTGCTCCAACTCCACCAACCCTCCCCTTGAGGATACCCTTGTTGGGATGGCCAGCTTCATCGTCAACGACCCAAATTTCGTCCCAATGCTGATACGATTTCTGTCTGGGGCCGGGGAGAGTGGGCACTCAAATGATGGCATGGTGAGTAGTGAAAATGGGATGTCAGAGTGGACTTGAAATGAAAGTAAAAATTTCATAGTTACTGGGGCAGAACTTAATTTCACTAATGCCACTCTTGTTCAATCAGTGGAAATTAATTTAGATTAATGGTTGTTACTATGTTTTTTATGGTAAATTTGAGTTAACTAAAGCCTATACTTGCGTTTGCCTTTGTAAACCATCCTGAATTCTAGTGTTAATGCACTACACTGTCCAACATCTTATTCAATCACAATTTGAATGCTCCTTTGAATTCATAGTGCACTCTGCATGCCTAAAAAATTGAAAAGGAAGCAAGAAAAATAAATGGATATATTATAATTGTTGATTCTAAAGTTTTACCTTAACTCCTGATGACTTTATTAATCAGACAAGAGTATCAATTGTTTTATCAACAATTGAATTTAATTTGATTCCTGTGATATTTTGCTGTCTTTAAAATGTGGATTTCAATTATAATTCATGAGGCAAAGAAAGCACAGTTTTGGTGAATGAATCATAGTTTTTTGAATAAGGCTTTTGATGGACTTTGATAGACTTTTTTTTCAAAAAAATCATAGTATTAAAGCATATAATACTACTGAGTGATATCAGAGAAATAGGATTTTATATTTTTTTATGTGGGCATAGTAAGTCACCCTCATCTGTTCTTCAAGACATTCTGAATATTTTGCATGGCAGCCATTATGTTTTTGTTTACTTATGGTGATGATGGTGAATCTCTTCTTTGTTGATGGAGGCATAATGGGACTCACTAGTATTCCATTGTATGCAAATGAAAGAGAAATGTAAGACAGTGATGTATCAGAAGAGTTCATTTAAAGTATTAAAAGTCTTGCCTATGAATTACATGAACTCAATGGTTTAAGGCTCTACTTTGTGGAAATTCATGATCACTGAATGGGTAAACTTTGTAATTTATCGCACTAAACCTTCACATCAATCACACTAAACTGTCTAATCAAATGGATCATCAAAAATCAACTTGGATAGATCGATTATTAGGATCTATAACCGAGAAGAGTCTTTCATTGCCAAAGACACATTTAAATCATGAGATAATCTTCAAGCATCATCAATCTTTATCTAATTAGCTGACTACAGAGGCAGCAGTGTAAAGAAGGTATTTTAGAAAACAGTGCTCTCTAGGTATTGTTGACTTAGATAATCTTAAGATGCTGAACTCATCAACTTATCAGACCAGTCCCACTGTTCAGTGTGTATAAAATTGATCCTTTGAGTAGAGTTCGTACCAGTAGGTGTTTAACTATGAAATAATGCTGTTGACATGAGGGGTCATTCGAAAATTGGAGCGGTGAAAACGTTTTCTATATAAATTTTCAAAACTTTTTTAAGACAATTGCATAATATACAATTGATAAATGAAAATGTAATTTCTGATTTTGAATAGGCTGGCCCATCTGTGTGTCATGCCCTTCATGGTTTGCTGTTGAGGCTAGAGATGAGAACGGATGTGGTAGGGATTTCAAGTAGGCTAGGGGCATGCCTCAAAGGTCTGCTCTTGGAGGTGGTGTGTCGTCTGGTGTGCAGCCCAGGAGGAGCCCTCCCCTCAAGAAAGGGCCCTCTTGATGCTCAGCATGAGTTGCTTGCGGTTCTTCTTCGTCTTGACTTCAGGGGAGTTGATCTGACCCCTGCTGCCAGCATAACTGAATCTGTCGGTAAGTGGATTTTGTTGTTTACCATGATTGAAAACTTTCCATTTTTATCTATTCGGGCTATTATTGGTAAACCTAGCCATGAAACACTAGCCATCACTTTTCAAGTGAACAATGAAATTTTGCTCTTTCTCAATTACTTGGAATTTTTTGTTAAGGAGTGAAAAATTTATTCTTTCCAGTGTAGCTTTCACATGTTGAGAAAATTTTAAAGTTTGTTTAAGTATGTCTTTTTTTAAGTCTTCCTGAGAATTGGGATGCGGCAGGCCTTTCCCAAAAACAAGATTTGGGGATATTTTAGAAGTAATTTCAATTAGGACTCTGGAAATTTATCACCTTTATAATTTTCAGCATAGCAAGTGTACTGTATCATTCTTGTGGACAAGCCTATCAAATTAAATGCTCACTAACACCACAAAAAGTAGCACACATTTTATTCCTTCTGCAGAAATGTGTAAAGGCAGATGAATTTCATGGTACTGTTAACATTCCTCTTCAAATTGGCCATATTTTGTGGGGATGGCAAAAATTTTGCAAGTTGGTGCTCTGCTCATGGAATGTACGGATGGCTGACAAAATGATCACATTTGTACATTCAATTAAACTACACAAATGAGCAAGAATGAAAATCATTCATAAACAAGCAATTTTTATTTGTTATATTATAATTAATGGTTTCTGGCATAACTTTATGGAATCAATTCATGTTGGAAATGAAACAATAGTAACTTTGTGATACCACTGAAAATTTAATATGAGACGACCCGGGTCTCAACGTTCAATGTCTCCTGAAGATGTTGTTGGACGTCGAAACCCAGGTCGTCTCGTATTAAATTTTCAGTGGCATCACAAAGTTACTATTTTTTTCATTTCCATTATTATATTAGGCCAATTCAATTATGAAATCACTTAGAACTCTTATATGTTCTTCGATTAAGATTAAATGCAAAATACGAACCATTCACTGTGCTACCAGCGATATTGTCTTATCACGAAATAATATGGCTTGCCACTTTGTTAATGGATTGTATCTTGATTTAATCATAATCTATGAAGAGTCCCAAGTGATTTCATAGTTCAATTGGCTTAACACAATAAATAAATTTGGTCTATGAATGATTTTCACCTTAGCGGATTTATATAGTTTCAGTGTAAAAGTTTATATTTCCTCAATATAGAAATTTGTTGCAAAACTTTCATATTGTATTAGGTCCAATGTAGTCATATAACTATTTTGGCTTGGTCTATATATAACATTAATAAATAATTATTAAGAGTTTTGTGCCTAGTGTACAGCCTATTATTTGGAAGGGTATGAGTAGGAAACATCTTCTAAATTTGTTACAGAGTGAATTGAAACATGTAAAGGAAATACAATACAAGAGTCAAAGCCTGATGTAAATTTGGGGAAAAGCATAGTTATGTATGTTTAAAGTTGGAAAAAGTGCACAATGGCTGTGTGGTAGATTTCTGTAATCATTGTAAAATTTTTTTTGGTAATAGATTAAGGCTGGATTCTTCATTTTTTCTATGATTAACACTTTCATTGACCATCTGCCTGATTTTTGCCGCAATTTCATTACAGGCCTCCTTGTGCATTCTTATGTTCTGGGATCTGAAAGGGTCAAGTGTCGCTCTAGCCTTAGCTTGGGCAATTCGTCGCCATCCCTTCCTGGATTGGGGAGCAGTCGTATTGAAGGTGGTTCGCGAGTTAGACTCCCCCCTCCACCCTCTTGGGACACACTAATTTGTGCCCTCCTCAGACTAGTCACCGTTTTAGTCCAGACACCTTTGGCTCCTCAGACACCTGTAAGTACACGTCATTAATTAACTCATATTTTAATTTTAGGAAGGGAAATGTTGAAGAACTAGACAACATTTCAATATTGAGAGGACTTAACTCCCGCCTAGCGAACTCAGTTTTACATCATTTTGACTAAAAAAATAATGGAATATTAACAAGTAGAGATATTTATGGCATCTTGATGTGCCCTTTTTTCAAATATGTCCTCATGATGTAGAATACCAAATAATTCATATGCAGTAGACTTTAGATTTTATGAGGGGATCATCATCTGTATTATGTAAAATCAAGACCATTTTCTTTGATGATGATGAGCCTTTGTTTTCTTTTGTTTATGGGCATACCTCCAAAATAATTTTTTGTCGTTTCAAGATTTCTTCACGCAAGTGATAGTTAAATCATTTCTGCAGTAATTGCATATTAACATGTAACTTCTTATTATTTGATAGTCTTACTATTTAAGTGGGTTTTGGATGGGCAGAACTTATCACCCCAGTCTCTCCTAAAAGACAATCTGAATCCACTTTAAACCCTTCTGCGCAATTCCTGTCTCCTTTCTTTCCATCAAAAATGGCTATCCTTCTCCTACATTTTCTTTGCTTGTCTAATTTACTCCCTTTCATCACAGTCTTCAACATTCCATCCCCTATCACAATAGTCTTCATGTACCTTTCCTGCTTCCTAAGGATTTCTTATGATAATTCTCTTATTCTCCCCCACCGTGCTGAGTACTTCATTTAATTTTTTCCTCATCCTTCTCCACACCTACACCTCTTAAGACTCCAATCTACACCTAACGTCTTGGTTCAATGACCAAGTGTTGATGACGTTGAAGATATCTGTATGAATGTTTTAACAAGCCTTTTCTCAGCATCCCTAATTCTATAAGAATATGTTAAAAATAAACTGGGATGGCTCATTTACTGGCATAAAATCACATGAAATAACATCATGATTTGACTGTCATTAACAACCATTTAAAAAAAACAAGAAATTTAATAGAAAAATGCAAACAGGGATGTATGAATTTAAATTTTAAGAACAAATATTTTGTTGATATTTTTTTATGCTGACTGCCAGTAATTCAGGATTATTGTTCTAGAAGCCTCTATGTAAAGAACCGAATAATAACTTACTCTTGTACTTTTCTGAGTACTAGACACACATCATTTGCAGCAGTTATTTGGGAGATATATGTACATCAAGGTTATCTAATAGTATAATGAAGAGAAACGACCCAAACAAAGACATTTTAGGAGCATCTTTGTAGCCTGAATAACTAGTCTGGAATTCACCATTTACATTAATAATCTGAGCTCACTTAGAATGATAGGGCTTATTGGTCTATTATCATCTTAAGTTTGGAAGAGTCAGGAGTGGGAAAATTATTTTGTAAACAAACTAAAATAAATAACCTATACAAGTATTATTCAAGTCATATAATCAGTACATGGGTCGCGGTAGTCCAGGGGGTAGAGCGTTGGACTGCTGACCGGAGGCTCCCGGGTTCGATTCCCGGGCAAGGCACTCTGGGCACCTGCAGCTCCACCCAAGCTAAAGTGATTTTTCGGGTACCAGATCTTCCTGGGAAACCATAACCGGCACAGGGAAAGGAACTGGCCCCCCTACCCTGATGTGTGAATTTCACCCGCTGTATAGGGCTTAGTACTGGGTGAACTCTTCCATCACCTACTAAACCAACCTTTGGGTTGATTACTGTGTTTATGGTTTATAATCAGTACCTTGAAAGCAATGACAAAATTCTAACTCTTAAGTTCACTGCCTTTATGTGATGTGTGTAATTTTAATGCTTCACAGATGCGAGGAAGTTCTTCTATGAACAGAGGGGAAAGGCACGTTGTGGACATTCACCTTGAGGAGAGCAGGCAGAAGAATGGCAATTCGGTGTCCCAAACGGATGAAGATAAGGCAGAACAACAGCAGAGTGGGGGAGATGGCCTCAATGGCAGAGATGGGGCACCAAGGCAATCAACAGATAATAAAGTGCCATGTATTGCAGATACAGGTGATTCTGTTTGTCTTTTACATTGAACCAGCAAATGGCACACTCAGATTATTTCTGGTGCCGCGGAATGCACAAATTGAAAGTGCATACAGTTTTCTATTTACTGAGTCAATTTGAAAATAATATTTTATTGTCCACTGACCATGCATATCATGTAGGTATAGAGTCATCAAATATAAAGAAAAGTGCAAACTACAGGTATATTTTGACACTTTGAACATGCTTAAAAAAGAGCATATACATTAAAGTGTGTAACAAAAACAGTGTACATGATAACTACTTGTCATTTAAAAATTCATTCAATGGTAATAGCACTTTATTAGAAGGAGTTTCCTGAGTTTCAATTTGAAAATACATAATTTATCACTCATTTTCAATGAGTATGGTAAATTGTTATAAATTCTTACACCCATTGCCGTTTAGCTTGTAAGTGAAATGCTGATTGATGGTAACTTTTGTGGATGTTTTATTGATTTCTAGTTTGTTTAAGATTGAATATCACTATTTGCATGAAAGAGATGATATTATTTTTGAAGAAGACGGACCTTCCATACCAAAACTATCATATACATCAGGAATTAAGCTATCTACCCTTTTACTAGTTGCTTTTTTTCTATATTCCATGCCTCTTTATTTGTACTATGGGCTAAGAGCAGTTGATGGTCAATGTACAATTTCTTATCTTTCCTCATGAGGATATTATACTCTCTCTTCATTTTGAGATAATATGACCTCACATCGGGGGTATTAGATAATTTACAAAATTTATTTAAAAATATTTCCATGATTTTTCTTGAGAGTACAATGATGTCATCAGACAGCCAATGCATCCTCCTATATTTCAAATAATTTACTTCACTCTAACAGTTGGAATTAAATATTCAAATAAATGACACAATTTTGAGCAAAAATAATTAAAGCTGGTTTCAAAAGAGTTGACTGAGTAGATATCTGCCCAAGTCTCTTTTTTTCATTTGCATTAATAAAGCTCTCAATATTGCTCCTAGAATAAATCTTTTTGGAAATATACCTATCTGGTTGATCCAGACTTTCCAAGGTTAATGTACTTGACAGAGTATAATAGTCAGACAGTCCCGGATCAGGCACGCATGAAACACATTTTAATGGATCGTAATTTGTGACTACATTGTCAATTTGTTTTTGGGATGTACTTGTCACTCTAGTAGGCTCTAAAATTATTATTATTATTACGTTTTATTTGCCCAGAGATCACAATACAAAAATACCAGGTAGGTGGTGTATGTACATGATATAAGGCACGTCAAAAAGGAGCACAGAGACAGGCTCAATTAAGATACATAAAAGAAATGATGCTCATAGTTACCTAAATGTTTCGCACAAACCCATGAACATTGGCTGTAACATGCACATGCAATATCAAATTCAGAAAAATATTATTTTACTGGTCCCTTCAAAATTGTGAATTCAGGGTTTCACTTTAAATTCTGCAATATTTTGTGTGCAGATGAAATGGCCCTGGGAAATTGATTCCGATTTCATAAAGGAAGAGGGATTGGATTAGTGCAATGGCTAATGTACTGGCTTCTCAACCAGAGGGCCCAGGTTCAAATCCTGGTGATGGCAGGCTTTTTCAAA
The DNA here is from genome assembly GCF_022747635.1 of Hetaerina americana. Lineage (NCBI taxonomy): Eukaryota > Metazoa > Arthropoda > Insecta > Odonata > Calopterygidae > Hetaerina > Hetaerina americana. The sequence continues at coordinate 47,944,226 of NW_027287538.1, read as the reverse complement.
GGTACCCTTATACCTACTTGGATGTCTGGTGGAGATAACTTCAAGTAAAATATGCTGTCAGCTGGATGGAATATTAAATCGTGAGACCCTATGGTACCAATAGTTATTAGAGTAGGCAAAAACTGGTGCTGGGATTCTCTCCCCTCCCTTTTTTTCACATATTCCCTGAAAATCCTACGTCAGTGTGAATGACCTCAGCTGCCAGATACCTCCCCTAATTACTGCTATTATTACTTCTTCTCTAAGTGGTATCTTGATTATTTATTCAAGAAATGCTGCCAAAGAAATAGAATTCAACCCATGTGTGCTGATGATTTAGTTTTTATCGTGATTCTCTCTCTAGTTCTTCTGCATGAACCAACAATGGTGAGACTCCTAGGTGCACTTGGCGGCTGTGGTGGTGCTCTTCCGGTGTCGGCACCCAGTGGTGCTTCGGCTATGTCATCTTGCGGCAGGCAGGGGAGGTCACGGACAACCAATTCCTCGCCCCCTGGAGAGAGGACCTGCACTGGGGAACCAATGTCCGTCGGGGACTGTGTCTTCCGATTGCTCTCGGTGCTGGCCCACCGAGCAACCAACCCCTACCTTGTCCTGGGTCCCCTCCTGCGTTTCCTCTCTCCCTTCGATCTCCCCCTCCATAACCTTTTCCACTCCCCAGCAAATCCCCTTTCGCGACTCGGACCATCAACATCCAACTCAAGTAAGCTGTCAAAACAATGGAGGGCTTTGTTAAACACTAGCATAGGTTTCATCTAATTCAAATTTTATGACCTGAATCGAGCAATTTTTTAATGGGCAGAGAATATTTGATGGGAATAGCTGGCACTTAAGCCATTAGTGATTGAAAAGTACCAGCTGTAAAACAGTATGCTTGTTGAAGATGTGCTGGAGCGTAAATAAGAGAAAGGCAGTTCATGTTTTTAAGTGTATAAATTCAAAGATAAATAATTTCGTAATAGAACTTCGTAAATTCTCGTGTAAACATACAATTGAATTCAATGTTCTAAGTGTGTCTTGATGTATATTTGCAGTGATATCTTGATTTATATTTGCAGTGAGGGAAGATGAGGAAGAAAATTCTCTCAGAAATACTCTCTATTCTACGGAGCACCTAAGCTCTGGGTCAGGTGTTGTTCAACTGTCTGAACCCTTGTTGTGGCTGATTCTGCGGGTCCTGGATTCTGAGGAGGCCTTGCACCAGTTCAATCAAATGGGAGGAATTATGGTACGCCACCACTTGAGTTACATAAATTGTAATGTACATCTTTTTTTTGCTGAAAAAGGGTAAATTTGATGGGAACTCTCTTGTTGTTTGTGAATTTTCAAATTGTGATAATTTTTTTTGTTTTCTCCAATGTCTGTAGGTGATCTGTGAAAATCTAGTGAAAAGCAATCGAGCTCTAATCAGCACTCATCCAGGCCTTGTCTCTGTTGTCACCCGTCACCTTGGCAGGACTCTTCCCACACCTAGTCCTCTACCCCGAAAACCTGGAGCTCCATCTGATGGAATGGAAGGACTTCAGAATTTTGCCCAAATAGGTGAGTCATGGTAACAGTAACAGTCATGGTAATTAGATGTTAAGTAACAAGAATATTTGACCCAAACACTGGTTTTAATAGGCGAGGATAGAGCTCACCTTATACTAAGTCCAAGAACAATTTTTGGAATTCATACATCAGGCTAAATAAAGGGGATGGTTTTTAATTCCCTGTTCTGCCTTTGGTTCCCTTGGGAATTCTGTTCCCCAAAAAAAATCCAGCCTCTTGGGTGAAGCTGAGAATGCCCAGAGGCATAATCCAGAAATCAAACTTGGAGAGTCACGGTCAAAAGCCTGATGGACCCTAAACTATCGCACCACTCTCGTAGACATATCAACGCAGACAAATTCTCAATGAATTGTGATGAAAAATTGAGAGACGGGAAGTATATTGAAGAGAGAAATTTGTTAGGTGTCTCGAAGAGTTACCAAAGTGCTAAAATAATCCACAAATCCCATTGATGAAATGATTGAATGATTTCAGTGGGTGGTGTGTGTTCTGTTTATTAGGGAAGTAAGTGCAAGAGGGAGATACTAGGGAAAACCTGAAATGAAATCATTAATTTACACCGTGCAACCAAGTATTGTCTCTCCTAAATGTGGTTTGTATTTGAGGATAGACTTGATGTTATGTGTGGTCTTGGGTAGTCTTGTACTCTCTATCATATTGATGCTTGTTATCATGGAAGCCTGCAGCCATACTGTTTACTCAAGCATCATGTTCTATCCCATTTTCAGGATTTTGTTCACTTTTAATTTGTTTATCATGAAGTTAAAAGCCAAAAATTTCATGTGCGAAATGAGGTGGATTCAGCGATGGTATATTCTAAAATTAAAGTTTATCAGCAAGGAAAAAATAAGCATTTAAAATTACAACATAATCAAGTATTAGATACTCAAGTGCAAAGTAAAATGTACCATGATAATAGTTTTGATTAATATTGACCGTCCATTGTCAGTAATTGTTAGTAAAGTTTGGTATTAAAATAGTATGTACATAAACTCTTGTCAGTGAACCTATAGGTATACTTAACCCCAAATATTTACAATGTTAGAGCTCTTGCAATTTTTTTGTGCAAAGTACCTTAAAAAATGTATTGATTGCAGTAGCTTGGTGTGCTAGTTAACTCAAGTACAATTCACAAAAATCCGATCCCAATTCATTTTATTTCAACTTATGCCAGACTTAATTGGTTTCGGAAATAATTAAAATGGAATGAATCAGGAACTTGAAGAAGAAATAATGGTTGAAGAAATCGATAGTATAATTTATGTGTGTGTGCATTGCAGCCCTTATTTATCATAGTGTGTAATTTTGTTTGGTTCAAAAATTATTAACCTCTCAATGTTTTCTTATTATCCTCAGGAACCATTACATCGAGCAGTCCAACTGCTCAGCCTGCTGACGTGTTGATTCACAGTGCTCCACTACACAGAAGGGCCCGCACACCGGCCTGGTCCTACCATTTCTACCCTGAGGAGGCTTGGGTGGAGCTCACACTTTCGTTACCATGTGCAATCCTACTAAAAGTTGTGGAATTACAACCTCACCTGACTTCGTTGGCAAGTGAGTAAAAGTATGGTGTTCATTTAGAAAGAGCCCACTTGCCTTGAAGTGCTTCTCTCTGTATAGTTGCCATTTAGTGTGAAAATCTTAAAAGCAGTCCAAGCACTGTGCTCACCAGAGCAAGTAATTGAGTTATTTTTTGTTATATTGATATAAACCAAGGGTATAATATTATATTAGCCTAGAGTAATGATTTTGATCAGAAATGAAAAAATTCTGGTTATGAAAATGCTCAGTAAAAGTCATTGATTCCAGGTCAGAAATCCAGTAAAGACCACAATGCTCATAAAAATTATAATAATTCACTTTCAGTAATAGGTGATTATTTGCTTCTTCGAATTTGAAATAAAATTTCTCTTGACAGAAACCTTGAGCTTCGATGCCATTCAAGCAGTGTGTCTTTAAAATTACATCAGTTCACTAATTAATGACAGCCCAGATTCTTAAGCAAAAGTTGAATATATGAATGCGTAGTAAAGTCATAATTCAGATGGTCTTTTGATCTCTAAAGAAAAACTTAAACTAATCTGTTAAGACCGAGCATTTCGGTCTTATTGCATCATTTAAGTGTTGCTCATATAGGTATGTGATCATTCGGTGAGTTAATCATGCAGTTGAACATTGAAAGAAATTATTACTTTCTGCAAACATAAGTTACGAGGGTCATCCGGAAAGTAGTACCCGTTCGTGAAATAAAGACACAAAAGTAAATATTAACAAACATAAAAAATTTTATTTGAAAGAGGATACTTTAAACTACTTCTCAACATAATCTCCAAGCAAATTAAGGCATTTGTCATAACGTGTGACAAGTTTCTGTATTCCTGCTGCATAGTCCTTCGCCGCCAGCTCATTGAGATACGCGAGGGACCCATCTTGCACAAATTTTTGCATAATGCAGATGGTGTTTAACAATTTCATGAACAATTGTTCGAGAAACATTGGGAAAATGCTCACAGATGTCATCAATTGTGACGCGCCGATCGTTCCTCACGAATTCGTCAACTGAGCTCACCAGTTGGTCTGTAATGACAGACGGTCTCTCCGAACGCTCATCGTCGTGTGTGTTCCCCCTCCCCATGTTGAAGTTGCGACACCACCGCCGAACAGACGACTCGTCCATTACATTGTCTCCATACACCTCCTTTAATTGGCGATGAATATCACATGGGCGAACGTTTCTTGCATTGAGGAATTTAATCACTGCCCTCACTTCACAACTGGCGGCGTTCTCAATTTTTTTAAACATTGTAAACAATCACAGAAACAACACAGGCAATGCTAGCGTCACGCAACTTGGCTCAGAGAAGGCAGACAAGCCACTGAAGCTATCTGACCTCGTCCAGCGGCTACTCGCGTCGTCAGCACTTCATGCGGCACGAACGGGTACTACTTTCCGGATGACCCTCGTATATCCAAAGGCATAGTTATTTCATTTTCATGACTTCATATGCTGTTATGTGCATATATTTGATCAGATAAGATCTTTTATTTGACTTCCTATAGCCAAGAGATCTAAAAACTAATTGAATACCTACAAGGTGATAATTTGTTAGTGTTCGCTGTAAGGCTGCTTACATTCCGACTTTTACTTATCCATATCATAAAATCATCAACTAAATTCAGAATTTACAATTTTCTCAAAATAAGAGTTGGCTCCAATGAAACATGTAAACATTACTTGGTAGTCTACAATTAAGGTAAATTTTCGATAAACACTGACTGAACACTGCTACATTTCTAAGCCTTTCCTAATTAGACACAACCTGAAAGCTCAAACTACCATAAACACAACCATATGCATGTAAAATAAGCTGTATGTTTTTTGGTAAATAATGGTAAAAATCCTTGTCCTGGAATAGTTTTTATCACTGGTAGGTCAGAGTTCTGACTCCACCAATAAATTAGCTTCATCATTATGTGATTACAGATCCTTTAAGGAATTAGAGAAGTTGATCGTGCAAAGTAGTGTTATGCGTGAGACCTATATTTAAATAGTGCTTTTGGTCTGGTCCATCATTCTCTCTCCCTCTTCATACAGCATGTCCTTCAGCTGTCGCTGTTGAAGTGTCTCGAGATGGGGGCCCACCAGCCCCAGTGTGCCCACCCCTCACCACTGGGGGCCTGGCCTTCATCCGCCTCATCCTTCCCCGCCCCGAGGTGGCCTCCTCAGTCCTCCTCCGCCTCTACCGTCCTCGGGATGCCTTCGATGTCGGCCTGTCACAGATTCGCCTCCTGGGCTCGACAGCATATGGTGGTGAGGCTCTCTCCCCATTGCTGCTCCCCAGTTCCCTTTCGGCCTCCTCCCTCCCACCACAACCACCTCACGTCTCGTCCAGCAGCAACGTCTCATCCACCTCCCTTGGGAATCAAGCACCTGTGGTCACCAGTGCTGCAGATGAGGATCGCTTTGCGAGATCAAGGTATGCCCAGTAGTGTATGTACTATGAAAACTCAACAATTTCCAAGCACATAATGAACATAATTTTCAAATTAATGTATTTTTTCACAGTCCAGACAGCTCTCCTTATAAATGAATGCAGCTTCCTCAAATATCTTCTAAAAATTACAAATTTTATATTCTTAAAACCCAGAAGTAAAGCAAAATCTTGTCTCTCCACAGGAATGGCAAGCTGATTTTTATGTTTTCCTAGATTTAATTTGTAAATTTGAGAATTTTTGACTGTATTACATGTAGTGGTTCATCAAAATTAGTTTTTTCTAACAGAAATGCAAATAGTGCATATGCTATCCAATTTTTTTCAATTCTCTCTAATTGGTAATCTCTTGGCAAAGTTTCTGAACTCGGCATAACATTAGGTTTTTGTTTTTCAATGGCAGTGGTTTTTGTACATTAATGGAAATAACACAAAAAAGTTGGCTGACAGTAGTCACATGTTATCTCATGCTAGTGTTGATTAATACTCCCTTACAAAGTTTGAAATAAAATCTTACAAAATTCAAGCAGAAGTTGGAAATTCTGCAAAAAGCACATGTGTCTCTTTGAAACTGTGTGGTATATATGAAACCCTGCCTTTATGAAAGCAATGCTTCAGATTATCCATGCTGGACCTGTTTTATTTAATTAATTACCCCTGTCTCTATTATCATTTTTCTTCATACAATTTTGTTTATTATGGACAAATGAGTTATTTCATTTGTGAAACTCATAATTTAACTTGTAAAATTTTTTCCCCCAACCTCAATAACTTAAGGTTAATCATACTATGATTCAGTAAGTGAGTCATTCTTAAAAGGTAATGATACAGTATAACCCCAAACTGGACAATTTGCAGGATTATAATCTTTCTCGATATCAGAAAATTTTTAGTTTTTATAAATGTTAACACTGAAGTTACATTTCAAAAAGATCTTTGCATTAGGTATTTTATTTTTGGGCAGTAGAAATCCTTGCACTGGAATAAGTGATTAAATATATTATAGAATGCAAATGTCTTAAATTTTTTCAATTATGATATTATTTTTCTTTTTTTACACTACTTCATCAAGAATTCTTAGCTTTAATAGCAGTATTTCCTGTATCAATGCAAACTTAAATGAAGAAAGCAATCATTCAGCAACCATCATCAATGAATTATGCTACTGTTATAGTGCAAAAACAACTTCCGGCTGAAAAGTGTTCATATTAATGTTTTTCAAAATGGCAGAGTTTTTTATTAATGCTGTCTCTTTAATTTTGTGGATTTTTTTTAAGTTTTACCTTATATTTGGTCAATGGCTGGTTCATTGTTTCATTCTTCCCTGAGAGATGGAATGTCTCAAACCTTAATGGCTGTGAGTATACTCACTTTTTCAAGATGCAGTGACTAACTGAGGATGTATGGAATTTCTGTCTATTACCAGTTGAGTACTTGAGGCAGTTAAGCCACACCATTCCTCTTACACCATAAATGTCTTATGAACTTGAAATGAATGTAATGTAAGATGAAATAAGTTTGGTGGGCCTACTGTTCAAAGATAATGGCTGGAAATTGAGTAAGATTTGGATACAAATAGTCAAATTGAAAAGTCTATCAAAATGAGGACTGATTTTTGTTCTTTGAAATTCCCATTACTGTACATGCCAATAGATGATTTCACTAAAGTTACCTTTGTGGTTTTCTGCTGTTTCTTTTATTTAAAAGATAGGTTTGATGATATTTACTGTGTTTTGTATGTGACTATTAATATCAACCAACCAGCATATAGGGGCATTGATCAGGGCCATGTTTTCGGCTCATGTTTTTCAATCCTTCTCAATTAAAAGGGCTGAGATAAAATGTAAGTTCATGCTTACATTTGAGCAAATGAGCAAAGTTAGAAGGTCTTGGTAATCCAATATTTCTGCTTGTACTATGTTTACTTAATGTTTCAATGTCTGTTGTCTCTGTTTGCTTCAATCGCTCTTAATTTTTCCCTTTGTCAGTCTGGTGTGGCTCCTACTTCTGCACCACTGCCTCTCTTTGCCCCCCTACAATTCTGAGCTGTCGCGAGCAGTGGCCAGTGCCGCTGCAATGGTTCGAGGTCTCCCCCAGACATGTTGCGGCCTGTTGCTTGTCCCTCCGCGAGGTGGCCCCAGGTCATCACCACCATCAACCCTCCTCGGCCCCACTCTGAAGAGGGTCCTCCTGCGGCTTGGCCTCTTTGAGCCCAGTCTTGCCCTGGCCCAAATCAACTCACTTCTCTGCAACGGTGCTGCCGCTGCATTTGGCAATGGTAAGTCAATGAAGGTCAACGAGAAAATTCTAGTTGATTTCCACATTTTTCCATTAAAGATGGGTTGCATCACATGGTATGTAGTGTTTGACATGCACTTACATAGTCATAGCAGGCATTATACTTTGATATTTTGTCTTTTGCTCTGCTATTTTTTTTCCTGTTTTGTTTGCAAGGCATCTTTGAAGTGAAATGTACGACCTCGAGAGTGAAATAAAATTAAATGTAAATTTTTCAGTCTGTGAAGAATTGAATGTACAAATTCTGGGCATGATAATTAATATATTGACAATTATTTTTCTTCTATGGTAAATAAGTTCAGTGTTCAAGTTTTTTTACTATGGTCTGATATTTTTTATGGAAACATAGTTATTTCACTTGTTCAAATTGTACCCATGAAAAATGATTTTTTTGAATTAAGAGACCCCACCCGGTGCTCGTTTGCTCTTGTTTTGATGTCTCTGCCTGTTTGGCCTAAACATTTAGCGGGGCAGGAGTTACAACTGCATTAACCCCGGAAACATCTCCCTGCACCCGAAATTCACAACGCTGTTGCAGGATCCCGTACATCGGCCACCTGTCAAATAAAATAGCAAATATAGTCCCCAAAGATAAATACAAAATTTCCTTTTACATCCCTTCAAACCTCTCCAAACTATTGAGCAATCTAAAAGACAAAGTGGACAGAATTCAGAAAAGTGGAGTATATGAACTGACGTGTAACTCCTGTCCCCCTAGAGTAAATTAATCAATGTATTACAGGAAATTGTAGGATATTGGAGAGTTAGGCCAATTATCCGTAGCCTATTCATGTCTCAGACTGCTTAGCTGCATGTAGAGGATGGAGAGTCTGGTTGGGCAGTGTTAAGAAGAGGAGTAAGACGGTTGTCCATTTTCACCCATGCCATTTCAACTTACGTGGAGGTAATAGTAAAAGAGACATGGGATAAAATATGAATGAAAAGACAAGGGAAAGAGATATGAATGAAAGTGAGTGAGGGAATCCATGAAATCAGTGATCTTTACAGATGGTCAAGCTTAGTTTGCCGGTCATCGAAGGGGTAACAATCATTGCTAAATGCAATAAAAGTTCAGTATGGGTTGTAAATCAATGTAGGCTTAGGCAATTTGGTTTTTGAGAAAGGCAAAGTTAAAAGTGGAAATTCTGAATAGAAGCTGGAACAGGTGGAGATCTTTACTTATCTTGTAAGGTACACCTGCTGCTATCCCTCCTCATTTCACTTCCACCTACTCTTCCCCAGCTTCCAAGTATTAATATCCTCTATAATTCCCAGAGTGTCACCTGAAGATGTTGCCTTGTGATGAAACCATGGTCATGAAAAATAAAATTCTAGTGGAATCTGCCAAGTTAGTCTTCCTTCATTTACGCCTTTCTTGTGTTTTGAGCCAAGATGAGCAAAGTAATGTGGGCATCTGAGGAATGATTGTGTAAGGTAAAGCAGGTCTACAAGGGGTAGTTACTTGATGACAGGAATGCTATCTAAGGATGTTAAGAAAAGGCTCGTTAAAACTTTGATATGGAGCTTGGTTTCGTAAGATGTGGAAACTTTATGATTGAAACAAGTTGATAGGTGAAGATTCGAGGCTTTTGAGATATAGGTGTGGAGGAAGATGGAAAGGTAAAATAGAGAGAAAGACATTGGAATGCTGAAGACTGTGATAGAGGGGATGACATTCATTCCGCAAACTAGAGGTAGGAAAAAGATAGGGATTTTGGATGGAATGAAGGAAATAAAATGAATGGAAAACTGAAGAACAGATTAATGCAGTGTGAGGTGTCAGGTTTTGCCCTTAATGCACTTTGCACTGTGGTCAATAAAATGATTCACTCATATTCAACGACTTCCTCAGTTCGGCATCTTGGACGGTGAAGTGTGCATTTCTGTCTTGTCACCACATTACCCTGAAACTTCATGTTGAACGTTTAATATAAAAATATGTTAAATTAGAATTTCAAATCTTAACTTGTGAAGTGTGTTAGCGATAGAAGAGGAGTTTTTGATACTTTATTATAATTTGTAATCGGAGAAGTGTGGGGATAGAAATGTGTAAAAATGCAGGGTTAATATGTTGTAATACAAGATTGAAAAGGACAATGCCATCATGAAAATTGTTTTTAATTTCTTAAAATTCCTGCCCAATAGTTCCATTGATTAATGTAATAATCATGCAACTTTCATGTTATCATTTAAATTATGTTGTTTACATGAATAAGTGCATGACCATTTTTTTAGTGAGTAAACATTTGGTGATTTCTATTTAGTGTAATGACTGCCAATCTGGATTGTTAATTATTGTATATTGTTTCTCCATATTAATCTGGATTGTTAATTATTGTATATTGTTTCTCCATATTAATCTGCATTGTTAATTATTATATAATGTTTCTCAATGTTATAACTGTTAAAGGTTATTTTGATTTTGTGGCTGTACATGTATTCTTTTCCACTTTCTCTATATGTGCATTAGCTGGTTCGTTGGGTGCTGGACTGCAGTGTGGTATTGGATGGGATGGCACCGCCAGTGGGAATCGAAGGGATGATGCAGTGGACTCTGTTGTGGAGTTGTTGTTCCGCCTTTGCACAACCCACAATGATACAACTGGGGAGAGAGTTGGGGCATTGCTGGAATGGCTTAAAACTTCTGCTAATAAAGTAAGTATCATGAGGAGGATCACACATTCGGCATGATGGTAGAAATGGAAGAGACAGTTTCCTTGTGCTGACAATAGACAGTACTATGATACTAGTGCTTAATATCAGTTTTGTTAGTGTTGGGGCAATTTCCTCTGGTCTCACTCATCCAGAGCTGGTAGATTCAATTCTTTACTAAGTGATTATCACGTACACCTATGCCAGCACCAACTGCTATAGCAATAGTAAATATGCATTGGTTACTTTTTATAATTCGATTACAAACGAGGACATTACAGTGGTTCATTTGCACATTTTACCCTATTAGGATGTCCGTGTCTTAAGGTTCTGCTACCAGCTCTTATTAATAGTAATGGACTATATGTTTTTATTACATCTAATATGCATTCAACGAAAGACCAAATGTAAAAATTTTCCTCAAGTAAGTCAAACAGCCCAAGGGAAAAATATCCTAACAACATGCAAAAAGATAGTTTCTTGTATCAAAAGATTTAAATGACTCAAAAGAATATTTCATGAGGGTATAGAGTAGTAAAAAACTGCTGTATTTAACAATGCAACAATTTCACAATGTAAAAATCATTCACCTTGACTGGGATTCGAAGCTTCAATGTCCGGCCAAGTGCTTAGCCAGTTAAGCTATCGAGGCATCCTCTTACACTTCAAAATTTTGGGGGCTTCAAAGGAATGAGATGTTGTGATGAAATACTGTACATCATTCGTTCGTTTAGAGTATGGCACATTTGTCAAGAACTTGTTTGAGTTTGATTTATTCAGTAGTTATTTAGTGTAAATTAAACTGCTAGATGACTCAGTTCATTATTGAGCAAAAGGAATCCAATTTGTACTTTAAATATGCTGCAAATATATTATCAATATTTATGAAGTTTAAATAAAATAGCTGTTGAGTAAGTAAGTATTTATCCTTAAAGATGCATTATGTATTTTTCACAAAACCGATGAAATAAAAGATATTGTCATTTATTATCATCAACAAGTTACAAAATAAACAGTTTTAAGTTATGATATTACAAATTACTATCTATTAAGTTATGCTACCCATACTACAATATGATTTTAAAGTGCCTTAGAAGGTCAACTTTTGGCCTGGTTTGCTTACTTTCCTGGTTATTATGTTCAGAATTCTAGGTCCCTTCAAAAACATGGGAGTCCATTGTGCACTATTAATTCTTAGGAAGACAGTGTCATATTATGAAATTGGAAATATTAGAAATTAGGATAAGTGCAGTATATTAATTCACCCAAACGTGCAGCTCAATATCAGACATAATTTGATCAGTTGGGATTGGGATTTTCAGCTCCACTTTGGACTCTATATCTCTCCTTTTCACCGAATCCTTGCATCAGCTGCCAGTGCCCCATTATTATCTGTTGCTTTACTTGTTTCAGTTGTGCTTAGTTTGGCTAGGATTTATTACATTTATTTGTACTTAATAATATAAAAAATGCATAATTTTATATAGTTGTTAGTTTCTTTCTGTGGTTACTTGTTGGAGGTTTGATTTCATGTCAGTAATTAGAATATTTTAAACATATAATAGTTTAAAAAAATGGTATTTCCAAGTTCTCCATTGCAATTATTTTTTTTCCTTTATAATTTTAGGCCTTGGGTTCTTCGCGGTCATATGGCTCCAATGGTAGTTGGGCTGCACCACCTGCCGTCTATGTTCACTGTGCATCTGCAATCCTCTGGTCATGTCGTGTAAAAGGCACTTCTGCCCAACTTGAAGATTCCATTACACCTGAGCTCTTTAGGTTGGTAGCTCTTCTCTCAACTCAAGGAATGTACACTAAATGTTTTGGGTTCCATAAAAAATCTGTTAGTATTAGCAATTCTAAACTGTAGTAGTTAAGTAATCCAATCGATCCTAATACTGATTTGTAGTGCTAAAATACAGTGAAAGTACTGTGTCATTTAAAATATTCGTCGTCTTCATTTTGGAGTATTTAATTTTTGGTATCTGGAAAAGGTTAAAATTGGTTAAGTAAGTATTTCTAGTTCAAGGTTTGTTGTTTTGGTGATTTTAAGGAATGTAAGGTTGTGAGGGGTTTAATATTAAGTGTGGATCCTGTCTGATTTTAAAAGTGCTTGTCCCCAAATTCATGGCATTTAACATTTCATTTGGTGATGCTCAAAGAAGTGTTTGTCCTGCATCATTTTTGCCTTCAATTAAAGCATTTCAGAAGGATCAAATTTTTAGAATTTACACGAAAGGGCTCGGGAGCTGCAATTTTATGAATGGAAATTGTAAATATTAATATCACTGGATCAGGTTGCCCCACAACTTGCATATTTCCAATGGTTGGACTGCATATTCTCTTTTTGGTTAACTGTCCATCTGGTTATTGTAAAGAAGAATAAAATTCCAATTTTTGAAAAAGCAGTTTACTGTCAATTTCTCAGATGTGTTTGAAAATTAAGACGACTCAATCCCGAATGATTTTATATCAAACTCAATTATTTAAAACGTTTTCCCCCTTATTTAATGCATTTTTTGGTCAAATCATCTTTTTTTTACCATTTAAATCCCTTACACGTATTTTAATTTTCGATTTCCCTGCAACCTGCTTCTTTCTCTGCTAGATAAAAAAAATTAATTTTTCTGAATCAATTTAACATGTACTTGCCAGCAATTTAAAGCATTCTGTGGCTTTGTTTTACCTCTTGTTTTATTCCATTATTAGTAGTTGTTTCCGCTGTCAGTATATAAATTAGAAATGAGGCGGTTTACAAATTAATTATTTTTGGAAATCGTAAAATAGAAATGTCCCTTGAAATCCTCAGAAATATGAATGAAAAATTCCTCCAAGGAAAAAACATAAGTCCCTTTATAATTTATGGATTAAAATATTTTGTGATCTATTTGTGATAAATGGTGGTCAGGCTCTTGTCATTTTGTTGTATTATTTTTTATTTTCTCACTGTGTGACAGGTTTAAGGCCATAAATGAGTATTGTGGTGAAAATAAGTTGCCTCTCTACTAAATTTCTCTCAAATTTCATTGTCTTCAGCTTGCTTCACGAGTGGACTTTGACTCTCCCTGTGCACTCTGCTTTGAAGAGAGCACTAGATTGGGTCCTCTGTTCCATGTGCTACATCAAGCCAAACCTCTTCATGACATTGTTGAAGCAATCATCTACAATGAAGAACTCACCACAGAGCACCTCTCTCCTACAAGAAGGGTAAGCCTGGCTGATATCTCCCCATCCTAATGAATTCAGTGTGTTATTGTCCTTTCTCGTACATAATTACCAGCAGAAGTTAACAAAATGGTTTTATTCATGATCGCTAGATGATAAATTTTCTATTTCCATTTGGTTGTGTCAAATAACTTTAGATATTGTCAGGAGCATGCAAGCATAGGCACTATAGAACATACTAACAATATAAAAAACCATAAACAGTGATCAACCTAAGGTTGCTTTGGTAGGTGATTGTAGAGTTCACCCAATACTAAGCCCTATATGGCATGTGACATTATATGGGGGCCATTTCCTTTCCTTGTGCTGGGTTACCCAGGAAGATTTGGTCACACAGCTTTGGTGGAGTTTGAGGGTACCTGAGACGCGTGCCGGGAAATAGAACCTGGGCCCTCTGGTTATTATTCCAACACTCTACCCCAGGACAACCACATCCCCCCCAGTAATATATCAACCCGAAGGTTGGTTTGTTAGGTGATGGTAGAGTTCACCCAGTACTAAGCCCGACGGTGTATGAAATTCAGGGAAGGGGGGGGCTTGTTCCTTTCCCTGTGCCGGTATTGGTTTCGCTGGAAAATCTGGTACCCAAAAAATCTCATAGCTTGGGTGGAGCTATTGGCCGACGTTTCGATGCTCAACTTGTGCATCGAAACGTTGGCCATTATGGAACCCCTGACCCAGTGGAAGACCCAAGAAAACTTTATCAAACCAATACGCTGGGAAAGCACCACATCTTACTTTATTTTTCCCACCTTAATGCATACTTGCCACTTTAAAAGCCTCCAGTGTATTCTAATCCTTTCTCCTTGGCAATCAATCATCTAAAGCGAACATTCTTAGCTCTGCATTGGTGTCTCTGTCATTTACCTTTTGCAGAATCCATTGCATGCACCAATGGTATTATTTTTTCCTAATCCTGAAGTTATTGAGCAATATTGGTTATGTCTGGAAGAGTTGTTTATCTTCAATGTTTGCAATTTCATCTTAATTCTGTTCATATCACTTACCCATTATTCTGTGTGGAATAAAAGATGTTTAATGACTCCACCTTCTCATAGGAGGGGATCATCAGTGTATGAGGGAGAGTCCTCCAGCCACTCGGCAACAGATGACCTGAAGGAGCGTGAGAGGGAGGAGGGACGTGAGGGGGGAGCGTCCATGTTTGGTGGGGCTCGACAGGGGACGAGGCACTCGTTTACCATCCTTGAGAGAAGGCTCTACACCCTGGCATCTGCGTGCCAGTCACCTTCAGCAACAGCACAGATTCTGTCATCTAACCTTCCAGCTGGCCTTGCCCGAGGCATCTTGGGTAAGAGTAGTTTCCATTAGTTTTGACAAATGTCATGTGTCTTGATGAGAATCAAGCTGCTGAATTGCATAATTTCAGATATGATATGGTGGAATTTTATCATATTGATGAAATATTTGATGGTGCTCTTCCACTTGTCAAAAATGTATAACTGATGAGGTTTCGATGTACTGCATCACCTTTGCCGTGGAAGGCAATGCAATAAATCAAAACATAGTCAGTTATAAATTTTCAATGCATGGAAAAATGCTTTTATTTGATTATTAATAAAATCAAGCCATATTTCAATATTTAACTGTAGCACAGAATTTTAGTGTGAAGATTATTTTTTATTTATGATGAATAATTTGATTTCTCAGAACAACCGATATTATCTCTATTGTGGTGACATCATTTTGTTTTAGCTGTTTGTGTTTTAAATGCAATTTCTTTCACAATCTGTTAAAGTAAAAATGTATTGGCCATGTACCTCATGTCACATTCTGTTTTAGAGACCTGTAAATATCAAGGGGGGAGAGAAGGTCTCTGTTATCCCAATTTATTATTCCAGCTGGATGATTTCTCAAAAAAATATTTTTTTAAATATGCCTGGAAGATAAAGTAAATTGAATGGAATTGAAATAGAATTGTTTAATATGTAATGAAAAAGCAGTGCTGTTTCATTATGATTCTGCACTGTAAATATAGAATTTTGCATTAGGTAGGAGTTCGGGAAGCTTCATTAATGTTCAGTTAAGATTCGATCATATTGAATCTAATACAAAATAAATTGAGTGAAACCAAGGTGGGCAAGCATATATATATACATATACATACATATGTACATGCGCAAGCAGACATGGCAATTTTCTGAGCGAGAAAACTAAGTTAATTGTGGTTAATCTTGTGCATAATATAAACACACAATATCACTATATGTGTGTTGCCTGGTTCTGATTAGAATTTTTAAAGTATGTTGATGATTATCCCCTTATAAAAACTTACTACCAATTAAGATGTAGACATTATGTGGAATTTGCCCATATTCTAATAAATCAACTGCATAAGTTCTTCATCATTATAAACCTAAAGTATCCAGGAGATAAAACATTGAGTAGTCTCAGGCATGTGGTGGTGGAATTAGAACATAGTAAAGAACGGATAGTAGCAATTTTCCTTCATATAATAGTTGAATATTTGGTGGAAAATTTCTAATACTCACTCTTTATTATCCAGGAGATGATGCTGGAAAAACACAATTGCATTGCTCCAGAGTCTTATTTCTCACATTAACTCACAAGTATTATTATTAGTTAATTTTTTCCTGTGTGCATTTCGCTTAATCTTTCTGTCTCTAATTAATGTATTGAATGCTCTTTATTTTACAGAGTTTTGTAAGTCTAGGCAGAAAATTAGTGATAACTCACCCAATGGCCAAGAAAAGAAACGGTGCAACAACATGAGTCAAATGAGGGATGATGGTATGTGTTCAAGAGATTGGCCAATGAGTCAGTCGACTCTGACGGATGCAGACAAAGCGATTGGTCAGGAGGGCAACAATCACATACTGCCTGGTAAGCGGCATTGACTCAAACATTTTTCTAAAGATATTTGTCCATCCTTGCAACATTTAAAACATTACAGCCATAAGCTTTTGGAATTTTTAAGCAACTACTTCATTTGATAAATCTTCTCCAAATGTTGTAATCACAGTTAGCTATATCTATATTGCAACTATTGTCTCCCACTTCTCATTATTATTTTTAAAAATACATATTTAGAGGTCATTACCCACTTCTGTTAGTTTGCTTGTCAGCTACCCACAGGATGCAATCATGACCAGAGAGATTTTTAGTGGAATTTGAAGGGGTTATATGTATATCTGGGGAAAAAATTATTGGAGTTCGTATTTTTGATGAAAAACATGCCTTAAAATGTGTATTTGTCTCTCTCCAGATGGCCGGGGTGTGTTCCAAGTTCGAATAATAAGTGTAGTCCTCAACTTCTTTGGAGAAGTGTGCTACGAGGGGTCAATAAGAGACTGGCTGGGCTCCGCCGAGGGCTCCTGCTTCTGGCTTCCCCTCCTGAGCCTCCTCTGCAATTCTCCTGGACCCAATGCTTCCACTGAGGGCAGCCAGGACAGGTGAGATGACATGTGCCTCCCCTCTTTTATCTCTTTGTGTTATCCCTGTGTAAATTCTTTTTCCTTGTTCATGACCCTGCCACATGGATTAAAAATGCCTTGAGATGTTGAGAACCGAAGGAAACCTAGAAGAGTTTTTGTTCAATTTCCTGTGGAATTGATTGAGGAGGATATTAATCAATTTTCTTTTTATATTTAAGGTGTGAACTAGCTACAGAGGCATATTCTGCACTGGAGTCTGCGACAGTGAAGTTTTTTGCCAGGTGTTGTTGGTGTCATCCAGCCAACCAACAGCTGCTCTCTACTGTCTTGTGCGAGGTCATAAAGCAGCAAAAATTAGTCCAACCAAGTAGGTGTCATGGGAAACTTCTATGTATATACGCATTTTAAAATTTTCTTAAACCCTCCTGGATGGTTTTCTCCACCTAGGAGAGTGTTTTTGTTTTGGGAGATGGTTGTATGTTGGGAAGGGGATGTTAAATACCATTGAGTTGATTGACTCAAATTCTTGCTCTGAGAACATTTCATCCTTTCCCCTTCACTCTACTTTCAGAGATACTTCCTCTTGTGAGTGACACCCCTGCTCTTCACCCCATTCCATATCATGTCACGCTATTCTTCAAATTAATGTTCACCATCATATCCTCATTCAACTCCATTAGTAATTCAGTGCCTCCATGATTTAGGAGTGTATACTCAATTGAAAAAGAAGGTTTTTCATTTTTTTAATGCTTCTTAAAATGGCTTAGTAAATTGAAATGCATTGTCTTTCTTATTTCTTAATTGTAAGATTAGTGTATTTATTCTCCAAACACGTGTGCATTCTGCTACATTTTTTGAGATTCTGTGAAAAATTTCTTATTTATTCGGTTTTATAAATAGGGACATATATTAGTTCTCAATTTATTGATACATTAATTTTCCATCCTGTGTTATCTCTGATATTTAATGCTGCCCAAAATTTGCATATTAGTTTGTTTTTCTTTGTCAAATCATGCCTGACAGGTGATATTGAGGGGCATTGTGAAAGTGATCTGATGTCAGTCTCTTGTTTCTTATTTCTGCGTACAAAATTTCATACTCAGGGAAAATAACTTTTCTTACTTTTGCCAAATTAGGTGTCATGTTCCTGCACGGCATATCTGGGTTCACGCGGAGGCTACTACTTCAGCTGCTGTTGGAAAGTGAGAGGTTGGTGGTTTTTGTGAAGGGAGGAGAGGAAATCAAAGAGGAAGAGGCTGTCTCAAGCAGCAAGGCGTCAAACTGTGGTCTTCCCGGCGGGGCACCCCCACATCCCCGGTACGGTGTGGGCCGTTGCCAAAGACAACTGTTCTACCTCTCCACCCAGACTACAATCGGGGAAATTCTCGGATTGGTGACCGGTGAGTGGACATTTAGGGTGGTGATCACTCGGTCAGGGTTGTTGAGAAACTCGAGGAAAGTCTTCTGGCTGCATTTGCTCAATGTCTTCAAAAACTATGGGGGGGGGGGGGGGAATGGGGTAATGGGATGAATTTGGTATGCAAATCAGGAACATCATATGGTAAACAGAAATATTGTATGAGAATTAAAAATTCCCTGTGAGAATGGCATTCATTTAAGTTGTAAGATAACTTCATGATTGCCAAAGGTCATTGTAAGTGCTAGAACTGGAAAAACTGAAACAGTAGTCTGATTTCAGTTATACCAGTGGCTCATGAAGCAATGAGGGGTGATTGCAAAAAATATGTAATCAGATCCCGAACACTTGGAAGAAAAATGAAGGCATGTTCGTATGGAATATGAAAAGTCATAAAATGAGTTGACATCCTGATGGTTGTTATGATCATCAATCGCTGTGGTCAAATCATAAATGATGTATCTATATAAAGTCTTGGATAATGGTATGCAAGGTTTTTACTTTAGTCATTGCTATATTCCAAAGTAGTAACCTAATGGCATTCAGTGAAATTTTGGCTGTTTGCGTTTGTTTCTCTTTTTTCCTCATGCAAATCTTTCTGTAGTTATTATTATTTATTTGAATTTGTTGTTGAATTTGTATTGTATGTTGAGGTTAGTCAAAGGATGATAGACCATGACCCAAAACTTTTTTGTTGCATAAAAATGATAAAAATTTTGAAAAACTTGTTTAGCTAGTTGAAATGAGTATAAATGTAATTTGAACAGTGGATATTATGAAAAGGTATAGGTTCTGACTAACAGGAAATGAATTTATTTTTTTAATTAAAAAAATCAAACTCAATCTGACTTTTTTATACTCCCTGAAGTGTAAGACTTTCTGAAAGTAAGTGCAGGGATTAAAATTATCTTCAGTTTGTGAGGATGAATTAATTCTAATTATTTGTAATTCGATTTTCAGTTGTTGGAAATGGCAATCAAGCAACGACCAGTGAGGGGCGAGGTAATTCTTGCCCTGGCAGTCGTAGTGGTTGTCAAGGTAATGGACCAACTCGGGGGGAGATCCTGGAAATGGGGCTCTCCATGATAGCAGGGCTCACGGCAAAGGACAAGCGAGCCAAGGATGCTCGAAATGATGCAACAGCGGCCAGTTCATCATCATCGTCGAACATGACGGGCACTATCCCACCCGTCCTGTGGGAAAGCGCCGGTACAGGGCGACCCAGTGAAGCCATTGCCAGGGGTGGTTCATATCTGAGCCATTCTGCCCTCCCCTTCCCACTCCCCAGGGACCTCACCCTTGCCCAGCTGCTGGTGGCACTGCACCAAATTGGGTATTCCATTGGTGAGCCAAGGATCACTCTACAACTCTCCAAGAGTGCTTCCTCAGGTGAGAATGAGTGTCCAAGCAGAAGGCATAAAAACCAATTTTTCCACTGTGTCTTGTACTCAGTTTTGAAATCAAATTGAAGCATGACGAAAGTGATTCTAATTTCTTGAGAAGAGCTCTTCAAGGGACTCATTTCAATGGAAAAAGTCAATAATTTGGGATTGTGCTTTGTTTATGATGTTATTAAAGAAATAAGTGAATAGCTTCGGACAAAGTTCATGAAAATGAACTCTGTTTGTAGACATCATTTGATAAATGATGCCTCTTGAGAAACTGTCTGTAAAACCTGTAGATCTTATATCCAATTAGTTGCAGTTATTGCTAGCTAGACCTAGAATATGGTCATTCCAGAGTACACACATCCTCATTTGAGAAGGGCCTGCACATAGCAGGGGTGATGGCCATGAGTAAGATACCATGTGGTGTAATCAGCAGAGAAAACGTATAATAAACCCATTTAGTTAAAATCACAGGTATTAATGTGCTTTGTCAATAGGCTATTTTAAAATTAATATTATAAGAATATTAAAATAATGATAACGATGCAGTATTACCTGTAAAATATGTTTTGTCATTATTATTTCGTAGTTAACCGTTTTAAGTAAGTTTTTAGGTTGACTCAGACTCTTATGTACATTCCTATATTCCCTAGCCTCGTCTAAAATGACAAACCTGGAAACCGTCACTACAATAAACTTTTCTTCAATTCTGCACACATTCCACCTCCATTCTACTTTCTTAAGTAAAATTACCGATTGAAAATAACTCCCTCATCCTCTGCAATCATGTCCTTGTCATCAATTCACTCCTCAATGTAAAATAAGTATACTAATTTGGAAATAAAAAACGCAATATCATTCAGCTTTGATGTTAATATAATGGGTAATAATCATGTGTAGGATAAATTTGAAAATATAAAACGAATATTGAATACAAAAATATTCTTGATAAAATATCTCATGAAATAATGTGCTAGATCATAAATTTAACAGCAAAGGAAAAAAAGTGTGGCTCAGAAAGATTCAAACATTTAATGTAATCAACCATTGTGTCATCCAAGGAAACCATGGTTCAACTTAATCTTTGTCATGCGGTGTAATTCAAGATCATTGCCCTTCCTAATTCCAGATGGTTCGTGGCCCATCGTTGGCAATGGGGTGGAGAACATGACTACAGATGAGGAGGAGGAGGAGGCCCGGAAGCTGTTGGAGTTGAGCGGGCTACCATCCCCACTACTAGTGTTCACTCAGCAGGGAGGCCTGGCCCTCCTTGCGCATCACCTGCCCCTTGTGCACCCGGATGCCCTTCTCCAGCCCTCACCCCCAGACTCCCTTGTCCTCGGTAATGGGCCCTCCTCATCCCAACCCCAGCCACCATCGCCCCCTGATGGGATCGACACAGAGTGGGTCAAGGTGGAGGCCAACGAGGACATATATGAGGTGTGGTATCCTCTCTCCCCGTTTGTTATTTCCTCAGTCCAGTGGGAAATTAAAATCAAAATGACAGTTTTACAAAGATTTCCACTGAGGGTACCTCTCTGTGTCTCTGAGTAAGAGAGGTGGAGTTCTTGTACTTTTCACTTTAAAAATGTTTATTTTTTCTTGTTTCAATTTCTCTACATCTCTATCCACACTTGATAATGGTGTGTAAACATTGGCTTTGGTTTAAAATAAATATTTTTCAATTGAAAGAAAGTTTTCATAATTAATCAGTTCTGTCATCTGTCCCAAGAAGCCGAATATATTTCAGAAGTTGATAAAAATTGCTTTGATTTGAGTTGCAGATGTTATATTGCCATGCATTTGTAATTAACATAGTAGTGAATCACTTTTTTTCAGTATGGCTTAATATTGAACAAGTAAATTCCTCAAATTTTTCATTTTCTTTTAAGTATGATTTCCCAATTTTTTGTTGAAATTACATATTATTACTGTTGATTTGAGTGTCTGAATTATAATGAGTGTTCAATCATATTAAGCCTGATTTGGGCCAGTGGTGTTTTCATTTTAGGTTCATCTGCTACTTGCTAATAATTATAATTTTTTTAAAAATATTACTGGAAAAATTGAAGTTGAAAGTTCAGATAGTAATAATTGATCTGGGGAAAAGTATTGCATGTGATGGATCAGTGAGAGAATCCAGAAAATCGTTTAAGTTTGCTGTTATTTTTTAGGAACTTGATGACCCTATGCTCTTGGTGGGAGGCAATTCATCTCCGGGCATGGCACCTAACACCTCCACCATTGTGACGACACAGCCGGTGGCTCAGCCAGTACCTCCTCCTGGCACCAGGGGTGGGTCACCATCTTCAAGGCCATCTGTACCAGCCCATTCTCTTGCAGCGTTCAGATTGTTCCTCCGATTACCAGGATATGCGGAGGCATTGTTGAGGGAGCGTCATAGGGCTCGTTGTCTCTTGCGTCTTCTACTGGGTGTCTTAGATGATGGAGAAGGAGGTAATAAGCTGTAGTGTATGTCTCGGGTTGACTTATCTGAGTAAATATATGCACAGTTGCAACTTGTTCTTTGAAATCTTCTGAGGGCAAGGTCACATAATTTCTACTTCTGCTTTAGTAAGTTGTTTGCAAATGGATTTAGTTACCCTTAAATTTTTTTCTTGTGAGTAAAATTTCTCTTTTAAAAATGACTGTTAATTACCTCTTCATTTTTTATGAATGGAAGTCTTGGCATCAAAGTTATTTCTAGGTGTTAGGGTTTATTTTGTTCGATTTAAGCAAGTGGCTGTGTCAGTACATAAGCAGCTGTGTTATTAAAAAAATAATGGAGGGATCTAATGCTAGATATTGTTGATATTTGTTCACAAAGTGGAGCAATCGTTATATTATTAGTGCAAGATTTTGAACACATGAATCTAATATTAATTTGATTGTGATTCACCTGGAAAACAAAAAATATCTTTTATCTCTGCAGTCGCTCAAATTGAATAATTAATTTTTATGAATATTTTAATTTTTTTCATATCCATGATTTGGCATGCCTTAATGTAACTGTGCAAGTATTAATTCACTGATCAGTCAATCTTGAGAAGCAATTTTGATATGGAAATCACTGAAGAATGTGATAAAAATAGAATTTATTGAAAATATTTGCCTCAGCTCTTAGTGTCACATTCTTGTGGATTATTCATTCACAATACTTGTCTGTGTTTGAAATTCAATCTGAAAATCTCTAAATTTTATAATTGGATCTTTTTAGTTAAGAAAAACTGGATTGATTGATCGCAGTATTTTTTTTCCTATTTATTCAATTTCTTAATTCGGAATAACTTTTTTAATGTGCATGAAAAATTATATGACACTCATCTTTTGAAATATTATTTTGTTTTGATGGTGCCATGTATTTACCAGCAAACTGACTATTATATCTCTTAACCTGTAGGTGATATCTTGAGCTCTTCCGTTGCTCCATCCTTGCCCACTCTGCCGTTTGAAGTGTTGAGCAGGCTGCTGGACAGCACTCCACTCAGCACCGATGATGGTGTGTTGCTGAGGCGACGGGCGGTGGAATCTGGAGCTGTTCATCTTCTGCTCACTTGCCTCTCAGTCTTCACTCATCACAGTCCTGTCTCCAGCAACGCTCAGGCCCCACCTATGCAACCAATGCCTCAATTACCAGCTGGCAGCTCGCAAGAGGTAATTACTCCCACGCTCTCATTAGTCGAATATGCGTTGGAATGTAGGTGGTACACATTGCTAAGCCCAGTAGTAATTTGATTACTTCATATTTTTACCAATTCGGTGATAATTCAAAGGAATAAGTTTGCATTTTCAATGAATCTCTATTTCATTGTGGTGTGATTTGAATAGAAAAAAATTAGGTTATGATGAGGGCTTTTAAAAATAAATCTGTTCTAGATAAAACTGAATGTTTAATGCCTACTTTGTTGAGGTACTGTGCTGGTAATATGACATATGTTATTTTACATCAATGCAGTAAACGAACAGTGTTAATGACTTAAATTAAAATAAATACACTAGGAACGGGATACTCAGTAATGTAATATAATGAAATACTAAGAGTAATTCATGTATCAATGTTGATTAACTGAATCCAAACTCCCTTTCACTCTTAAGATGTATAAATGATAATTTTTATCATAATTTGATATGGTTATTATTGTATTGATCTTATTATGGCATTTTTGTTCAGGGTTTCTTGCCTAAAGTCAAGAATGGTACCACAACTGGAGAGCCAGGGCGCAGCACTTCTGACGACAAGTCTCACCTCTATTGGGCCAAGGGTACTGGGTTTGGCACGGGGAGCACAGCACAGTCATGGAATGTGGAGCAGGCTTTGCTAAGGCAAAGAAGTGAGGAGGAACATGTGACTGTTCTGCTCAAGGTGTGTCTCTTCTTTCATGTTTAGACAAATAAAAATCCCACGAGATACCAAAGGGTGGGCTCCCGTCATATTTAATGCTCACTGTTTGAAATATTAAAAAAATGGGATGTATTAGTCAATCATCATGCTGGTCCCAAAAGTGTGGACATTTGTAAATTTGATGAATCCATTCACCCACTAATAAAATTAAAATAATTCAGCCAAGTGTTTGGGCAATTCCTTCTCCACTTTTTTTTTCTCTCTTCAATGAAAGCGGGGATTGAGATGGTGGGGGGACTAATGTACCTTTGGCTTCCCACCCAGATGGCCCGGGTTCAAATCCCGGTGGTGTTGAATATTTTTCAGAGGTATCTCGATCCCTACCTGAGGTGCTTTGTGGAGGGTACTTTGAGTGAGTACGCCGTCCGTTGGATGGGACTTTAAGCTCTGGACCCCTTGGTGCCTTTCGTAAAGAGTGGGCTAATGCTGACGCTGGTTTCTCTCCACCCTTAATCCTTTTCTGTCCATCCCCTATGGTGCAAATGACCTTAGCTGTGGGTCGCCTCCCCTAAATACTACTACTACTTCAATGAAAGCTTCATGACTTGAATTATTTGAAGTAACTCTAACAACATGTTTATAGCTGATTGTTAAAGTCTGATGGGTCATGCTCGTAACTAACTATCAAGCATAGTGGGTCCCCAGGAACTCGTGTTCGGTATCAAGAAAGTGTTATGTAAAACGGAATTTTTGCACATGTATTATGCAAATGAAAGGTTGATCAAAATTCTTTATTTAACAGCCATCATAAATGCAAGTATATTGCATAACTTAAAAAAATTAAGAATTTCATGTGGGAATATCCACAAAAAAAACCAAGATTTGCTCTTTGTGGAAACAGCATAATTTGGCAGCATTGCAAAACCAAAGTAATAAATCATAGATAAAAAAAATGAATTGTGAGTACTATTAGTCAATGTACATTCATTTGGTTATTGTGCCATTTGAGTGATTTAAGCGTTCACAACTCCTGTTTTCCCAAGTGTATGGCATTTAAGATCAAAGAGAAATTTCAATTGCTAATAAAATATAAACAGTGGCAAAATGGATGCTTTTCCTGAATTCGAGGTTTTATTTATATTCATCACCTTTCATCATGTGAAGTTCATCATGGCCTTCTAATTGTCCTCAAAGCTCATCCTTTGTCATTATCGTTGTGAATGAATCACATTGAAATGACCCGAAATCCGTTCCATATGAGAAGTCCACTGCATTATGAAAGGGGGCATTTTTAAAGTGCAGTGCAAAGCTACCTAAAATACTAGTTCTCCATATGGACCATTTCTCCAACAGGTGCTATCCAGCTTCATTAACCCTGGTGGTGTGGTTCCATCAAACTTCTATGAGGACGATAACAGCAGCAGCACCAGCAGTGAAGAAGACGATGATAGGAGCAGTGGACCTGATGAAGCCTCCGTTTTCCACGATCTTCTCCTAAGGTCTTGTCTCTTGCCGGCTATATCATCCTATTTGAGGAACGATTCAGGTGAGACCTTTAGTTCAAGGAATGGGGCATACTTTTTCTTTGTTTTTCTTTGATATGTTCTTGTGACCGTCATCTGCACATAACAGGAGAAGGAAATACATCTTCTTCTTAGCCTGCTACATAATTCTTCCATCTTCGTATGTCAATATTTAATAGGAAAGGGAGTATTTGAATGATTTTGTTTTGATTGAGATGGGAAGCTGAAAAAATTCAATAGTATCCATCAAACTTCCATATCAGATTTCTATAAACTCCCAGGGATTAGATTGGTATGTGTGGTGGTTAGTTTACTGGCTTTTCATCCTGATCCCTACTTGGGGTGCCATTTGGAGAGTACTTCAAGTGGATTATGCCATCTGTTGGAATAGAAATTAAACTTTTGGACCCCCAGGGCATCTTTTTGTTGTTGTAGTAGGCTAATGCCAATGCTGAGTTTCTCTCCACCCATCCCCCATTCCCTGAAAATACTATCTCTGCAAAATTACCTACCTATCCCTAATGGTGCAAAATGGCCTCAGCTATCGATCACCTCTCCTAATAAAATACCACTAATACTTCTCTGGACTTATTGTAATATTCATCTGAGAATATTAGATCTTGGCTTGTAAAACATGTGAAAGTTGTGATTATTAATTTTCCTGAAACTTATCTGCTCCGTTGAATCTATCATTTAAATTAATTATGTTGCAGCTTTTGAATGAGTTAACTTTTAAGTTCTGAGGTCTCATTATTTTTTTTACTACTTGCATCAGAAAGTTGAAAAAAGCACAGGTCTTCTTCACCTGCAAACCGGTATTATTCATTTCTAAATATATTTTTTATAATATGGGCTTGGTACAGTGGAAGGTGGGAGTATTTAGGAATAAAGTGACGGGTTAAAATGAAGATGTTATGTTTCAGTGTTGGACATGGCCAGGCACATACCTCTGTATCGTGCAGTCCTACAACTCTTGCGAGCTCTGGCTCTGACTCCTATGTTAGTGTCGTTGCTCCTTCCACAAGAAACCAGCAGGGTCCGGAGAACTGGAGGGTGCTTGCCCCCTGGAGCAATGGATGGGTTGGCTCTAGTCTGCCTTCTTACCAAAATGAAACATTGTGTGGACACGTACGCATCTCGTCTAAGGTTAGTCATCTAAAAACGAAAGATATTTCCTTAATCTAATTATTTAACCAATAATTATTATTGTGCTTTAAACATGAGTTAATTACAGGATCGTAGATTTTCGCGGCATTCAGATGAAAGACTCTGCATTCTCGGGATGTCACCACATAGGTTGTTTTTCTGACAGCAGTTTTGCCCGTGTTCTAACGAGCGTCTTCAGGTGGAAGACACTTCGAACTGAAGATGCTCGTTGAAACACAGGCAAAACTGTTTTCAGAAAAACAGCCTACGCGGTAACATCCCGAGAATGGAGAGTCTTTCATGAGTTAATTACAGTTGGAGGAAATCTATCTTATTTTTGATTAATTTTTAATAATGTCCAAATTCCATGGGGTATGAGATGGACAAAGGGAATTATTTCAGCCTCTGCCTAAATGCATGATGAAATCTGATAGGGATATTTTCCTGCTCAAAGCTAAGATACGTGAAATGAAATAATTTATTAAAGACATCAATGTAATACTTAATATTTCATCAACCCTGATTACAATTTGTTATTTTTTGTGAAATATTCATGTTCCTAGTCATCATGAACTGTTATTTATTTCTGTGAAGACATTACTCAGTACCTACATTTATTCTGATTTTTCGAAAAGATATGTTTTGCAAGATAAAAATGGTCATTTTATGGATATGAATTATTTCATTACAGTTAATATACCATTTCATCATGAGCACAGTCCACTGATGACTAAATACCAGACTAATAAGTATATATTATTACTTAAATTTTTGTACTGTATGTTGTTAACTCTTTGATGTTTCATTAACAGTGTCTTGCAACCAATAACATGTCAGAGGCACATGATGACTATGTATTTTATAGATTCACCTAATTGAAGTTTGCACTTCTGTCCTGTGAAGGACATTGTAACAAAAGATTGAATTTTAAGGATAAGTTAAAATTTTCTCTTCAATCGTTGATCTAGAAGTTCTAGGAAACTAGAAGAATTAAGAAGAGTTTTGCGATGTGCACAAAATATATGTTATGGACGCGAAAGTTCATATTTAATATTTAATTTTCATGGGAAGAGTGTAATTCACATTGCTTGCAATGGTTTGTCAAATTAAGATAAAAGTGTCCATTGATCTGGTGCTTTGATTAGCTGTTTTAAATAAACTTATTTTAAATACAAAACTTAACTTAAATGTTTTCAAATTCATATTATGACTGTTAAGCAATATTGATGTAAACATAAGAGCCATTAAACTTTTGCAATTAAATGCTAATCCATCTGTCAGGCTCAGTATAAGTGAAAGTTCATATTTGGCTCGTCTTACAGTCAGCAAATCAAGAAAGACATTACTCATATCATTTATTTATCTTAGTCTTTTGTCTGCCAATTGCCTTGAATGAATGATCACTGAAATTCTTTTGTCTATTGACCAGTGAAAGCAAATGAGTCAAGCTAAATTCTCATCCAATTTTCAGTAATTTTGCTTGATGAATTATTACAAAAAAGAGCCATACTATTTTTAGAAAATTAGAAATTGAATATAAATATCAGAGGTATTTCTATTCTGAAAACTGAAGGCCTGGGTACAATTTTAATTGATTGTTTCATTCTCGTGAAAATAATGTTTTTATTAGAATAAATTAAGCATTCTGCCCATAATTCACAGGACGAATAAGACCAAAGGAAATGGAAAGCTTAAATCTGCTATAAAATACTCGGAAGATGTTGAACAGGATGAAGGATTAGCTCTTCTCATTCCTGACATTCAAGAAACTGCCCATTTAGTACAGGTAAATAATTTCTTGTCTCGATTTCAAAAACAAGTATTTTAAATTATTATTTATAATGTTGGTTATTCCAATTATTCCTTTCTGAGGCATCGCTGATATGAATAGTGTGTTTGAAATTCATCATGTAATGTTGATATGTTTTTTTAAGTATTCTGCGTAATGTTATGCAAGACATAATCTCGAATACTACCTTGATCAAAAAGTTCCCGGAATAACCACCGTGTGGCGCTCCCATCGTTCCGATTTGAGTTCTGTTTTTTTTGTTCAATTGGTACATCTGTTGTTGATATTCCCTTTAAATCTTAGTGTCATAACTTGACATTTGCAAAAGTTACGTAGCCAAGAGTACATCTATCTCTGTGTGTGTTGGCGATTTTTTACAATTGCAGAAATGGATTTAAATTTGCAACAACGAACTTGTATTAAATTTTGCGTAAAAAACGGATTTAGTGGCGCACGGACGTTGGAAATGTTGGAAAAGTGTTTCGGCAACGATTCTCTAAAAAAAACGGTCGTTTACCAGTGGCACGAGCGGTTCAGAAGTGGTCGTGAGTCAATCGAAGATGATGAACGCAGTGGCAGACCATCGACATCGAAAGTCGGTGAAAAAATTGATAAAGTAAAAGAAATGTTGGTCAATAACCGCAAATTAACCATCAGAGAAATAGCGGAGGACTTGAACATTGCCTATGGATCCGCCCAAGACATTGTGGTTAATGATTTGGGTTTCCGTCGTGTAGCAGCAAAGTACCTCAATTTCATGCAAAAAAGAGACCGTGTTGACGTCGCAAAAGACATGATTTGCGAGGCTGAATCCGATCCCACATTCATCAAAAGGATCATTACTGGAGACGAGACGTGGGTTTATGAGTACGACACGCAATCCAGACATCAGGCAAGTGAATGGCGTTCACCAAATGAGCCGAGACCAAAAAAACCACGTCGTTTTCAGTCAAAAAAGAAGGCAATGCTGACGGTTTTCATGGATTACAACGGTGTAGTGCATCATGAATTTTTGCCAGAAGGCCAGACAGTAAACAAAGAGTATTATTTGGGCGTTATGAGACATTTGCGTGAAGCAATTCGCCGAAAGAGACCAGAAATGTGGGCAGAAAACTCGTGGATTTTGCACCATGATAACGCACCGTCGCACAGTGCTATCATTATTCGTAATTTTTTGACGAAAAATGCAACAAATACCATCCAACAGCCACCGAATTCACCTGATTTGGCTCCCTGTGACTTCTTTCTGTTCAATCGAGTTAAAAAACCATTACGGGGAACGCGTTTTAGCAGCCGAGAGGAAGTAATGGAAAAATCGCAGGAAGCACTGATGGACATACCGAAAACCGACCGTAACTTTTGCAAATGTCAAGTTATGACACTAAGATTTAAAGGGAATATCAACAACAGATGTACCAATTTAACAAAAAAAACAGAACTCAAATCGGAACGATGGGAGCGCCACACGGTGGTTATTCCGGGAACTTTTTGATCAAGGTAGTATTCATTTTACTGTGTTGTATTAAATTAAAAATGCAGCAGGTTTTGACTGTTAGAAGTGTTATCCCTCCACCCCCCTTTCCATTTTAAAAAAAGTTTAACCAGATGTTTAAGTAGCCAACCTGAATTTCTTAAAAAATCAAATATCTGCTCTTATTATTTTATTTTGTATTTTTGTTTTGATAATATTGATGTATTCTAATTAATCATTTAATTGTGTCAAATTGCAGATATACAGTGTATAAAATAGCACAGAGGAGTTGGCCCTGAGGCCTAACAGATCAATACTTGAAAAGTGCATTTATTGAAAATTTTGAAAGAAAATAGTAAACGAACATTTGTTTGAATAAGTTGAGGATTAAGTGTATAGTAGCCTCTATAAAATATAACCAGAAGAATGTTTTGCAAGATAATATTTTTATTATGATACTGATATAAGAATGAAAGTGCACAAGTCCACAGTAACACATCCTAAAACTCTTTGTGATATGAAGTATCTTATCATTATTTGAAATTCATTTCATGTTTTTAATGTGCACATTACCCCTTTTCTACATGGGGTTAAACTAGCAGTGTTCTTTTTGTAACTGAACTCCTTTGATATTTTCAATGATTCTTTTACCCTAAATATTATTGAAAAATTAATTTTTTTTTTCAGTTATTCCTGAATCTTAGGTCTCCACACTTATTCAAGGGCAGGTTTGGTTTAAGTCTTTCCGGGAAAAATTCTCTCTGATCTTATAAATTAATGATTATTCAACCTCTAATTATTTAATGTAATTCTTTGAAAGCAACTCTGCTCCACCTGTCCTTAATATTGATTTGTGCCTTTTTTCACCAAAAATAGGTGGCCACAGATAGGCTTGTTATGGAAGAGGGTGAAAGTAATCCTGGTGGGAAAGATGGTGCAGGAGCAAATAACCTTGAGCTTCCTCTAAGGCGGTCACTCGAGGAAAGGTACCTTGAAGTGATGAAGAAAATGCAGTTTGGTAAGAATTAAAAGAAGTACTTTTTAAAATAAAGGTATCCTGCAATTTGTGTACTTTAAATTTCATTTTTATTTATTATTTTTTTGAAATGTTGAAGGAAAAATTTTAATGACGAAATTCACTGATTTTCCTTCAAGTTGTACTGAATGTGTCATGATTCGAATACCATTTTCACGGAAGAAGACAATATTGTGATGCCAGAATATATTTCCAACTGATTTTGCCTCTCCTCTAGTGTCAGCAATGTGTATCACTGATGCCAGAATACTCGTTGTTATGAGATACCTCCCACTGAATGATCACATTTCATTTTTGTCATCTGTGACCATCCTCTCTCGATTGCATTTACTTAAACAGGAACATACTTTCTTAGAAC
Source organism: Hetaerina americana (assembly GCF_022747635.1). NCBI lineage: Eukaryota > Metazoa > Arthropoda > Insecta > Odonata > Calopterygidae > Hetaerina > Hetaerina americana. The sequence continues at coordinate 47,912,625 of NW_027287538.1, read as the reverse complement.
CACAAAAAAGTGGAAATTAACATGATCCATCATATTAGTAAAAGAATTTTCCTCGAGATATGACATATTTTACAAATTAAATGGTCTGCTCTAAACTTGACTAAAAATGAACACCGAATATTATGTTTGAGTTTATATCACTGATAACACTGATTAGTCATATTTTAAATGGTGCCCTAGTAATAAGAGGCTCTAGTGCTTAGATAGGCTTTGAGTTGCTGGGTAAGAAATATTCAACTCTTGACGGCATTTTAATTGGAGAAGTATTCATTCTAATCATAAGTCAGGTGAATGAGAGGGTCAAATACTCTCTGAAACATTAAAAAATTGCTATGGGGAAGATAAGAAGCATCAGTTAGTATGTGACAATGTATTTATAATTTAGTGAATGTTTTCCCTTCAATTCCTTATGTTGGAAGAAAAAATTACTCGCCAAAAACTTTTTTTTTCAGAGTTTCTCTGATATTCTTAAGATTACCAGGACAGGTCATCATTGCCCTATGACTGGGAAAGCACATATGGGAAATATGTGGTCGTGCTAATGAAAAATTGGAATTTGTAAAAAGAGTGCTTGGTAAATGTGACGAAAAAGTGAAGGAACGATGTTTTCTTGCCCTAGTCAGGCCCCGCCTAGAGTATGCTGCCAGTATATGGGATCCTCAAGAGATAAATTCGGAATTGGATCGAGTTCAGCGGAGGGGGGCTAGATTTGTCAAAAATTGTTATGACCAATGCAATAGCGTAACTACTTTGCTAGAAAATTTAGGCTGGGATTCCCTTACACAGCGGCGTTTACAATATGGATTAAACTTATTAAAAACATTTAAAGATGGTTCCTTTTCCGATGACATCAAGAACATAATACGAACCCCAATGTATTATGGGCGGAGGGATCACCAATATAAGATTAGAGAGATTGACTCCAAGACTGACAAGTTTAAATGGTCATTTTTTCTAAGAACAATAACAGACCAGAATGCTTGTAATCGAAATCCCCCAGGAGCCAGCTCGACATAATAATTATTAACCTACAAGGTAGCGACTGCGCATGGTTATACGATTATATTTATATATTTTTTTTTTCAGGTTCCCCTTACCTTTCCCCATCCATTTGAAAAACCCTAACCCCCTCATCCCTTACACTTTCCTCCTGGTGCTGCACCCCCTGCCACACACTTTTTTGGTGGCTCGCAGGGTATTGATGTAGATGTAGACTGTAGCCTTTGGAATATTAGTTTAAATGGTGAACTCTCCTTGCAATTCCATTCACCAATCATTCAATAATTGTTTCTTTGAATGTTGAAGTTGTAGAAATCATATTTAAATCTTTTGCAAATTAATTTGTCCGGGACATTTGTCATGACAATTTGTACTGGTCATGGGACTACCCTATGACCCCAAGAATACCCCAATATTCATCTCTAGAAAGAATGTATGAAATTTTTATTGATTTAATTATTTTTTGTTTCCTTTTTTTAAAAATGTATTTGCAACTTGAGGTCTCCCGTGTTATTTGTTTTCTTTTGACTGAAATTGAACTGGGACAAAGGTTTTTCATAACAGTCAATTTGATTCTTAAATCTATTAACCTTCAAAGGTCTTGTTTTTTTATCTGCCCAATGACATGTGTGTTCTACCTTTTTGAAATCCAGATTCTTATGAGATGATCACGGAATGTGATGAAGGTTTCCAGTTTGTGGTTTCATACCACTTTGAGCCTTCGATGAGAGCAGCAGGGGAGCGTTGCCACCCATCCCGAATGAAGCGCCTTGCTCAGGAAGCGGTGACCCTGTCCACGTCTTTGCCTCTCTCTTACAGCAGCTCTGTGTTCGTTCGTTTTGATATGGACCGACTGGATATCATGAAGGTTAGTTCACCATTGCAATTTCCAGCTCAGGAGATAAACAATTCTTTGCATGGATAGCAACAGATACTTCCATTTAGCCACTGCATTTCCGTTAGCATTCATTCTAATTGGATGAATGCATTTTCATTCAAAATTTGTGAGTATGTATGCGTTAATTCAAACCATGGATGATTTGATGGTTTTATGGCTGGAAACAGCATTCCTTAAGTGCATTAAACCCACCAAAAACTTAAACATTTTATTTTTCTTCAACTTGTATTAACTATTGCATTTGCCATGTGTTTTACCCTGGTAGTCATTGATCGGAAAACTTCTGGATTTTGAATTGCTAATTGGGAAGATGTGGGAAATAATGGTGGAAATGATGTTCCTTTAAGTTGTGAGATTACTCTGTGTTAAGTGAAGGCATAGCGTTGCTGAAACAGTTGCTGTATAGTTGTACTGGCTTTGGTGATACCAGTGGCGAACTTAGGATGAAGGAATAATGCACCAGAAATATATAGTCAGATTCAAAACACTTCAGGAAATACTCTATAAACGTTTGTTTTTATGTCGGGATAGTTGGGGAAAAGTTAGTATGATGAGTGACCCCCACTCGTGTGTATGTATTTGCATGAGGATGTAATAGTGTGTGTATACTTTTCTAAGTCAATCCTTATTTGTCTATTTCATGCATATTATGATATCGACAAACATGTTAAAAATTTTCAATGAGATTTGAGTTTATCAAATTCATTGAAGTACTTAAAGTAGATGTCATTTCATTGACTTTTGTTAAATATTGTATTTCTCTTTTTTTGTACAGTGCTGTGATGACATTTATTTACTAAACCCTACCCTTATTTCTGTGGTAAGGGATAATAATTACATCCTGTAAACCCAATGAGATTTACAGTTAACGACTTGATGTGATGAGGAATTCATTTAAAAAAAACAAAGATTTTAGTTCTCCAAATTTTATTTTGTGTAAAAATTCAGAAACCCTTTTTTTAAAGTACCTGCAAACCTTTCTTTAATTACTAAGTCAATTTATTATTGAGGGATTTTAAGTTGAAACCCAGTAGAAGTGTCATGATAAGATTTCATTTTAATTGTGGTTTGGAAGGTAATTCAAGAGTAGATGTTTATTTTCGTTTTTTGTGTGCTTTTTAGGTTCTGATCACGGGCCCTGCTGAAACGCCATATGCAAATGGCTGTTTTGAGTTTGATGTATATTTCCCACCTGATTACCCCAACACCCCCATGATGATCAACCTAGAAACGACTGGTCACCACATGGTGAGATTCAACCCCAACTTGTACAATGATGGGAAAGTGTGCCTCAGTGTGCTGAACACATGGCACGGAAGGCCTGAAGAAAAATGGAATGCAAATACCTCAAGTTTCCTGCAGGTTTGTTCTTATGTTTAAGAAAGCATAATTTATTTTAATTTTTTTACAGTGAACTGACCTCATTACGAATCACTGTGGGAATTTTATTAAAATGAAAGTAGATAAATTTGCCACGGTTTGTGTTGGTTTTGGATCTGTTGGGAATATTTGCAATTCATATATACCAAGATCTGCATGCATGGATTTGGAGCTACTGAAAAAGTTTCAAGTCAGTAGATCAATAACCAAATGAGATACTTTTGAATCTGTATCTTTGGTGAATTCACTCCTCTTTGTCTTGGAATCTCCTCAATTTGATAATTTTTAGGGTAAACTTTTTTATTTGTTTCTTTTCCAATTGTTGGTAGCCACTGTTCAAATGTGCAGTGATGAACTTTTCAAAACAACAATGCAGAGTGATCCATGGAAGCATTTCCCAAGGGAAATCTGCATTGTAATTTTAATTCTTCAATTTTTTCCCTCTTATTGCATTTGAAGCTTTCAAAGATCTTTGAAATCTCATGATACATAGTATGTATGTACATATTCCATTTATACCAATCAAAAAAAGAGCCATTAATAATTATTTCAATTTGAACTTTTTCACCTCAAGCTCACACATCCTTTTACTAATCTTCTAATTCCTTATAATAAATACTTCCTTGCCCAAATAAGTCATTAAAATGTCAAATATGAAAAAGTTCAATTACTAAATGCCAGATTGTAAAACACGAAGAATGAATCAAAGACTTTGCATTTCCACAGGAAAGAATTCATTACTGTCGACTAGTTTCGCTATACTGTAGTGAAACTAGTTGACAGTGATAAATATTTTCGTAATAATTATTTTCCTGTGGAAACACAAAGTCTTTGATTCTTTCTTCATGTATTACCGATGGATTTCAACAAAGTATCAACCTCAACTATCTGTCAAATAATGTCAAAATGTTTCAACTGTGGGGTTTCAAAGTAGTCAACTTTTCTGAGTTGCAATTGTACTTAGCTGAACCCTCAACTCCTTTAACATAACTGGATGTGCAGTATTTAATTAAGTTTCTCTAGTATGAATTATTATGCAGTTGAAATATTAAGTTATTCAAATATTTTTGTGAATTTAAATGTTATTCAAGGTGTCCCATAAGGATTAATTGGTAAAATGGCTTTATTTTTGTTTTGAAATTTTGCATTTAAGTCAGTGAAGTCCAATCCGAATTGAATTTATCTCATTACATCTCATAGGTGTTGGTGTCCATTCAGTCACTCATTCTGGTGCCCGAGCCATATTTTAATGAGCCAGGCTACGAGCGATCAAGAGGTTCTCCTTCTGGAACTCAAAGTTCACGGGAGTACAACTCCAATATTTGTCAAGCTACTGTGAAGTGGGCAATGTTAGAGCAAGTTCGGAACCCTTGCCCATGCTTCAAAGAGGTATGTGTTGTGTGATTCTGTTTTTTTTTTCCTTTGGAAGTTTAAGGCAAAAATGTATATGTATAATCTATGTTATGTTTAGTGGGAGAATGCAGCTTTAGGTATTTTGAATGGGTTTATGGAAGTAAAACTTTTTCCCCGGTCCAAGTTGAATGAGTCCGTTCATTTACAGTTTAATGACGTAAATATATATCTGAATTTTTAAGGATATTTCATCTGTGTTGAATTTAAAAATCTTTTAAATGTTTCCATCATTTATACAAAGTACGTGTCATAATTTTGATTCAAATTTATTGTTTTGTCAAGACTTTAGCCCAATATTCCTCTTAATTGTACTTTTGATCAAGAAAACATATTCTTTGTGTAGTATAAATATTTCTTTAATCATGTATATATTTCTTTCTTTTAATGAGCTATGAATACTAACTACTCTTAAATGTTCATTTAATATGCTTGAATTTGATTGCATTTACTTATCCCTGTCTTGACCTTTCCAGGTGATTCACACTCACTTCTGGATCAAACGACATGAAGTTATCCGTCAGATAGACGCCTGGCTGGCAGACATGGAGGGTCTCTCTGGAGACAGACGTACTGGACGTGCCATTTCACTGCATACTGTAGCCCTCAAGGTTTGTTTCTTGCCTCTTCTACCTGTTTTGTCACACCTCCTCTGTCTTAATTTGCTGTCCGTGTTTTTTTGATGTGATTACTGTACAATGAATTCAGTTGAAGTGACAGTTAAACTGCAGGGATACTTGTGACCATTATATATGTGTCATATGCATTGTTATTTATTCATGCTTAGGTGACAGAATTGATGTAAATGGAGAAATGCATGTTTGGTAGGTTTTAATATGCTTTTAGTGTAAAACAGCATGTGAAAAAATAATAGTGTAAAAATAAATATTAATCGATGTTTTACCTCGGGGTATATGAAGGAAATACATGACTAACCTAGGATTAAAGTGTATGTAATTTCATTAGCGAATGCATTTTAGTATCATTTAGCTTAGGCTATGAAAATTGATTAATATATATGATGAAGATAAAAGCCATAGACACAACAGAAGTAGGTCCGTTAAGAACTCCCAGTAAACCGATCTATGTTGAATTCAAAATTTTGCCAGTACCGTGCATTTACATAATGGAGGCTTCAAGTTCATTAAAAAAAACTGTAATGCTTTTGAAAAAATTCATACTCTAGTATTTACTACTAAAGATAAATTGAATTTATTCTTCTAAAAAAGCCACTGAACCTCAAAAAGCCTCAATGGCATACACTACAAAAATTAACATCTACGACAAATTTTCATCAATAATATAAATGCCTGGAAAACAGCATTTAACGACAAAGTTTAATAATATTAATGAATACATGCAATAATTTTCATTTTTTTCTTTAACGTCAGTATTTTTTTTATTATATTAATTTGTATATTGCATTATTTATACCGTGTAATATATGGCATACTTTTTTATCTATGATTTCCCTTTTGATGATTTCATGCAAATTTTTTTTGGCAAATAGACAATACATAGTGTTATGACTATTATTATTTGAGTACTGATGCTTCCCCATTAACATTATTCATCTCTTGTTATCTCCAGCGACATTTCCGCCTATTGAAAGAGGAATTGGCCAAACTGAAACCTCCACCTGGACTGGAGGACCTTGCGGACTCACCACTTGAGCTGTCCTCTCCTGGTTCCCTTTCGGCATCCACGCCGGCCGACAGCACCCCAGTGGGCCCCGCCCCTTCGTTGGATGGGCCCCCGATTGCCACCCCTCCGAGTGAACCCGCCAAGACACAGACCCCTGAGGAAGTGGATGCAGAGATGGAGAAGATGGTTTCAAAAGTCTGCGAGTGATGGAAGGATGCCCTGTTTTTTTGATTGATTTCGCATCGGAATCTTGCTGGGAGATAATTTTTCGAGAGATTCCTCTCTTGGGAGAGCAGTGCGTGCAAAGAGTAAAAAAAAAGAAGAAGAGAGAGAAAAAAACAGAGGATGTGTGTGTCCAGCCGAGACACGCAGACAAAGCGGAATTCTGTGTTAACTCGGTTTGTGTTCCTTCTCCTGGCCTGCCAAAAAGAGAGTCCTCTCTGCATTTTGAATCTTTTGCTTTGGTGTGAATGTCGATTGAGTGAAGTGTCCAGTGTGCATGTTTTGCTGTGGATGAGTGCAACTAGCGAAAAATGCCCTTGAGTGGTTTCTTTTGAGTGGTGAGAGAGAGGGGGTGTATGTGGGTGCGCGTGCTTGTATGCAGGTCTGAAAGTGTTTGTTATGGTTACTCTCCTGCCACAGGATTGATTAACCATTGGTAGGAATGTATGTAAGTTTTAGAGGACTACTTGGAGAAGCTTAATGACTGTGATTTGGTAAAAGAAATTATCTTTTTGATGGTGTGATAAAAATCATTGCACCTGAAGGAGCTGCGAAAGTTTTACGATCCTTAACCCTTCCAAAACAGTTCATTGATATTTTTTTTGTGGACTGGGTGCACCAATGTAGGCTTTGAAGTTTTGCTTGAGTAGATCCAATATCATGTGTGGCTTACTCAGTGTATTTTCATGCATTTCACTTCATTTTGTTTGAGAAATAATAGTATTGGAACCTCTTTGGTTTCAGATATTTTCAAGAATACTGAAAATGGCTTGAAAGTAATATTGTCATTTCTTTCCATTTATTGTCCAATTAACTAGGTGAAGCTGTAAGCATATGAAGGCATTTATATGTAGTTAATATTTATTTTCCATCTTGACACAATGTAGTTTGTTGTTCATCACACTCCAGCCATCAAAATTACCAGGGGTAAAAAAAAACTTATGTAAGTGCTCTCCCCATTTGCAACCATCCATGTATAAACGAGCAATAAACATGGGGATAGTTTTATAATTGCCATTGCCAGACCTGTGTTTTCATTTCACTTTTTTTAGCATACTGGTAATGATTGTTTTATTTTTATTTCCTAAAAATCATGATTCCCCCTTTTAGGCCAATAACACATTAGGTATCAAAGGAGCTTTGTTTCTGTGCTGTTCACACATGATACGGGTCTATTGCACATAATATGTGCAGTGCATTTGCTATGAAAAGCTCTGGATTTGTAATCAGCTCCATCATGATTATAAAAATATATATATTAAAATATATCACATGCAAAAAGAATGTTTTCGAAGGCTGTAATCAAGAAAATGTGTATCCTGCTGATTGACAGTTTGAATGGTGATTTAATTTGCATGGGAGCAAAATATAGCTGTTGTGACTGATTCAATCTTTGAAAAAATAAATATTTTAATTGTTAAGTCGTTTCAATTGTTTCCTTCCCCTGTTGCTATAGTCAGATAGAGAAAGATTTGAGTTTTATATTGATAATTTTAACACATAGACTTTTAGAAAAACATAATGATTGTCCCCTAGATAGAGGACAAAATTGAGTTATTTAGTTTTTTCAGTATAAACATCAATCGTCTTATCAGTAGTTACTGTATGGAAGAAACTGAAGAGAATTCCTTCTATGAAGACTGAATCAGGAGAGGGTCAAGTAGTATTAAACACCAAAGGGAGGTGCAGATGGCCTCAGTCTTCGAGGTGCCTACAGATTAAATAACTGCCACAGGAATAAAAATAATGGAGGGTGCAGCAACTTAACTTGCTTCTAAAAAGGGGTTATGCTAATGAAAAAAAAAGAAAGTTATGGTACCGCACCCAGCACTTTTTTCTCGATAGTAAAGAGGACTTGGGACAGCTGGGCTACCGAGAGTACTTGAAAAGTGTATTCAGCTCACATGAAATCTTAATTTTAAGCGAAAGACAAGCAAGTACACTTAAAATATGCAAAATTTGAAGATCACGTGGAAGGTAAATCATACCGAGAAAAGAGTGAGGCTCTTGCCAGGACGGAAATTTTGTATAATGGTTTTAGTAATTTAAACCGGAGTTATATATATATAAACCAAAGTGCTATGACCCCAGAACGTGCTCATTCAAGAACCGTAAAGTCAATCCGCGGGTGAACTACAAACATGAAATATTTATACGGTAGGAATGTTAGTGAGGAATATATATTGCATTTAATTGTGATTTAATGATTTCCCTATTCGAGCAATTGTATTCCGATTGGTTATGTGAGGAATTTTAGTCATAGAACGGGCAGTTACAGTCTGTGTTCTATTTAATATCATTACTCTGGCTTATATCGCTAAAAGCTCGAAGCTACAGTGACTTCAATTTTATGTCATTTTTATTTGACGATGCTCATATTTGTTGCATATATTACCCCGCTAGATCATTGATTCATAAGACTGATACATAAAATATATGTATTTTTAATGGAGTATATATAGAACTCGGTTAGTTTAATTAGCAACATCATGTAATAACTGAGAATAATAATACGTGTCATCATAAATTAGAAATCTAACATAAAACCAAATATAAAACACAAGTATGCTTGTGTTTTATATTTGTTGTTATAAACTCATAAAATAAAAACATTTGCTTGGAAGATTAGCAGAAAACTCTTGATGACGCTTTCTGATGTTCTTATGTTCAGATTTTTCCCTTCTGTCACAGCTGGCGCGTTGTGTTTTCTCTGACGTACTGTACTGTAGTATGGCGACTACCAGTTCGGATGGAAGTAGTGCAGCTCCCACGGATTTTCATTTAACTTCTTCTATAGATGAATCCGCAACTAGAATAAGTTCGAATTATTTGAAGTGCCCTATGTGTAATAGTGCAAGGAGGACGTTTTATTGTAAGCAGTGCATCCAGAATGGAGATTTTGTGCATTCAACACCCCACTATGTTGAAAGGTAAGCATTGATAATCAGCTGGTCTTTCAAAACAAAGGACTCCCTTGGCGTATGATGTTTTGATGGAGTCCTTGTTGTGCGTCTTCCTTTATGCGGTCCATTCGTATGTTGCTTTAATGTTGTGTCTTAGTAGGATTGCTTCATTGTGTGTACCCCATGCATCGAATTTTGTAGCAACATATAAAATTTGTATGTTAAAAACGTCTACAAAATGAGAAAGAGTTTAACGGGGAAAAATCCTCCTGTAGTTGTTCATTTTTATTTGGTGGGCTTTCTTCGATAAACTATACATTTTCCTTCTCTGCACCAATCCTTGGGAGAGAATAATCAAGTAAGTAATTCTAATGTGCCTAATATATGACGGGGGTGCATCTGTGTAGGATTTAATTTAACGCCTAGACTCTAAATGTATACTTTGATAATGTACTTCACTTAAATATTCAAACTAGCTAAATTTTGTCTTCACCTCGGCATTCCCCGTGCCTCTCGTTTGAATTTTCATCTCATTTGCGGGATCTAGTGTTCTTCCCGTTAGAGTTTGTTGTATTAAGATATATATTTCAACTATGATAGGACTCACGAATAGTTGAAGCAAACGCCGAGAAAATCTGCTGGTTTCTTAAGTTCAGAGTTATTTGTGGCTATGAACTGCTTATATTTCTTAAGACTATTGTAAATGCACTAGTACTGACAGGCGTGTAAATGTTTTTGTCTGGGTTGGCGAATAGTTGTGGTTGTTTAATTGGACTCGACCATTATTGGTGGAGTTGCAACAGTTTTGATTTCTATCTACATGAATATGAAGGTCAAAATTCAGTGTAATGAATTAAGTCCAAGCGTTTGTTGCTTCGGTAAAGTTCACTCCGTGACCGAGAGTACCTAGCACTATAAACTTCTTGGACTTAGTGCAAGGAAACGATTAAAATTTGCCGATGGGGTAGTTCTAACTTGTATGAAGTGATCGTACTTGCAACATTTCCAAGACCACTTTACATTTTTTCCTTGGGATGATAGTGTTTAAGATATAAAATGTGATTAATTTCACGGTATTTTTGCCACGATTTTTATGCATTAGTGCGTTTTACTTCATGCGTGTCATTTCTCCTGCCCAATAAATCTGGAGGAAGATGAATGGTAGGTATTTTATAATTTTGTCATACTTGGTGGTGTTTTAAACTGATAGTCCGTCGTCATTTGCATACTCTAAATTCCAGCTCCAGCAAAACATCAGGATTCGTGGTCGTCACATTATTGATTTTGATTGTTATTATTTTGAACGCTCTCCGAATGCAATGCTTTGTGACCTGTTATGAGAGTTGTTTGTGTCGTATATTCTTGTTTCCGTCCCCTCATTTAGGTTGTATCTGAATTCCGTAAACGGTTTGTGTTTATATCCATTAAAACAACAGTTCAATCCAGTCCAATTTTATCGTTATCGAGGTGTCAAGTGCGTTATGAGCAACACTAAGCTCTTCGCAGGATGTGTGACGTAATTAAATTTGATTTACATCGATTGTCCATGCAGAACAGTTACGTTCGTTTCACCCTTCCCTTGATGTATCTATCAACGTTTCAATTGGTGGATAACCTACTCCCGGTCTCGGAGCCAGGGAAGGATATCGAGTGCTGCTGCAGTAGACCCATCCCCGTATAAAAAAAGATCCTCGCTAACCTGTCGCCCCTTGGAAAGTCCACCCGATTGGGATAGGTTTTTTAAAAAAAATAGTATTTCTCTAAGGAAGCCTGGAATCTACCAGTTCACGGACAACGGCCTTCTAATTACGCGATTAATTTTTCAGTGCATTCGTGAATTCTTGAAATCTTTAATCGGTTGTCGCGTGACATCGTTTTTGTGTGTAGGCGAAGGGTGAACACTGATATAATTGCGCCCACCTTCGGCGGCCATGGAAAATGTTTAAAGACTCCCTTGGAGTTCTGAAGTGGATAATATTGCATACGGACAATATGCGTAGACTTATTACGAAATACTGTTATGCATCCTTGGAACCTGAACAGGACTTTCCATTTTCCGCTGCCTGATATACGGCTAAGATATTAAATTTTTCATGCGGAGGCTCGTAGTAATATTCTCTGCCGAGGCAATTTAATGCGTGAATATCTATAAACACATCCCAAGAACTGATTTGTGTTTATTCTAACTTAAGCATTGTAGATTACGTAGTGTATTTTCATTGAAAATATGAACATTTAATTATCCAATACACTGACACTTAGTGAAGAGCTAGAAATAGAAGTGCAATCGGCTAAAGGGTTCTTGCGATCGGGAAAGAAAGTTTAACTTTTCCAATGTGATTTGTGAGTGGCATAAGTTGACTATTAATCACTCCCTAAAATATGTGATAAGTGAATCTGAATGAGAACCTTGTGAAAATGATTCTTCTATAGGCATTTCCCTCCAGTATATCTCCATGATTTACCTTTTAATTCTCCTTTTGTTGCATTATGCGTTAGTTGCCATATCCTCAATTAGTTTCATGTCTATAACGCTGTTCATCAGAGCTTCACGTTTCCTTTTCCGATTGAACAGTGCGGAGTTTCATTTTTAATTTCAACTCGCGGTAAGTAAGGAAATTGTCGATTTTTAACGGACCGAGGATAGGCCTTCTAGTTCCATAAGAAGCTGTTTGTTTACTGAGGTCGAAGTGCGTTTTTTTTTTTAAATTATTTGCCTCGAAATAGACATAGCTTGTTTCCAGCCCAACATTTCTCATTGTCCCATCCCCTGCATGTCTTATTATCAAAGGGGTTGGTTTCGAAAGGCAATTTTGATATATTTGTCGAACAAAAATTCGTATATGCTAAGTTTATATTGGAAATTTCTTTGCTTCTCATTGCATTTTACACAATAGTACTGCACCCGCGATTCGATGCGACATGTAGAAGTATACCATGCTTCTACACGTTCTTATACGACAATCATAATTCAAGGATGGTGATAGCCGTTCCTTAGACTTCAATTTTCGAACAATTTTAGTGTATGTGAGGTTGGTAGTCCAGTGGGGGGTGCTGGGTTACCTGCCGAGGGTCTCGGTTCGATTCAGGGTGACGGGCTTTGCCCAAGCCGTGTGATTTTTCGGGTACTGGGTCTTTCCGGGATACTACAGGTGGCGTAGGAAAAAGCAATGCCCTCCCCCTCCCCCCCCACGTGTTGAGCGATGATGAAACTTACAGCATCAATTTCTTTCATAAAGTGGAAGCTGGTCTCTTCAGCGATAACATTGTAAATGTATTATTAGCCTTTTTGTATCACGTAAGGTAAGAGAGGTCAAGGGTAGGACCTAGAGATTTAAGATGTCATTTTGACCGTGAGAGCGATATGGGATCGAAATAACTGCAAACCACTTTGAAAGAGGGGGGATATACGTTTTTTTTTAATTTTAAGTAACCTAGAATATCTCCATAGTTATCATTGCAACCATAATTGGAAATAGTTAACATTTTTATTGGTAGCAATCAATCAAGAAATACTTAATGTTGAATGTTGCATGCCCGGCGTTGAATCACACCCTGTCATACACCTGCGCGGTGGCTTCCAGATTTACCATGCGGTTTTAGCGCTTTCATTTCTGTCGAGGAGTTGTGAGGGGGGATGGATTGGAGTCTTACGATGCCAGATACTCATCCAGGTACAACAACCGTACCTTCTTCCGCTCCATGAAGGGTCTTGTTACTACCTGAGGGAGGGCAATTAAGAAAGCAAACGTTCCGGGAATCCCTGTCCAAATGCCCTTGGCAACAGCGACTGACTCCAGCGGAGGTGAAAGTGCGCTTCTACGGGACTTGACTGCCTTAGCAAACACGACTATTTGATGATGCACCTTCCTAATGTCTGAAAGAAATGAGAATCGCCACAAAATATGACTAAAATTAAAAAAAAACGTATACGGAAATGGGCTCGCGACGAAACCAACGGTGTCGGGCACTTGTGTTTCCGACGTATTATAATGATCACTATCGGTGATAAAAGACTCTGCGAAATTAACGGCAGATACGTAAAAACATAAATGTTAAACTTAGATTGAGAAAATTGTGGCAAAAATTGGGATTGAGTGCCGTTAAAAAATTTTGTTGGTCGTGGAAGTAGCAATTTTCATGTTTAGCAATGTCCTCGATAAATGTAGCATTGCTGCTCTGGTTTCGAAAATTAAGCTCGCTTTCTCGAGCCGATAAAATGATGTTGATGATGTCTTAAGAAAAAAATTAGTCTTGTAATCAGTCTGCGCTCAGATTGAAACAAGGTGAAGCGTCGATGCGGGTTTCATTGAAATCGGCGCGGGCGTTTTTTCTTGGTGAGCAAAGCGTCAAGCTTGTCAGGGTCGCATAGAATTCCTGCGCCCGCACGTTTCGAGTCTGCTGGCTTGCCCCGGGACTTCCACCGTGCGTTAGCGTTCGAGGGAAAGTAGGGGAGGGCAGGGTGGGTGGGCAGCTTGCGGAGGGAAAGGGGGCGGAGAGAGACGGTTAGAGAGAGGAAGAGGGAGGGGTGGAAAATCCGTGTTCCCCCTCCTCCTCAACGCCCCCGCCTAGCTACTACGGTTGTGCGGGTGCACTAGCGTTGGTGGGCGAGGGCCTGCTAGGGGCTTTCTAATGGTGGTCCGGGCCGATCACACTTTCAGGAAGAAACCGAAATTTGCCTACTGTAATGGTTGGGGAACCGGGGTAGAATTTGCCCAAACGGGTCAAGATGAGGATCGCTGGGCGAATATGTGACAAGTATGGGATGAGAGTTGATCATTACGTTTGGTCTGTCGAAATACGTACGTCAACGCGGTGTACTCTTGATAATAATAAGCAAAGCCCAGTATATATGACAATTAAATTTGTTTTGTGAATATATTCACCGCAGTTCATTCGTCATTTTTTTTCTCACGTCCAATTTCTGCTGTCGATACACGCCGGCCAAATCTACCGCAGAATTCATCATCATCAGTATTTCAATCCTGGGGTTGGTTTACTGCAGCCCTCCATTCTACTCTATTTAATGTCAATTCCCTCAATCCCTAATACCTCTTCTGTTTTACGTACTTCTTAATTTGTACTATGGACAAGTCTCTTGGTCGTCATCGTGAAATCTTCCCTTCTATTTTCCCTTCTATTACATTTATAATCAATCCAATGTGCGTCAATTTGTGTCCAATCCATCTATTTCTTCTTTGCCTCCAAATGGTCCTATCCTCTTCTACTCTTCTGTATACTTCCTCGTTTCTTACTTTGTTTGCCCATTTAAACGTCAGCATTATCCTCCAGCACCATGTTTTAAATAAGTCTATTCTACGCTGGTCCATTTTTCCATTGTTCCAAGTCTCGGAACAATGGAGCGCCATGCTCCACATGAAAGTCTTGGCGAATTGCTTCCTTGTTTCCAGCCTTAGGTTCTTTGAACACAGTACACTTGCGCCTTCTTCATGAGTGCTTGCTTGGGCTATTCTTCGCTTGATGTCGGTCGAAATTTTTCCATCCCAAGTTATGCTGTTGCCCAGGTAGATGAGGGATTCCACTTCCTCTAGCGTGTGTGTGTGTGTGTATATATATATATATATATATATATATATATATATATATATATACATACATATAAAATATATATATTCATACATACATATATATAGGTATACATATGTGTGTATGTGTGTGTGTATATATATATATATATATATATATATATATATATATATATATATATATATATATATATGTTTATATATAATACATATTCATAATTTTCCACGGCGAATTATGCTCGGGAAACCCAGCATCTTACAACTTACAGCGTTCCAATATTCGATCTTGTTAACAAGGTGAAAAAACATATTGCATTGTCGCTTGTACCATCTTTGTAGCTGCGTGCTATTGGTCGCAATTACTGTGCCCTGCTGATAGGATAATCGCATTATGGAAAGCGATAGCCCGAAGGGGAGTGAAAGGTTCCAAGATAATTTTCTCGGTCAAGGTTCATACGTGTGAATGTACTGGTATAAGAGTAATCCCTTTGAGTGAGTGGTCATCCCTTTCCCAGTGCCCCAAAAACAAGGAGCAGTGGGAGCGTGAAAAAATGTTTAAGCGGCGTTCTGGAGCTTATTTCACGGGTTTGGTGTGTGAGGAAATTTTGTGAGCTGTGAAAAACTGTTATTACTGTTCAGCTGTTTTGTCACCCTGCAGCGAAGCCTTTGACCTTCATCTAGATTTTCCCCTTTTCCATCCCATCTCTTTTCAGGCATATAAAACTCTACTACCGTGGACATATTAATCCATAATGTGTCAAATGTCGTTGCATGTCGAAAACAAGGTTTGGTTATCATACGCCGGGAGAACTAGGTGCGGTCAGTTTGCGACCCATTATTAAGGGATTAATCCGAAATGTTGTTACCATCCTGACGTAATCCGTGTCAGGGAACATATTTCCCTGGATATGAAGAATTCTAAGTTGAAGTAGCATCCATGGAGCGAACAGTTTTGATATGTAAGATCTGGCTAGACCAGGAAATTGCTGATACCTCGTTACCAATCTCCAGGTACCAGTGGGTATCAGAGAGAAAAATATGCATTCGGATCTGCATTTCTACCAGCAAATAGTTTCCTGCAAACCACCCCTGAGATGTTTGGCAGGGGGTGATTAACACAAAGCTGGCAACCTCAAAAATTAGATTTTCTTAACTATCAGTTGAGATGAATATGTGGAACATTTAAACTGCTGAATTTAACCAGAACTACCAGTCATAAGTCCTGCGTTTGTAAGTACATCTCTACGCATAATAGCAGAGCTGTAGTAACTAGGAGGGCAGTGAGTAAGGACATAGATTGTTCGCGCATGAATCGTAGTTTCGTATTTCAAAGAGTATGGAGGCGTACGTGCATGCCAACCGGTTGCTTTATTGTCCTCGGGGAGAATTTCGCATCTGTCCCGATCCGTCCCGTGTCCATTCAAGTTCTTTTTTTTTTAATCGTTTGGTGGCTGTGCTCCTAACCCCCCACCCTCCTCCCTCCCCCTCACTGTGTCCCCCGTTTCGGTCCGGATGTGGGGCGGCGGCGGTGGTGGGAAAGGCACCTGGTTCTTCCGCCCGCCCCACCGGTTTCCCCTTCGGCCCGTACTCCCTCAAAGGTCTCCGAAAGGATGCGTGCGGGTGGGACGGTGGCGTCGCGATATTTTCCCTTGGAATGAGCATTGGAATCGAAAGAAAAAAAATAACTATTTCAAGTAATGTTTCGTTGATTGGTTTGGATAAAGGCAAGTGAGAGAGGGGTAGGATATTGTTAGGGGTAAGGTAGGATAGACTGAAGAAATTTTATCGAGATGCGATGGAAGTTTGAAAATCACATTAAATAATATTACCTTAAAAAGATATTTTCCACTGGAAAATATTCCGTTCTATATTTACGGTACGCTCCAGTTGACGCTAAGCGTGGACATTTTAATTTACTTTTGAAATGAAAGAAATATGTGTGAGAAGCTTGTGAGAAAACGAATGGAATATTTACAATCGGGCGGATCAAAAACGCAAAAATATTTCCTTGACCGGCACTTGAACCTATGGTGCTCTAAATATAAGCCATAAACACTGTAATCAACCAGAAGGTTGGTTTAGTTGGTGATGGTTGAGTTCACCCGGTACTAAGCCCTGACGGCTTGTGAAATTCACACATCAGGGTAGAGGGGCCAGTTCCTTTCCCTGTGCCGGTTATGGTTTCCCAGTAAAATTTGGTACCCGAAAAATCCTATAGTTTGGGTGAAGCTGCAGATTCCCGGAGAGGCTTGCCCGGGAATGGAACCTAGGCCTTCCGGTCAATAGTCCAACGCTCTACCCCTTGACTACCGCGACCCACTAGAAGAATCGCATGCACACTCAATTTATATATATATATATATATATATATATATATATATATATATATATATATATATAAAATATCTTCGAAATGGAACGCTCATCGGCGACACACAAATATATAAAAACACAGATGTAGATTTTTAGAATATAGAGACACAAAGAAAGGACACTCACAATTTGTTATTTTACGTTTCGACAGCACGGCTGTCGTCTTCAGAATCATCTGAAGACGACAGCCGTGCTGTCGAAACGTAAAATAACAAATTGTGAGTGTCCTTTCTTTGTGTCTCTATATTCTAAAAATCTACATCTGTGTTTTTATATATTTATATATATATATATATATATATATATATATATATATATATATATATATATATATATATATATATGTGTGTGTGTGTATATATATATATATCTTTATATATATATATATATTTTTTTTTAAGTAATCTACCGGTTAAGGTAGGTTTTTGGACTGACACAACTACCAAACAAATATTTTATTACTCCTAACAAAACACAAAATCAATCATCCTACTCTATATCAGGTCCCTCTTCATCTCTGAGTACTTCCTTCCTCCCTTCATCCCGTCCAACAACCCTATCCTGTTCCTTCCCTTTCCTCTTTTGCCCAACATTCTACCCTCTATCACAGTCTTCAACATCCCACTGCCGGTCAACACCCCCTTCATCCACTTTTCCTGCCTCCATAGGATTGCTCCCAACAAACCCCTCTCCTCATCCACCATACCAAGTACTTCCTCATTTGTTTTCTTCTCGGTCCATTTCACCTTCTCCATTCTTCTCCACACCCACATTTCAAAAGCCTCCAATCTACGTCTATCCTCCTGCTTCAATGACCACGTTTCCGCTCCGTACATAGCTAGGCTCCATATCAAAGTTTTTACGAGTCTTTTCTTAACATCCTTACTCAAAGTCCCTGTCATCAACTCCCTCCTCCTTGTGAAAGCCTCTTTGCCTAGCGCAATTCTTCTCCTTACGTCCCTACTACTTTGACCGTGTTGGTCCAAAACACTACCGAGATACGTAAACTGTTCTACCTGCTCTAGCTTTTGCCCTCCTATTTTAATGTTAAGCTTGGCCTTTTTCTTTCTAGAAAATCGCATAACCTTTGTTTTCTTAATATTGATTCTCATCCCATACCTGTCGCACTGAATTTCCAATTCACTAAGCAATGCTTGCAGCCCCTTGGCTGACTGATAAACTAAAGCTTGGTCATCAGCAAACCTAACTGATTTTACGACTTCCCCGCCCACTTTCATTCCTACCTCGAGTTCTTCCCATGCCTCTTTGATCATTTCTTCTGCGTACAGGTTGAACAGCAACGGTGATAATGGGCAACCCTGCCTTACACCCCTTCCTAACACTGCCCATCCTGACTCCCCGTTTCCCACCCTCACCTGGGCAGTCTGAGACATGTACAGATTGCGGATTAGCCTCCTTTCCCTCCAATCTATTCCTATTTTCTGCAATATACTCATTAGTTTTTCCCAATTTACTCTATCAAACGCTTTTTCGAAATCTACGAAACAGGCAAATACCTCCTGGTTGTGTTCTATATTCCTCTCGATTAATAATCTCATTACTGCAATGGCATCACGCGTACCTCTCCCCTTCCTAAACCCAAACTGATCATCCCCTAAGTAATCATTTGCCCTACTCTCTATCCTTTTGTTTATGATCCTGAGAACAACCTTAGCTGCGTGGGATATCAAACTAATTGTCCTATAGTCCTCACATGACGTGGCCTTTACCTTTTTCGGAATAGGAACTAAAACTGATCTCACAAAGTCTTCCGGCCAGATTCCCTCCTCATAAATACTACGGATCAGCCCATATAGCCTCTTCCTCCCACATTTTCCCAAGCATTTCAAAAGTTCCCCGGGAATGTTATCTACCCCCACGGCCTTATTTAGTTTCATCTCCCTTAATGCCCTTTCTATCTCATTGTCTAGTATGCCTGGACCTAAGCTATCTTCCTCTACGTCATGTTCCTTTTCAATGTCTAACTTTGTTGGTCTAAGCTCTTTACTATACAGGTCTTCTACATATTCCTTCCATCTCTCTTGGATCTTTCCTGCGTCAACTATTACCTTACCGGCCTTATCTCTAACTGCTATCGTTGATCTCCCTTTCTTACTTCCCGATAAAGATTTAACTATGCTGTAAAGCGCACCGATTTCCCCCTTCCTCTGCAGACTTTCCATATTCTCGCACTGCGTCTTCCACCATGCTTCCTTTGCTTTATTTGTTGCCCGCCTCAATTTATTGTTCAATTCTTTGTACTTCATTTTCCCTAATTCTGTATTTATATTCTTCCATTTTCGCCGCTCATCCATTTTTGTAATCATCTCATCCGTGATCCATGGTTTACGAGTCCTTTTAGCGTTAACGGTTCCAATAGTGTCTTTTGCCGCTTTAGACAACCCTTTTTTGATACATTCTTAGCTCTTTACCGTCCTCCATGATTTTCTCTACCGCCTGTTTGTATTCCTTTCTTTTCAACCCATTTAATGCTTCTACATTCCATTTTCTAACTCGCCGCCCCTGCCTTATCTTTTTAAAACGTACGCTACATTTCATAACAACTAAATTGTGGTCTGAGTCCGCATCCGCTCCCGGGAAGCTGTGGGAATTTATCACACTGTTCCTAAACCTGTGTCTAACCAGGATATAATCTAGCTGATATCTTCCCGAGTCACCTGGCATTTTCCATGTATACCTGCGTCTTTTGTGGTGTCTGAACCAAGTGTTGGTGATAACTAACCCCTGTCTCCTGCAGAACTCAACTGCTTTCTCCCCGCGGTCATTCCTCGTGCCTAAACCGTAGTCCCCCACCTCATCACCATCTCTTCCTTCGCCTACTGTCGCATTCCAGTCCCCCATCACTATCAAATGTTTCCCTGCAGGAACACATGCAATCATGTCCTCTAACTGATCGTATATCCTATCGACCTCTTCTTCCTTATGGTTGCTCGGTGGCATGTATACCTGGATAATAACTAAGTTCGTCGGTTCTGCTTTTATCTCCACTAGTAGTATTCTATCCGTTACCTGCTCTATGTTGACTACGCTTCTTCCTACCTCTTCATTTAATACTATGGCGACCCCTCGTTGGCTCTCGTCCCCACCGCTGTATATTATTCTATACTTATCACTCCAGTAATCCCCGCTATCTTTCCATCTCACCTCGCATAGACCTAAAATATCTATATTTCCCCTTTCCATCTCTCGCTTAACATTCTCCAATTTCCCCGTCCTCATCATTGTCCTAACATTCCACGTTCCTATTCTAACTAATTTGGTCTTCTTCTCCTGCGTCTTCTGTCCTGCTGCTGCTGGTTTTCCCTTGCAAGGGTTTCGTGGGATGACGACCGCGGAAGCCTTGCCTCCCCCGCTGCCGGGCACGACACACGGCCGATTGGGCCGAGCCCCGTGGTTGCCAGGACTCAAAATATCTCTATTGTCCATCACATTGTTCTTGGGAATGATAATTGAGGTGGTTTCCCGTTGCCTTCCTCAATAGTGTTTTTAACGTGACACCATCACTTACTGGCCGCCCCACTGGGGTCAGACGCCATTGCAGCCGCCTCACTGAGGAACAGACGCTGCGTGGACTACCTTTCGTCTGGCTCCTAACCTTCGACCTATCTGGCATGGGTGACCCTACCAGGAGCAATTTTTATTACTCCCGCCAGTACAGCTCTAGGGGTCATCGGAACGCACAAGCCCTTCCACCACGTCAAGGTTGTAGTCCGGGGAGGGATCTTTATATATATATATATATATATATATATATATATATATATATATATATATATATCTTTATATATATATATATATATATATATGTATATCTTTATATATATATGTATACCATAAACACAGTAATCAACCCGAAGGTCGGTTTAGTTGGTGATGGTAGAGATCACCCCGTACTAAGCCCTATACGGCGTGTGAAATTCACGCATCAGGGTAGGGGGGCCAGTTCCTTTCCCCGTGCCGGTTATGGTTTCCCAGGGAGTCCTGGTACCCGAAAAATCACTTAAGCTTGGGTGGAGCTGCAGGTGCCCAGAGTGCCCTGCCCGGGAATCGAACCCGGGATCCTCTGGTCAGCAGTCCAACGCTCTACCCACTGGACTACCGCGACCCATATATATATACACACACACACACACACACATATATATATATATATATATTTTTTTTTTTTAATATGTATATAAACACATTTACACTACATATTCATGCACTAAAACTGCCAACTGGTGCACCCATTCACATGAATATACGCGTATGTAAGGAAAAGGGATGGGATCATAAGAGAGAGACAGAATTAGGGGTGAGTGGAAGGAAGGGTGCGGCTCACGCGTGGAAAAATATTTCCAAGATCGGGCTTTAGATTTTCGACTTGACGGCACTTACCATTGTTGTCGTCAAGTCGAGCAGCAATTCTTCTTCTTGTACCCGTAAAACGTTTACCGTTTTGGTCTACAAAACTGCGAGATAGGTACACTGTTCCACCCGCTCTAGTTTAAGATATCCTAATTTAATATAACATAGCTTTCTTATTTTCCGAAACTTGATATAGATGCTGTCCGCGTATCCTTCGTCCCGTTTACAAAGATCTTCATCCTATGATATGCTGTATGGATGGCCCTGATTGTCCAATGCAATACTTCTTGGCTGACTGCAAAGTAAAATTTGATCAACCGCAAATCTAACTGATTTTATGAATTTCCCGCCGACTTTCATCAATACCTCCAGTTATTCCCATGCCTCTTTGATCATTTCCGCCGCATGTAAATGGGTGGTCTGAAAGTTTCCGACCGCAAAAATTTCTGAAAATTTCAGAAAAAATTTCTTTTATCTTTGTTAGGTCGGAAAATTTTCAGACCACCCTCGTATGCGTTGAACAGCGCCGTTAACGATGGGCAACCCGGCTTTATTCCTCTTCCTATCTCCGCCCATCCGGACTCTCCGTTCGCCATTCCCACTTGAGAAGTCTGTGGCATGCATAATAGTCTCCCTGGGATCAGCTCTTTTTATCACTCCAATCCTATCCACTCCTATCCCTCCAATGTGCTCCTAATTTTTGCTATACATTCATTTATTATACCCATTACTCTGTCGATCGCCTTACCTGTGTACGAAAGCAAGTTTTATTTTTTCTGCAGTCCTCACTATGGCTGTCTTTCCCTTATTTGGAGTAGGAACTACAGGGTGCGGCAGCATAACTTGCGTTTTGCGTTTGAAAAAAAGGAAGTAATTTTGCCGCACTGTATCGTTGTATCATTGATCTTATGTCCAAATTCCATCGATGTTACGACTTAGTCCAAATAAATTCTTTCTCCCACGTTTTCCTAAACCTTCAAGGCGTTCCGCAGGAATGTTGTCCAACTCATCGGAATTGTTTGATTTTTCATTACCCTTAATGACCTGTTAGTGTTTAGGGTAGGCGACCGACATCTGAGGTAATTTGCGCCATTAGGGATGGACAGCATAGGATGAATGGTGGAGGCCAAAATGAACGAATGAATGGAAACCAGGCGTCGGCATTAGCCTGCTCAAATGGAAAGGAGTCTGCAGCTTAACGTCCCATCCGACGGACGGCGCACTCACTCAAAGTGCCCTCCACAAAGCACCTCAATTAGGGATGGAGATACCTCTGAAAAAAATTCAACACCGCCAGGATTTGAACCCGGGCTCTCTGGGGTGGGAAGCCAGCACGATAGCCACCGCACCATCTCGATCCCCATGCCCTTTGTATCTCACTGTTGAGTAAGTCTGACACAGTCAAGTGCCCCACCAATTATTGCATCAGCCAACTCTATTCCTATGAGTAAATGACAAAGATTTGTGAACTGATTTGTAGCTTTGGGAAACGGTCCTCAATAACTGTATCACTTGGCAACTTTATTAAAGTCTTCGAAAATTGAGGATACGATAATGGCGTCGACTTGATTACGACTCGCAGATTTTCGGCATGTTGGTCCAATAGCCTCATTCAAATTATTACCTGTAGCCCAGCTTCTGAATTTCCCAATTAACTCTGATTTCGATCAAAGAGCTGGTTTGGTTTTGTTGTTTACATAATATGCTTGTGGAAATGTGGGTCTCGAAAGTTGATGAAACGTTTGTTATCAGCACTACGGCTTAAATGAATGAGGTGTTGTCTCATCGGCCTTCGTCATTGGTCGACACTGGTGAAAAATAACTCAGCAGAGAGGTAGATGGATGATGGCGTATCGCTTTCAAATGCACCCACATTACCCACGAGGAATTCTCTTGTGTACTCTAATTACGGAAATAATTAAGGTTATCATATCGCAATAATGTGGTTTTTGTTTCCGGTCCTGAAAATTTCTTTGTTAAAAGTCACGATTTCCTCGCATTTTCATCGACTAGCTGAGTTCTTTTTACGAGGCTGTTCAATCAAGTGTTTCATTACATTTTTTATTCTCATTATTTGTTTTCCAAAAATTTTAGTGTTATGTTTCAATGTTTTGACTCCCATTTGGATCTGCCGTAGCCGTTGCAAGTTGAAACATTCTCACTTCCCCCTACTACACCGATGACGGGGGCACATTGGTCGCTGCGTTGAAATTTTGCCCAGCAGCCCAGGCCAACGTAAAGCTACGAAAATCAAGGCGAAGTGTGTACCTCATAGTCCACACTTCGCCCCTTGAGATTTTTTCCAATTCTTCAATGTTTAGAAATAAATACCTTCCTGGAAAGCGGTTTCCGTCATCCGAAGCAGGCGTGGGCGAATGGAACACGTTTCAATTTGCAACGGATTCCTCTCATGCAGTACTCGAGTGAGATCAATGGAACTTATTCGGTGTATGTGTATGGTCCATAAAGCTAGCAATATTTCGTGAAATTAAATTTCTTCGCAGTGAAAATGCGATTGAAATACGTGTTATTGTAATTATTGAACAACCTCTCATTTTCTTCGCCCGGATGTAATAGAACAGCAAATTTCTGTAGGATGTAGATATTGAATTTCGATAAAATTTCCCTCCCTTTTAGTTTACTCGAAAATAGACTCGCTAAGTGTACTATCTAGACAATATTTCATTCAATCTCCCTAAAATATTTTTCTTTTGCCTTTTTGTTATTTGTTCAACATAACAAATAAGCCGTTAATCTCTACATTATGTTTTGTGTGTTCCACATTTTTATTTCTGCTCTCCATATATGCATAGCTGCTCTCCAAACATTACCAGAATTCGTGAGGGCCACCATTTTGTTCCAACACTTGGATAATTCTTCCGTAATCGAAACTCATTATGGACCCATGAAATTATACGTACAATGAAACATGAAATATGTACATTTCCTAATATATTCTGACAATGAAATTATACAATTGTATTGGTTTGAATGGATAAATTAGGAATACTAATTAGTTCATAATATCGGCTTAGGTAGTCTGGTTTCCGGAACGCTCGACTGCTATAATTCGTCAAATAGCGCCTTGTCCACGTTAGGTGAATCATTCTTTGGGACGTTGTATGCCTGGGGCCGACATAAACGTTCGAAATGGGAGCGGATAAATTGGGAAAGGGGACTGAGCGAAAGACAATGGTGAGGAAATTGACGTTTCCAGACTGTACCATAGTATAACATCGTATGGAAAAGTTCATTGTCCACACAGAAGCATGTTATCCAACCGGTTTCATTCCGCTGTAGTTTAAGAGTACACCTCGAACAAACTTAAGTTCCCGAATCAACTCACTCGAACTCGAGGAAGGAAAACACCGCACCGCATTGAATTTGAGGTAGGGTTGCCTAAAGGCATCGCCGTGTCTGGATGACCCAGGGTCACTTCAATAAGGTCAAGCTGAATGCTTTACCCGCCAGCCTACCATTTGTTTTTTTAACAAGGGAGAGAGAGTTTTTATGTGCTCATGTTTTTTATTACATATTTTAGGTAAAGATATTAATTTTACTAATTACATCACTAATTATTTCGTCGATGGAAGTGTATCGGCTACGAATGGCGGTGGCTACGAATTATTTGTTGTGGATACAAAACGTTGCTAGGGAATGGAAATAGGATTTGGTGTGTTCCGTTGTGACGATCTGGTTCGTTCTTTAGTTCTTGAATTTTCCGAGTGGATTGTTTGTGCCGATGGACATGTTGATCACGACTTAGCGTACATTTTGACGGTTCCATCAATTAGTCGATCCCATTTGAGGAAATGTGTCTACAGCATTTCGTAGAGGTTTAACTGATATGTACCAAATCGCGGATGAGATTAAAGCGACTTATCTCCCCATTTCACTTCAGCGTGGAGGTCACAGTCGTCCGTTTAGTGTTTGTCAGACGAATGGGAGCGGAAACGGGCGATAGGGAAACATTTGAATATTCGTCGTTTTGAACCGAGGTGATTCGCTAGTTACACAATTTTGATGGGTCTTTGAACCCTTTTAATCTTTAAACGAAATGATTACGGCATCTAAATGTACACAATGACCTACAAGCAGCCTCAAGGGCAGGGGAGGGGAGTGTTGGGGGCACCAACTGTACAAACAGAAAGATGGGGTCGTACATACACGCTGGGATACATGTTGGCACACATATACAACTCTGTGCACATGCCCACCTATTTGCATTATGATTAATATTTGCTCGTGAGTTCTAGTATTCAAGTTAATTATTATCATATGTATATATATACATACATACATATATATGTATACATACATATATATGTATGTATATATATATATACATATATATATACTCATATATACAGAAACAGATATAAGGAAAAGGGATAGGAACACATATTGAAGACGACAGCCGAGCTGTCGAAACGTCAAATAACAAATTGTGAGTGTCCTTTCTTTGTGTCTCTATATTCCAAAAATCTACATCTGTGTTTATATATATATATATATATATATATATATATATATATATATATATATATATATATATATATATATGTATATCTCTTATTGTATCCCGGTTGCCGAATCTACCAATGTAAATTCCAAAGAAACTGCGGGAGATGCCGCAACAGCAACTATTAACGGAGTCATCCTCTTATGTGTATTTCAATGCAACAATTTAGAGTGTAAAAATCATTCGCCTCGTCCCGGTCAAGGCGAATGATTTTTACTCTATAAAATTGTTGCTACCAATTTTAATTTTGCCACCATAGCAATTTTCTCAGTGTTCCAAGAAAACTCAGGTGTACTTATTTAGAAGTCTTGCCTGTTCTCTTCCGAAATCCTCCACC
The DNA here is from genome assembly GCF_022747635.1 of Hetaerina americana. NCBI lineage: Eukaryota > Metazoa > Arthropoda > Insecta > Odonata > Calopterygidae > Hetaerina > Hetaerina americana. The sequence continues at coordinate 47,886,020 of NW_027287538.1, read as the reverse complement.
ATACTCGTGACCCTTGCTCCCTCCTCTTAACAGTGATTAACAAACATAGTAGTGTATTACGCGTTGAGCCTTGTTTAATTCTTCGATTAACACTTATCTCCCATGGATCCCAAATACTTTCTGCGTATCCTAAATGTGGCCTAACTAAAGCGAAGTGACATCTCTCTTTTATCTTTTCATTACATTTCCTATGAGCCGTCAAATGGAACCTATTTTTTATAAGAATGAACCACATTTTTCACATATATTATTTTTTCATATATTCTACTCATATTATTCCAAGTTGTGTGTACACCATATAATGTTTTTATGTCAGTGCAAAACCAAAGTATTTGGCCTGTTCCATTTTTAAGAACTCGATACTACCCGTATCAATTATATAATTTGTCTTGTTTTTAATCTTCTTTTATTCCAAAACTTAAGTACATTTTCTGATATTTAATGCTAACATCACTCCGATATCTGGTATAAATCGCTGGAGAGTAGGACTTAATCTGTCGGTGTCCTTATTTCTTTGTAAATCACTGTGTCCTTTGCAAATAATACAAGAGTTCTGCTGAAGTGGGAGCTTAGTGCGTTCATGTATGATAAGAAGAGTTAAGAGGCCATAGAACACTTCCCTGAGACAGGTCTTGTTCTACAAGTTCTGTTCCCAACCTTGCACCTAGCGACTATTTCCTCTTCTTGCACTTGAAACAGTATTCTCGTATTGGAGGTCCGCTTCAAACGACAAGGGATAACACTTTCTACCTGTGATATCATGGATGAGGACCATAATGTACATGGCCATGGATTAATAGCACCTTCATCTTCTCGCTTTCCACTTTTGCCCGATCAGTCTTGGTATGATAGTTGGCTATCACATATTAAGCGACTGTGGTTCATTCTTATGTCCTTTTCTTTGATATTCTCGAAAACTTCTGCAGTGGGTGAAATTAACACTTGTTTCAACTGGGTTTTCCGTTAACATGTATTTGGGTTTGCAACACCATGCACGTATTTTCAGGGATTTTGAGAGGATGTTTTTTTCCCTTTTCCTAACTCTCCCTTAATCATTACTCTTCCCACCTCGTGCCCGCAACCCCGTGCACCAAACTTGTACACCTTTAAGGTGGATCGTGGGGCATTTATGTAGATGTAATCCGTATTCTCTTCTCGCCCTCCTAAATTTGCCACTGTTAAAGAAATCTCGTTTGGTTTCCGAATCGGGCGTAGTAGCCCCATACCCTCGTGTCTGAACGGGGCGGGGGGGGAGGGGGGGAGTGAGGTAGCTGAGGCATTGTGTGGGTGGCTTGTCACGCGAGCTTCCGAAATAAGGTTCGCCGTTTCGGCCAAAAATTGTGGCCTCCTGGAGTTGAATGCTCGGCGCCAACTCCTCTTATTCCTTTCCTCGTAGTTCGATTTCAAATCCCATTAACAATCTGGAGGATATCACGCAGATGGAGTGGTACGCATTTCGTTGGTGAAATCTATCTAGTATATTTCAGGACTTTAAAGACTATTTTGAGCCAACGGTGATCTGTAATTAGTTGAGGCAACGAGTGAAATTCGACCGCGTTTTTATTTTCTATTATGTATATATATATATATATATATATATATACTACCTTGATCAAAAATTTCCCGGAATTTATTCAGAAAATTAAAAATACAAGTTTATTCATCTAAATCTATATTGTCCCCTTCAAAGTAATCCCCATCGACTGCAACACACTTATGCCAGCGCTTGATCCAATCCTCGAAACATTTTTTATATTCGGTTTTCGGTATGTCCATCAGTACTTCCTGCGATTTTTCCATTACTTCCTCTCGGCTGCTAAAACGCGTTCCCCGTAATGGTTTTTTAACTCGATTGAACAGAAAGAAGTCACAGGGAGCCAAATCAGGTGAATTCGGTGGCTGTTGGATGGTATTTGTTGCATTTTTCGTCAAAAAATTACGAATAATGATAGCACTGTGCGACGGTGCGTTATCATGGTGCAAAATCCACGAGTTTTCTGCCCACATTTCTGGTCTCTTTCGGCGAATTGCTTCACGCAAACGTCTCATAACGCCCAAATAATACTCTTTGTTTACTGTCTGGCCTTCTGGCAAAAATTCATGATGCACTACACCGTTGTAATCCATGAAAACCGTCAGCATTGCCTTCTTTTTTGACTGAAAACGACGTGGTTTTTTTGGTCTCGGCTCATTTGGTGAACGCCATTCACTTGCCTGATGTCTGGATTGCGTGTCGTACTCATAAACCCACGTCTCGTCTCCAGTAATGATCCTTTTGATGAATGTGGGATCGGATTCAGCCTCGCAAATCATGTCTTTTGCGACGTCAACACGGTCTCTTTTTTTGCATGAAATTGAGGTCTTTTGGAACCAACTTTGCTGCTACACGACGGAAACCCAAATCATTAACCACAATGTCTTGGGCGGATCCATAGGCAATGTTCAAGTCCTCCGCTATTTCTCTGATGGTTAATTTGCGGTTATTGACCAACATTTCTTTTACTTTATCAATTTTTTCACCGACTTTCGATGTCGATGGTCTGCCACTGCGTTCATCATCTTCGATTGACTCACGACCACTTCTGAACCGCTCGTGCCACTGGTAAACGACCGTTTTTTTTAGAGAATCGTTGCCGAAACACTTTTCCAACATTTCCAACGTCCGTGCGCCACTAAATCCGTTTTTTACGCAAAATTTAATACAAGTTCGTTGTTGCAAATTTAAATCCATTTCTGAAATTGTAAAAAATCGCCAACACACACAGAGATAGATGTACTCTTGGCTACGTAACTTTTGCAAATGTCAAGTTATGACACTAAGATTTAAAGGGAATATCAACAACAGATGTACCAATTTAACAAAAAAAAAACAGAACTCAAATCGGAACGATGGGAGCGCCACACGGTGGTTATTCCGGGAACTTTTTGATCAAGGTAGTATATAAGCCATGCGCTCTCTAAATTTATTTGGCTCCCGAGGGAGAATTTATGATCTGCTTTCCAGTGTATTTTAGGAAAAAATCGTGATTTTTTTAATTTTCAAAATTTATTTATTTATTTTTTCTTCTATAGGGTTTTTCTTAACCCTGGAAGCTTGTTTTCCCTTTTCAAAACTCAAAACACATTTTTCTCATTCAAATAATTTCTTGAGTGGACCCGAGTTTCTTACTTTTAATAATTCATGGGATAATACATTTTGAGGAAAAATAAACCTTTCTCCAAACAAATAATTTCCAGATGTCAGTTTCTAAAATTTCTGAAAACAACTGAGTGGTCACCACTCTTCCCATAGGTGAGGTTAAGGTCAAAGGTCCCCAAATTTTATCGCGTACTCATATCAAAATTAATGTGTCCATTGAGTTTGAGATTTTTTTGCTGTTATTATGGCGTTATGGATGTGAGTATAAAATGTGTTCGTTTTTGGATGCGTGAAAGTTAACGTCGTAAGGTATCAATTAACCAGAGAAGTCCCAAGACACTGACCATTCGGTCGGTTTGTCAAGTGTGCAAACGTGGGACAACTGCGGAAGGGTGTATTGGCAGTCATGGAGTCATGGGGTAGACGTTGAGGAAATGGCGTAGGTGTACAGGGAGATTTTGTCTAAAAGTAACGGAAGTCTCTGCTTTCTTGTGAAGTTGGTTTGGTGGAAACAAATAGGAGACCTTATGATACGAACGCAGCTCGTAGTGGATTCTCGGGAATGACGATACATCGCTAGTATCCGTGAGTTTTTGTCAATTTATTATGCAAAGACATATTTTAAAATAAAAAAAGTATATAAACCTCAAAAAATCGCTGTTGTGCAATTACCTGATTCTTATATTGACAAAACATTGGTTAAAGTTCGAAGATACATCTGATTACTGTTCGGGCAATATTGGGCAATTATTTTTTTCTTCGTAAGATTCGTTAACTCATACTCATGAAGGACAACTCAAAGGCCATGTTTCTGATAAAAAAAATTGATTTGGCAAATAGGGGAGGGAGATGGGGGATAACAAATCATATTGGGTTAACTATTGTGACAGGAACACGTTAAGAATGCGAATTTTCAAGACGGTATGTCTGCCGAAAATTGATCTCGGATCACGAACGAAACGGAACTAAATTTAATCAATTTTTGATGACAAATTTCTATGCGCGTGGATAAATCTTTGGTACATCCGCGCTCTTTGCCGATCAGTGACTTCATGCGAATGATTGTTAAAGAGTTCAAGGTCATCGTCGTGACATAGTTGACTGCATTAATGGATCCTTTTAGCTGAAGAGATTGGGTTGAACTTAAAAAGTCACGATTCCACTGCATTATAATCACGATTTCGCCTGATTTTAAGGTGAAAATATTGCAAGATGTTGTGAGATCTAAGGATCACGGGTGAAGGATTAAGTTCCTTTGACCGTCAGCAAAAAATGCCCTTTTCCTGCATCTTCTTAGCTGGAATGCTACAACGGTTGTTGATGTTGCCATGGATCCGATTGGGATGAACTACGTGTAACCAAATCGATAAAGGTATTAATAAATGGAGAAATAGGGATGAAACTGTCAGCGGAACAAGAAAAAAATGAGTTTATGGAAGAAAATGTAGATATGTATTTAATAGATTATTCCACCATCTTTAGATCTAATATCCTTTGCCAAATTGGCTTTTTCATTATCAATTCCCTTAAAAAGAATCCAAGGCGGGTCAAATGAATTCATACTGGAAAGATGACTTGAACTTGATCGGAGTTAATATGTTTTTGTATCCAATTCTACAGCCACTGATCCTAAATGGTCAGCAGGGAATGACATTAATGTACAATATAATTGAATTCATGTCAACTGACCGCTTTTGACTCCTCGTTATACATTAATCTGTATCTACGTAAAACAAAATAAGACCTCACTAAACCTGTATCTACGTAAAACAAAATAAGACCTCACTAAACCTTGCTTATTTTTATTTTACCGATTCTTTCTTCATCTCCCTATGAAACCAAATCCGAAAACCAATTAAAAAGAAAATCCGTGCAGGATCAGTAGTGTCTGCTGCGCCCCCGTGATTCGAAATCTCATGTAGGCGTGACTTATTTTATTCGCCTACGGAAATGTCTAGGCAATGCTGGGGGATCCAATGTTTGCACAGTGTCACGATCTTGTCACCATTGGAACACCAGACCGGAATTTCAGGCGCAAGGAAGAGAAATGTATCCGTTTTTCTCTCTCTTGCACTTTGCTCGTACCATCTTGGGATATCCTTATGTTTTTGCTGTGATCAGACGCCTTATTGGGGTTACCTTTTGCGCGTTCGGAATACGCCATTGCCACTGAACTGGTCGAACAAATCGAATGGCCCCTTTCCTCTCGGGCATATCATTTTGGCAAGCCGGATCGCTTTAGTAGGAGCTCAGTTTTTTTTGAGTGGGAGAAGAAGCAGCAGTTTGGAAGAGGTTTTTTCGGCCCTCGTGAGCCTCAAGTAGGGGATCCTGATCTCGGCTCGCGTCCGCCCAATTTGTGGCTTGTTCGGACGACCTTGAACGGCAAGAAGTAAGTACCCCCCCCCTCCCTTCCCATTTTTCACCCTTCTCTAGAGAGTCACGTACTCGTGTGAAGCAACACACATTTAATCTTCTATCATTTCCAGAAGTCCGTAGGCGGTCACTGGAGTGCCGAGAATTGGGGAAAGATAAAATAGGTTCGTTCCAAATTTCGTTATCAATGGCTGGCAGGCCGGTCTGTCTCCGAGCGAATGTGCATTTAACTAACTCGGTCCCAAGTTTCTTGTCAGCCAACGGAGGCGAACTAAAAAGAAATCTTTCTCGATTACTAGTGACGCCGTTGACTAACTAAGACGCTATAGGAAATGACATTACCTCTCTCTGTGTCTCTCAACGAATGGAGCGGGAGGGGAGTATTCTGCCCTATCTCATATCCATCCTACCATCCATTAATGCACGTTGTCATAGGTCGGGTTCCGGTTTATAGTTACGTTTGAAAACCGCTAAAAAATTAGAATTAGGAATATATTTGTTCAGAATATCACTTTGTTCGAACTTGGGAGACTTAGATTATTATTTTATCTTATTTTGAGGCAACCTGGAAATCAGTTGATTTCGTCCCACGAGCACATCCCGGTGTGGCATAAAGAAGACATTTTTTATTGTCTTGTTTCAAGGGATATTATTACATCTTTCGGTCGCGAAATATGTCAACTACTAAATGTCGATTACCTATGTCGATATAGCGTATCGATGGCGAACGTCGTTTACTGTATGCTTCAAATTTTCCGCATTTCGGAGATTCGCCATATCACAGAATAAATTATGGCAGTGATTTATAAGTTATGATATACATATTTAGCAGCGCGAACATATTCATTGATTACCTAATGTTTACTTTACATGTTCATTTATGAAAATTCCTTTATAAAAAATTCCTTTTAAGTTCTAATAGGGTTAGTTTAAATCATTTGGCCATTTATTAGGATAACGATGGTTCATTGTGACATGCATTACGTAAATACGTCTTAATACCATTATATTACGAATCGTCTTGCTTGATAAAAAATGTAATTTCGAATGTCGAATTAATATAGACTTTGAATAATACGATTTTCGACTTACAGAAAACCATGACTTTTAATTGTTCTTCGGGTGGTCACCCTGTTTTGGGCAGTCTACAAACTAATGATAAATATCGGAGTGCATTTCATTAGGCTTCCTGCAATTGAATACGAAGACACAATGGGTTCATAAGTAATTGGGTATTTTCATATTGTTAATCAATTCATTCAACCTCCATTTTAATTTTAAAAGAAAGATTCTTGGTGGGTACGTAGTTTCTTACGCTCTCTTTGTCTCTCCTTGCCGTCGTTTTATCACTTAAAATTTCTCCATGTTGGATTTCATCATTTCAGGGCAACAATGCTCGTAGTTAAAATGGCGCATCCTTACCGCGCCATTACGGTCAATGCTTTCCGCAAACTCTCCACGTAACAATGAAGAAGCACAAGTCCCACCTCATTCCCTTTATCCTGACAAATGAGTTCTAAGTAAACCGCTCTCATCCATCCCATATTTGTTTACATTTCTTATCTGGGCGTGTTGTTCCACGTTGATTTTACGTCGGTTTAATTCCTGTCGCGAACTCATTTCGCCATGGATGCGCCTTCCATTTATAGAAATATCCTGCGGTTACGTCAAACCCATTTTCGTGCTCCTAAGATAGCTCTCTCAAGGGAGTTAACCTATTCGTGGATCTCACGGTCAAGCAGTTGCGAGTCCCTATCTGGTACCTTGCATCACTCTGCCCCGTGGCGGGCTATCAAGTCCGTTTGATGGATGGTGGGATCCTCGCCTTTTGTCGGCCAAAGAAACATTTCTTATTCCGGTGGTCTCGATCGACAAGAAAGGACCTGCATAGTCGTATTATTATTAGCCCTTATACTTTCAAATCACGAAGTGGTTTCTCCCGAGATCCAATTTCAGCATTCTGGATATTTCAGCTTCTTGGATATGTTGGGCGATGTCGCATTATTGCTTAAGCACTAAGTTATGGAATTCTCGGAAGTTTTACCGTCACTATTGAGAGTTATTAAAGATTTTTTCACATGTCTTTCATAAAGACTGTGCGATTGAAACCATTAGTCCTACATTCCGCCAATAGAAAACTCTAAAGGCTTTATCGATTTCTTTCTTTTGTTCCAGTATACGTACACAGAGTAATTTATTAAGACACATTAGAAAATAAAATGAAAGTCCTAGCAGTGTGGCCCTTATAGAATTGCATCCAATTAAAACTGTCACTTTAAATATTATTTCGCATTAAAGATATGTAGTTAAGATATTGTATTCTATCTTGTATTTATTCTTTATGACAAAAAGTCTGGTATTAAGATGCATACGAATTTTTTGAATAAATATCCTTTGTAAACACCGCTATCACCGAGCATTAACTTGCAAACACGGTTTTGTTAGTGTAAGGACTTCATAGTGATTATGATGTTTATTTATTGCCTGGGTGACATGTCATTTGATACGGTTTACTCTCTTAATTTTATGTTTTGAAGGCTTTAACTCATTTTTTGAGTCGATGTAAGCGGGTTTGTTTATTAACACACGTAAGGTCTTAGTAATTTTCATGCTCTTACAACAATAGCAGCGCCATTAAGCTTGAACGAATATAAAATTTAAACAATGTGACTACTTTGACGCGGTATTTCGTAATTGCATGAATGCCATGTACATAAAATAAATATATATACATATATATATAGCACAGGGAAGGGAACTGGCCCCCCTACCCTTGTGTGAATTTCACACGCCGTGTAGGGCTTAGTACTGGGTGATCTGTACCATCACCTACTAAACCGACCTTCGGGTTGATTACTGTGTTTATAGTTCATATATATATATATATATATATATATATATATATATATATATATATATATATATATATATATATATATATAGTTAGAGAGTTTAGCAGTTATTCAATGCTAATTATTGCTACTTAGTTCTCCGTAAGTAAGGTAAATATGAAATTTTTGTTGACTCAAATATTTATCTTCTAATTGATTCATCCTTATGAGCCCATGTGAAACTGGTTACTTTCACTTGCAAATGTACAAAAAGCAAGGTGGCATGATAGACAATGGTTTCAACTGCCTATACGTATAACGAGTTTGGTGAAACTGACATATACTTGTGTTTTGAGGGACCTACCTCCGTAATATAGGGATCTATAAGTTGCCATCTGAACCCACCAAGCTACGTGATGTGCTAAGTCTAATAACAAATGGATGGATATCAAATGCGCCTGATTCCGGTCGCTTTCGTTCAACGGATAGAGATTGCAGCACTGTGCCGTTGTAACTGTTGCACATTGAAGTGAAACTGGATTTTTGTTTCATTACAGAAGTAAAAAAAATAGGGTAATGACTCGGAAGATAAGTACTTATACGCATCGAAGACTAGATGTCCTGCGATATGGCGTTATATCGAAACCACTACGATATTTTATCATTTTTGGTTACTGTTTATATGATTTATTTTGATATGTTTGTGACGTTCTGGATGTGCAAATGGAATACGATTATCTTCCACGCACAACATTGGAGTTGCAGTTCCTATTTTAAGTGATCTTAACTTCGATACAGGTTATGGACGATAGAAAAAGTCGACACACGAAATTGAAGATTTTTTTTTAATTTTCAAAGCAAGTCTAATTGCGGTTGTCGTCTCTATGGACAATACTATCGATATACCAGGTTGTTATAGTCATGTCTTTATATCTTCATCATCGATATATATATATATATATATATATATATATATATATATATACATACATTTATTTATATATATGTATGTGTACTTGTATGTATGTATGTATGTATATATATACATAGATATTTACATATATATATATATATATTGATATATACAAATATATATATATATACAAATATATATATATATATATATATATATATATATATATATATATATATATATTCATTTTATCTCGGAGCTCGATACTTGAAAATAATCCTTTCGCAGCAACTGGCAGCAGCTGGCACCCTTCAATTTTCTGCTATCGAGTGATAGAGAGGTTTCTTGAACGTCGACCGCATCATTACTCGAGGCCAATTTAAATCGCCGAAGACGGGAAAGGAGGGGAGGGTAGTAGTCTTTGTGGGCGTTCTCTCTTCGCGAATCGCGCCCGCCATTCCAGTGCGACCTTCAAGGAGTCGGGGGAACCTGTACTCACAGGTGACCGCCGGTGACCCTCGGCTTCGTCGTTGAAAAAAAAGTCAGCCCTTGGAACTCTTCGCGAAGACGAAAGCCCACCACCACCTCCACTGGGTGGAACTCCTTGAGCCGAGACCAGCACTAGAGCTGCTTGCCCGGCGATTATTATCTGTCAAGTCAGACATGGAGATAGGGATAGGCGATGCACTAAGCGATGCAACGGTGCCCTCGACCACATAGCGTGCACGTAATACGGAAGGGTAATTATTTTTATCAAGTAATCTATCGGTTAAAGTAGGTTTTGGATGGACGTAACTACGAAATAATAATTTTGTTTCTCCTAGCATAAAACAACCCAACATACTACACTCTACGACAATCCGCAAGGGAAATATGGTGGGAAAAATCATGGTCTCATAGAACCTGGAAATCAGCGGAAGTTTAATTCTACTGTTCGCAAAAGCCTCCTTTTTCTCTTTATACTATTATTCATGTTATTATGTTATACTCTCTAATCTGAATGAAATTTCATTTTCTGCCAACTTTCCATCGGAATCATTTTTCGTACCTTCGAGTTGGAGGGGAGCGGGATTGTTGCGGTGGCTATCGTACTGGCTTCCCACCCAGAGGGCCCGGGTTCAAATCCCGGTGGTGTAGAATATTTTTCAGAGGTATCTCGATCCCTACTTGACGTGCTTTGTGGAGGGCACTTTGAGTGAGTACGCTGTCCGTCGGATGGGACGTTAAGCTGCGGACCCCTTGGTGGCTTTCGTTAAGAGTAGGCTAATGCTGACGCCGGGTTTCTGTCCACCCTTCATCCTTTCCTGTCCATCCCCTATGGCGCAAATGACCTCGGCAGTCGGTCGCCTCCCCTCAATACTACTACTACTTGAGTTGGGAAAAGTTGTCGGGAAAATTGATTGAAGAAATTCCAAAATCTTGAAGGCTCTTGTCTCGAAATGTTGGGTCTTACCCAAACAAAAGGAGATGTGTCTTTATTTACGTAATAAACATAAGACAATTCTTTAAGGAGGTTCGTCCTTCATCTCACGAGTGTATGTCAGTTTCACCAAACTAGTTAGTTGAAACTAGACGTATAGGTGGCTGAAAAGATATATAGTCTATTGTTTGGCTTTGTGAAAAAAAACATGCGTTAGCGTCATCGGTTTTTTAATATTTACAATTGAAACGAACTCATTTTGTGTGGGGTCTTGTGGAGGAATCAATTGAAAGATAAATATTTCTTTCTATAGAAAATGTCTTATAAACCATACTTATACCGCAACTAATAGTAAGAACTGAAAAGACCTTCACAATATAACACAAAGAGGGGCTAACTGAATCAATCGCAACCATATCAGTAGGACATTCCAAAACAGAATTCATCCAAAGAACAAATGAATATCTTTATCGCTATGGAGTTGTTATGTTTACAAACTGTGCTAGCAAGAAAATGACTATTGATGGCGATGCTGCCCAGGAAATCTTTTGCTTTTTAAGCAAATAATTGACGGTTTGCCCTGAAGAATAATAAAGGATGGAATAAATCGTATGAAATATTTATTATAGGGATATAATATAAATAATATATTTTTACATCTTCCACAGGAAACCATATTTAAATCATATGAAATTCCATGTGCCAAAATTTCTGAACCTTGCACTGACGTTTGCGTTTTAAAACATTAATGACTGGCCCTTATTCTAATGCAGTGAAAACAAATGGGTAAAGTTTTTTCTGTAGAATATCTTTGTCCTTCAGCGATATGAAGGAATATTTAAAAAAATGAATTAAAAAAAACCGAATATGATAATATTTTCATGACTAACATAGTGGATGGACAAGCATCCTCATCCCACGTGTTTTAGTTACGGTTACCTAGTTCCCCGTGTGTAGAGCTAAAATCTAGAGCTTCTCATCGGTAACTGAATTACAGGGCACCCACTCCTAATGAAATCTATGAAATATCCGTAACTTTTCACTTGTTGGTAATGGTGTCTAAACTGGTATGTTGGCTTCCTTGTTTTTGGTGACTAAGAAGATACCCGAAGGACGCTGGAAATGAAAGCTGTTGACGAATTATTAATTATTAATATATTTTGTAATGGCGCAAACTATTTTGAACTAAGAAAGATGTAATGTTTTCTCAGCATATTCTCATGGTGAATTCTTTCTGGGAATTCCGGTTAAGCTCCGCATTACTGTCGACGTTTCAACAGACCACTCGTCAATCATCTTCAGGGTTGAATTTCGAATTAATGTTGGCATTGGGATTTAGGGCAAGAAATTAGCGACCGAAGATTGACAGTTTGACAGCTTGAAGATTGACAGTTTCTGACTTTTTGTAGGGGAAGATAGAAAGAGAGGATGCCCCTTTTCCACAAAATAAGAAGTTTTGAATCACGTTTCGGCACGCCAAATTATTTGGTATCGGTATCTCATTGGTCCAAGTTACGTGTGCTGCATAGATAATAGTATCATGCATAACAATCATAGATACCTCGAGCAGATTTGGCATTTCTACCGGTACCCAAGATTCCGTAACACCCGCTTTTAACCGCATTCGAATTTTGATACCCGTAGAAGCTTCCATCGGCCAATGAAGCGTGACGAAGACTGACTGCCTGACGAGTGTAAATAAAGGTGATTGTGATTGGTTAACTTTCAAAAGCTCAGTGATGGACGCAATCACGAAACAAGGGCGGCACCATTGATTATCCGAGGAAGTATTCACAAAAAGGATAAGCATGCGTGAGTTCCCGTAAAGCATTACACTCCAGAGCCATCACGCGCTGATATTTGGCATTAGTGCCTACGGTCTTGTGGGTTCGGATGTTCAATTACGAAATTCGGAAGGACGGAAAGGAATGCCAGCGAACAGGGAATATACAGCATCTCAAGCGTTTCTTCCGATAAACGCGAGTCGAGAGAAACGCGGACGGCGGGATGATTGAACGGAAACACCCGGTTACGCGGTATTTTTGGACCAGGATGAAATTCAGGTTGTAAATATGTGGGTAACCCTAAGGTCGGTTTGGTAGGTGATGGTAGAGTTTACCCAGTGCTAAGCCCGACGGTGTGTAAAATTCACACAACAGGGTAGGGGGGCCAGTTCCTTTCCCTGTGCCGCTTTTGGTTTCCCGGGAAAATTTGGTACCCGAAAAATTACATAGCTTAGGTGGAGCTGCAGGTGCCCAGAGAGGCTTGCCCGGGAATCGAACCCGGACCCTCCCAGTAGTCCAACGCTCTACCCCCTGGACTACCGCGAGCCATTGTATGTATTTACACACACACACCTACATATATGTATATATTTATATATATATATATTCATATATATATATATATATATATATATTCATATATATATATATATATATATATATATATATATATATATCCATAAATGTATTCTTAGCCTCCTTTTGCTTCTTCTTCCGGGGAGTATGAAAAGGAAAGGCGGGACGCGATGGGGCGTAGAAGATTCGGTTCGTCGGCAGCAGCCAGCTAACATAACACGAGAGACACGTGTTCCTGTCTTCGTCAATCTACGGTGCATTCTACCGAGAGGAACTAAATCTTAGAAAACTTCACCGTCTGAAATCGTTCGGAAATGTTCAACAAGGCGCCATTTCTGATCTATGTAACTAGCAATCTCTCTCCTTTAAAATGGTAATGAAATTAAGCGCATTGCTCCCATGAGTATTATTTCACGAAAAAAAATATCAAGTAAGGGTGTTTGAGAGGAGTTTCGGTCCATAAATAAGATTAAATTAATTATATTTATTGAATGCGTTCCTATGGAACATAAGGAAACGCATCGATTAATATTTTCCATTCTTATTGTTTTTTGAACGACTATGCCTGTAATTACGTAGGTTGGCTTATAAATCTTAATTAAAAGAATCGAATACTCCGAGAAGTACCTATATACGAAGGAATCATAATCAGTGTGCGAGTAATAGGAGGAATATTAATAATTAAAAAATTGGATGGGACTTACATTAATTAAATCAAAACATTTATTCAGGAAGTTTTCTAACGTAAAAAAATGGGGTTGAGTAGTAAGGAGATTAGGACAAGTATTGAAACAGAGAATCAGCTATTACTATGTATGATATTATGGGAAAGATCTTCAGGAGTAAAAAGGAAATCAGCAGTAAATGCAGATTTGTGAAAACTTAAAAACTGAGATAAATTTCGTGTGGCTCGGAAACATGGTCTTTAAGAAAACAGAATGTGTGGCTTGGAGGTTTTCAAGATATGGAGGTGTGGAAGGATGAAACAAAAAGTAAAACTTATGGGAAGGAAAATAACAGATGAAGCTCTGGGCGTGGTGGGGGAAGTGAAAAGGAGACTTTCAGAAGGAAATTTGAAGGCATCGGTTAAGCAGTGATAGTGCTATAGGTTCGCCGTAGTAGTCTTGACTTGTTCATTAGGCCACAGGCTATAGCGAAATCAGCATTGGGCAAATATGGTGGTAACAGTACAGAATTAGTGACATTTTGTAGGTGTCAGCACCCAAAATTGTTAAGTACAGCTCCAAAACTGGGGCAAAATAAAACAAAACGCAGAGTCATAGAAATAGCCGAGTGTTATAAATAGTCATGAGTTGTTTGCGGAAGACTTCATGAGTTCATCCCCATTTCGTAGTGGAGGCGGGTTAGATATTTGTAAGATTAATCGAAGATCAACTCAACGAATGTCGGAAAAGGTGCTCTGACCAACGCTGGCGCGTGTGTAGCCCTGAAGACTCTGTGTGGTTGGTTACCAAGCGGGGAACCACAGAAAAATACGGCCGGGAACTGCTGCATTGGGTCGATGACCGTAAAATCCCCATCTCTACGTGTTCCATCCCCGCAATTATGTATATTCCGAAAATTATCTCAGGAGGTGAGCAATCCACACCCCCCTCCCCTCCCCCGAATGTTTCACGGAAAAAGTATAAACGCGGTAGCCATTAAATGGATACTTAATTTCGAGATGAATACGTGAGCGCAATCACAGTGAGTTGAACATGAATTTACTCGTGATTTTAGATTTCTGAGGAATTGGTACTCACATCAGCCTTCTCAAGATATCTTGACGTCATCTAGAAGTCCTTGGTGTTTTCCAATTTGATTTTAAAATTTAAAAAAAATCCGAGGAACTTCAGTATAAGTTTAGAGGAACTTCAGTATAAGTTTAGATCGATCGTAGGTATCACTATTTACGTAGGCAACTAGGGAGTGACATCAGAATGTGTGGGAAAAGCCATTGTTGCAATCGGTTCAAACGAAGTAAAAATTCTAACTGTAGGTAACTAGGGAGTTGTATCAGAATCTGTGAGAAAAAGGCATTGTTGCAATCAGTTCAAACGAAGTAAAAATTCTAACCGTAGGTAACTAGGGAGTGACATCAGAAGGTGTGGGAAAAGGCATTGTTGCAATCGGTTCAAACAAAGTAAAAATTCTAACCGTAGGTAACTAGGGAGTGACATCAGAATCTGTGGGAAAAGGCATTGTTGCAATCGGTTCAAACGAAGTAAAAAAACTTGTAACCGTTTCAATCGGTCTCAGACGCAACGCGTAATGGGGAAATTGGGTGAGGGTAATGATGGGATATGTATTCCGATTGTTTAAAGGATTTATCAATTTATTGTGTGCCTTTTTTTAAGTACCTAAAATTGCGTCAGACCTAGAGGGGCACAATGTATAAAAGATGATGTTTGAAATTGTGGGATAAAGAACTAGAGTATGGGTTCCACCAAGTCTTGAATCGTAATCTCAAGTCAATAAGGTATGTGTGGAATATCCTCGCGGGGCAACAACAACACATTCAAATTAGGATATCTAAGCCCGTCGGTGGAAGTTTAAGGAAGATTGTACATTTTTTAATGGAAAAGCGAGCACACACACCACACCTCCGCTTTGTATGTGTATGTATATATATATATATATATATATATATATATATATATATATATATATATATATATATATATATATATATATATATATATATATATATCTGTGTTATATATATATATATATCTGTGTTATATATATATATATATATATATATATATATATATATATATATATATCTGTGTTATATATATATATATATATATGTAACACAGATAAATAATCCATAAACACAGTAATCAACCCGGTCGGTTTAGTAGATGATATATATATATAAAACTGTATATTATATATATATCTATATATATACATATATATATATATATATAACCTACTAAACCGACCGGGTTGATTACTGTGTTTATTATAATATATGTCTGTGTTTAAAACTGTATATTATATATATATATCTATATATATACATATATATATATATATAACCTACTAAACCGACCGGGTTGATTACTGTGTTTATGGTTTATATATATATATATATATATATATATATATATATATATATATATATATATATATATATATATATAATGGGCTGACACAACATAACACAAATAGAAAAGAATAGACACATATAAAAGAACACTTACACGGTAAATTGTTCGAGCTTTCGGCCCTCTCAGGGGCCTTCTTCAAGAGAGACTCTCCGGAGTCTCTCTTGAAGAAGGCCCCTGAGAGGGCCGAAAGCTCGAACAATTTACCGTGTAAGTGTTCTTTTATATGTGTCTATTCTTTTCTATTTGTGTTATGTTGTGTCAGCCCATTATTGTGCCGCTCGTATGAGTTTTTCCGGACAATCGTGGTATATATATATATATATATATATATATATATATATACTAGCTGAATACCCGGCTTTGCACGGGTTAGGGAGAAACAATAATATAAATATACTACATAAATAAAAACAACAAATTATAGAGTACAATAATACACTACTTCATACAAATTTAAGAATCTTTTTTATTTAACACCTGTTTATAAACTACATTTTTTGTTTCATATCCAGGAGAAAGAATATATAAATTTTTAGGCGAACCTACTCTGGAGCAAGCGACATAAAGTTGCCCGTGGCTAAAACATGGCGATCTTAGATCAACACCACAAAACTTTAAAGACTGTCCCTGTGATTTATTAATGATAATTGAAAAAGCTAGCCGGACTGGAAACTGTAATCTTTTAAAGTTGAAGGGAAGAGCAGTTGGGGTTATGGGTATTAAAGGTAATATTAGAGGTAGAAGATTAGAGGTAATAAAAATTATTTCACCTTTTCCTTTTCCAGTTAAAATGACTGCCTGGATTATATTTTTCATTGATTTTGTCACACACAATCGTGTCCCATTGCAGAGTTTTGGTGGATCTAAATTTCGCATTAAAATGATTGGAGATCCTACTTTAAGTATAAGGCGATGTTGTGGCAATCCAGCTGGATCAAGTGAATTTAGGAATTCCGTTTGATAATTGACGGCTTTGTCAGCATCCACTACGGTATCCACCGATTTATATTCAATCACGTCTCCTGGCAGCATGGCTAGTATCTCCTTGTTAATTTCATTAACATCATCGTTCTTAGGAGCAAGAATGGCTCTTTCTCGCAACCATTCTAAATTTTTATAATTTTGATTAACAATAGGATAGACTGCTTGTATCATATCGCGGACAGTTTTCACCGATACACATAAATCTGATGACAATTTTATCATACCAGATGCTTCAATCACTAATCTATCTTCTCCAATCTCCAAAAGTTTATTTGCAAAATTTTGAGCATTCCCATCTCTTAAGAGGATTCGCATGTTTTGTTTAAGGTTTATTTCTTGGACATGATTCCATAGAACAGAATGTTTTAAACAGGCATAAATTTCATCGGCTGGAGTCGATTTTGGAATGACAGGCAGAGTTTGACGGAAGTCTCCACACAGGAGTACCAGAGCTCCTCCCATTAAACTGCAGTTTCCTCTAAGATCTTGAAGTGTTGCGTTGAGGGCCTCAAGAGATTTTTTATGAGCCATCGTACACTCATCCCATACTATCAATTTACATTCTATAAGAACTTGTGCCTGGCCGCTTGTTTTATTTATATGACATGTGGGATTTTCTTGTCGGGAAATATTAAGTGGCAACTTAAGGGCAGAGTGGGCTGTTCTTCCTCCTTCCATTAATGTCGCTGCAATACCTGAAGATGCAACGGCTAGAGCAATTTCTCCATGAACCCTGATTTCAGCGAGAACTAAATTAATTAAAAATGTTTTCCCGTGCCACCAGCAGCATCAAGAAAAATGATACCTCCTTCTTGTTTATCTACTTGATCCATTATTGTTTCGTACGCAAATTTCTGATCTTCATTAAGAAGTGGCTTCTTATCCGCGATGTATGCTTCTAAGTCTAAGACATTGTAGCTAGTTTCACGTATATAATCTGGATAAAATACACCCTGTTGATCTTGTACAGGTGCAAAAAGACCGAGTTCCACTAAAGTCTTGTTAACCATGGTGATACACTTTTCCTCCAAAATAATCAAAGTTTTATTAAAAATGTCGGAGTTAAACGTAATATCCAATGTAGGATTTTCACTTCGAACTTTAGCCAGTATATCCTCACTCATTGATTCTTTATATTTTTCCCATAATGTTTTTGGGTTAGATGGATTACAGGAGGTTATTATGATGGCAAACAAAATTCGGATTTGTCCTGGAAGAGAAATCAAACTGGCCTCTCGCAATGAGTCATCCCAGTGTTGATCTCCTAGCAACCCTAAATTCTGGCAAGCTTCTCTGAATGTCTCACATATTTCTCCGTTTACCGTTCTTAATTCTGCAAATGAGCGAGGTCCTCTAATGGTATGTAGAAGCATTATTAAAAAATAACATTCGGCGTTGTTAGGATGGACTGTGTAGACTCGGCCCAATGCGTCACATGAATAAATATTATTCTCAGGATCAAAGTTGCCCATTTTTCTTCTACAAAAGACTTTCCTTGATGTATTCCACGTATAATATCTCGGCAATTCTGAATACAATAGTGTTCTTGCAAAAGTATCCTGCTGGCATAGTTGGAAAAATGCTGTTAAAGTTGTGTTTGGCGGCTGATCAATCACTCTTGCGGCACTATCAGTTGAGAAGTATACTCGTTGACCGTTTTCTAAATGAATGCTAAGGTGAACCACAATAGGATACCGTTCATGAATGGAAAATCCGAAGATTCGCCAAACAGCTTCGTTGCTACTAACGTATCTTCCCAACTGATAACGCTTTACTTCATTGTTGGTGTCTTCATTGCCTACACCAAAAACTGCCATATCAGAACCTTTATTAACATATTTGCAGATATACTTAATAGATTTGACACTATTGCAGTATTCTACGTTAATATGTGCGTTAAACATTTTTGATAATAATGGAGAATATGGCACAATCCAACTGTTATCCACGTCTATTTCCACGTTGCTTCGAGTCTTCAGTATTGCCGTAAAACCTCCATTTTCTGGAGCTCGCCGTCTATATAAAGGATAGCCGTCGTTTCTTGTTTGTGTATCTTTAATTAATTTTCGAGGATAGTTTTTGGTGCATTTCCCATCTTTCATACATGGCGAGTTCCGATTTATATTTCCACATGGTCCATAGATCATATTTTTAGTTACCACAGCGTGTAAATCAGAATCTTCTTCTTGGTTAGGAAGGTCAGCTGATATAATAGCGTCGATTTCTGTTGGTTGAATCTTCCTTTTCAACCAAAATAAATTATGTGAATGTGGTAAACCTCGTTTCTGCCATTCAATGGTGTACATCCAGCATCTCACCTCCCCAAAGATGTGACCTTTTGTTATAATATTAATGAGTTTTTGTTGCTTTTGTTTAAAAACTCTCGCAATTAAATCGTGGCGATCACTGGATGACTGACCGTTGATTAGCATTTATTTAATATTTGACCAAATCAGGTTGCAGGTAAACGTAATAAACAAATCTGGTCTCCCGTATGTCCTTACATAGGTCATTGCATCTTGTGTGTACTCATGCATGTGTCTAGGACTGCCTGTAAACGTCGCTGGCAAAATAACCAAAGTGCCCAGATTCTCAATATTTCCTTCATTTGCTACCGCATCTCTTAGGTGAATATATTGGTCCACTCTTAATTTTTTTTGATTCGAACGAATAAATTGAAGACGTTCACTTTCAATCTTTACATACATATCCACGATAAATTGATCGAATAATTGTCTGCAATTTATCACGTGGTTCTGTTTAGTACCTCGTATCATTAGACGGTAAGCATAATAATCCATAGCAGATACCTTTGCACTTGTTGGAATACCTGTTGTTGGATTAACTTGCCTCAGATTGAAATGATACCCATCTTCACCATAGGGAAATAAAATAGGATATTGTAGAGCATCATACGACCTGTGAGTTTCGCAAATTCGCTGCAATGATTCACTACGTAATTGAAGCACGATATCTCGCTTTTCAAATTCATTACCCGATATCACAACTGCAACTTCATCCACTACAGGAGCGTTGAAGCGCCGTTCATGCTCTCCTGCTGGTTTTCGATCTGCTTTTATAATAATTTTATATGCATCTGTGGGCATATGATCAATTGAAGTTTCAAACGTTTTAATGTAAATATTATGTGCATGGAACATTTGTTGTAAATCAGATACAATCTCACGTCTTGTTCCTGAATTGTTAGCGCATCTTTGGTCGGTCTCAACTTGGTCGTTTCCAATAAAATATAATTGTAAAAATTTTGGTTTCTGATTAGGCAACGGAAACAACGATCCTGCTTTATGGTATATCTGCCCTTGTACTATGAAAGTGGATTGAAATCCAGGCTGATTAATAACAGATGTGGCTCCAAATGAGGTCATTTGAAAACATGAGTTGTATTTTCGGATATTACTCAGAAAATGTCTTGACTGTGGTGTATCACCAGTTGTATATTTTAAGAGTTCTTGTGGTAATGGGTCCAGTTGGTTAAGTTTTAATTTACCATTATTGCAGCAAAGACCGGGAGGTTCTGATTTCAACTTTTTGGCTTGGCAATTGCGGCACATTAAATCCATTTTTCCTATGTTGATACTGGCGTGATGTGCGTAATCTATGTGAGGGTCATACCTGTAGAATAATGCTTCACACTGTAAATCGGAGTATTCATCAGTTCGTGAACGTCTCGTTCTATCTCTGATTTGTTGCAGCCTGACCTCTCGTTGTTGTTGTGTTTCAGAGGCTCTGGATGTTGCAGCTCGGCTTCGTAGATCATTAAGCCTGGCCTCACGTTGTTGTTGTGTTTCAGAGGCTTTGGTTTTTGCAGCCCTGTTTCTCATTTCTTGGAGTCTGGCTTCACGGTGTTTTGCTGTTTCTGAATTTCTAGATCTTGCAACTCTTTCACGTATCGTTGCTAATCTTTTATCTCTTTCTTCATTACTTTCAATAGCTTTACGTTTTTTTTGAGGCATTGTTAAGCAATTATAATCTAAAAAATAAAAAGCAAATGTAATCAAAAAACCGTTTTTTTTATTAATATTGATTTGATGTTCAATTTTTTATTAATATTGATTTGATTTTCAAATTTTTATTAATATTGATTTTATGTTCAATTGTTTTTGTTTATAGTTTTAAATTACCAAGTGTCGGTTAAGTGAGAAATTTTTTTGACGTTCAATTGTTTTTGTTTATAATTCTAAATTATCAAGTGTCGGTTAAGTAAGAAATTTCTTTTTTTTTGTTTCTATGACAGCAAAAAAGTAAACTAATTACATAAATACAAACAAACACTCTCCTTTATATATATAGATATATATTTGTAACTCCTAACAAGACACAATACAGCAACCTAGTCTACATTAGGTCCCTCTTCATCTCCGAGTACTTCCTTCCTCCCTCCATCCATTCTCTGAGGCCGCCTTCAGATCAGACTCGGACTTAGGTCGGGGATATATAAATACCCGTATAAGGCGGATAAAATTAAGTCCGGGGCGAAGTTCAGGGTTCTGAGCGACATTAACGGCCACGTGAGGCTCAATATCGACCTTCTTTTCCACGGCAGTAGTGGGATTGGTGTGGTCGCGTGTTGACCCCTTAAGGCTCCCCCGCCGCCTTTCTTCTTCTGCCCACTCCACCCCCTGCGTTTCTCGCCGCCCTGATCGAAGCTCGGGGGATGACCGCTCCGTTCCCATGAATCATTGAGCCGAAGCCCCTCAGAAGGAAGGAAGGAAGAAGTCAAGTGGGGGAACTTCCGAAGGGCCTAATGAAACAACACCCCACCTCCCCCACGATTTCCCATCAAGAGTACGCAACGCGCACCACAAAGGTAGAGAGAGAGCCCCATTCGAATGTCGAATCGTCTCCATCCGCAATCACCCCCGAATTGCTACTTTTCCCACGAATTTGAATGCGGTCAAAAAGTTCAGGACGATGAAAGTGGACTTTTGAGACTCTGAGAATTTATTTTTATTCAGAATGATTGAATTTGAAAAAAAATGATTGAAAGATGATTCCCTGAAAGCTTTCATTTCCGACCTCAATGCTTCGTGCTCTGTCTCCTTCAGTTCTACAGTTTCTTCCTCCCAAATCACCTTCCTGGATGTAAATGTTACATTAAGAAACCAAAAATTTCACACCTCTGTACATATTAAACCCACAAACAAACAGCACCCTACAGTACAATAGTTGCCACCCATATCACACAAAACGCTCCATTCCTTACTCCCTGTCACTAAGAGGACACAGAATTTGCAATGACCCTGATTCCCTTGATAATTTCCTTTCAAGTCCACTCTGTTCCCTCCTCAAACGAGGTTATCCCGAATCCCTCCTGAACAAAAGAATCCGAAAACATGCTTACACTCCCAAACCTTCCTCCACCGCGGAACCCCACCCTCTCTCAATTTGCACAACATACTTCCCGGGCTTAGAATCTCTACAATCAATCCTAAAAGACCTTTACCCTATCCTAAAAAATCATAACGCCACCGCCAACCTTTTTCCCAAATGCCCCTCAGTTACTTTCAAACGCCCCGCCAACCTATCCGATCTCCTCAAATCAACTAATCCACTCCTTAAATCCCCGACCCGTCCTAAAACCACTCCCACGCCATGCAATAAACCCAGATGCAAAACATGCCCTATTTTCAAAACCAAAATCCCATCCCTCTCCCACCCGCTTTTTAACTCTCTCCCACCAATTCCCTCCTCTACTTGCACATCTAGCAATGTAGTGTACATTCTGAAGTGCCAACTTTGCCCTGCCTATATTGGGCAGTGCACCACACCCCTCAATATCAGAATCAACAACCACCGAGCCTCATGCAAAAACTCTTCCTTAATTGATATGCTCCCTATCCCCAAACACGCCTCCGAACACAACACTTCCTTTGATAAATGCTATATTGTATCATCATAGCATCCCTCCCACCCTCTGATCCTCCACTGAAACTGAAAACATTAGAGCAATCCTTCATCTGGCTCTTGGAGTCCTGGAATTGGCCAGGAATCAATATTAGGCATTAATTACCCTGATCCAATTATATTTTCATCCCCCTTCCATCCCCATCACCTTCTACATTTTCCCCACCCTTCTAACGCTGCCCCTCCAAACCCGTCCCTTCGGAATTCTCTCCCCACCTTCCCCTTCCATCCATCGCTCCAGCCCTCGTATTCCCTTCAGTTCTGTCCCTCTCTTCCTTGATAAAGGTGGTCACGACCACCGAAAATTCGAAAAAAAGTGAGTCTCCTTTTTGTGTGTTTCTGTGTTTTTGTCTGTGTCCACTAGTGCTAAGTGTTATACATTATTATTCACGTCCGTGAGACTTTCAAAAAGTGTTATATATATATATATATATATATATATATATATATATATATATATATATAGACATAAGAAAAAATACTCTTATATATATTGTGGGTGGCGGTAGTCCAGGGGTTAGAGCGTTGGACTACTTACCGGAGGGCCCGGTTTTGACTCCCGGGCAAGGCACTCTGGGCACCTGCAGCTCCACCCAAGCTAAGTGATTTTTCGGGTACCGGGTCTTCCTGGGAAACCATAAGCGGCACGGGGAAAGGAACTGCCCCCCACTACCCTGATGTGTGAATTCCATTCGCCGTCGGGCTTAGTACTGGGTAAACTCCACCATCACCTATTAAACCGACCTATGTACCGCGAGATATGCACAGAGTGGTTGTGTATGACACGTGAAGTCCACCTTTCGCCCAGGATGATAAGCCAGGTTCACCCGCTTGTAATCCCATAACCATAGCGTGGTCTCAACCTGATAGTGAATACACGTGTTGATATTAAGTTCTTTAAATAACATTACTCCCATCTGCCACAATTAACTTGAAAAAACAACATGTCACCGGCCGTTACTAGGTATGCATATTCAATAGTGTCCCGGAATAAATGATAAAATGTACATGAAATTGTGTGATATCCTGCTATTCATTCATTCCAAGGGTTGGGATAACTCGTACGGAACCTGTAGCTCCAGAGGAGAGAGTGAAGATATTATGCGCCGGCAAATGGTTGGAGATACTCGTTGACAAAGTCGCACAGGTTGGGTCGCACAGCGTGTTTCACCCGGAGTCGGGCCTTGCAATTCAGCCCAGCACTACTAACTGGGATATCAAATACCCCAATTGCTTTTGTAATGAAATACGCTTGAGGGTATCTGAAAAGTTACGTTACTGTAAAACCAATGGTGTGATTGTTTAATGTACAATGAAAAGGCATAGGGAACTCATTCTCTTTATTTGCGATAGGTTTATGTAAATGATAAAATCGTAATTTAAAACACTTGTTATTAAAATGTTTCCTCCAAAATTTCATGGTATGTAGCAATTTTCGGTTAGGTACCTCCGGGAGTACTTTCGGGGAAAGTTTTTTTTACTTGTTCAGTGAAACTGGATTGTTTAATTTGCGAAGACAATGTGAAAACGGCACGGTTTTTTTCTGTTTATTAATCAAAGGACTATGTAAGGAACACTAATTTTTTAAATTTTGGATAGTTGGAATCGCGTGATAAAAATTTACTAATTAATTGTTTTAATATTCCACTAATACAATTTTAGAAAACACACCATTTACAATAAATGCCCTGTCCTCTCTTATTTTTTATTTGTTATCCTGTACGTTTATCATATTTAGAAAGACCAGGTACCAAGATGGCGGTCTTTCAACAAAATGGGCAAGTTGCACCGATGATAAAAAAAATTACAAGCGTTAAATTTAGTTTTTCGGCTCACAGAACTCGTTTTAAATAATCGGTATTTGTGCCCGAATAATGGCCGTGTTGAAAAAAATAAGAACTGACTAATTAAAACGGATGCAAACCCAAAACTTTTAAAACATTTGGTTGAATTCCAGAGTACCCTGTTCGTCTTGATCTTTGTCCTTCGTTGTGGGCGAACGTTTCCACCGCCGTTCATCCGGAAATGCCGGAGTAAATGCTACCGTTAGCCGTAGTTCGCGAATCCGCCAGCATCTCCTTATCTCTGTCTCTCTGGCTTAGGAGTTTTCTTCCTGGAACTGTCCAACCAGGCGACCGTTCTCGTGTCTGGAAACAACCTGAAAGTCATTCTACCGAAAGAAAGAGCGACTTAAACGAAAGTTTTTCACTATATCCATCGAGTCAGGGACAGCGTCCATATTTTTCACGTTGGAATTTGAATTTGACCTGTGGATTAATTTGAGGTAACGTTTTACTGTCGTTTTTGGTCAAATAATGGTCGAATCGATGCTCTCAATTTGTCCAATGTCCTACGTCAAATGCTAATTAACGTAAACCGTAGGTTTAAAAGTAATATCACTATCGAATACTTATGCCAATTCCATGTATCCTTTAACTCCCACTAGTCGTCATCGGGAGCTGTATAAACCACATTTATCAAGTAGGCAAATTAAAAATTTTCGGGTTCGAGATGGTGTGGGGGCTAGTGTAATGGCTTCCCACCCAGAGGGCTCGGGTTCAAATCCCGGCGGTGTTGAATATTTTTCAGAGATATCTCGATCCCTACTTCAGGTGCTTTGTGGAGGGCACTTTGAGTGAGTACGCCGTCCGTCGGATGGATTAGTTAAACTGCGGACCCCTTGGTAGCCTTCGTTAAGAGTAGGCTAATGCAGACGCCGGGTTTCTCTCCACCCTTCATCCTTTCCTGTCCATCTCCTATGGTGCAAATGACCTCAGCAGTCGGTCGCCTCCCCTGAACATTACTAATACTCGGTGTTAGGAGATACTGGAATTTCCACGAAGCATTAAGGAGATAATATTACTTAGATTTTTTTTAAATTGATGAAAGGTCATTTTTTAGCAGAGTATCAGAAGTTTTTCTATTATCTATTATTCCGTCTTTCTCTCGTGAGTGCAGCATGTAAGTATTTGTTGAACTTGCAACAGGTCTTGTCATTTTTCGTCAATTTTTTTTTTTACAAATTTACTCCGTGTCCGATGGCATGATTGGAAAATTTGTCATGTGATTAGTGAGAGCGTGGGGGACGACACGCGGTAAGAAAACAATTTTTACAATGCACGTACATTCATACACAAGAAGAACAGATATGAAACAAAATGCTCTTACACACAATGACACTTAAAAAAGGATTACCAACGGCACCTCTACCATCACACATGGGCTAAGTTCACACCATACGTACAAGGCACAGTCCAACGCCAAACTCCGTCCATAATCGCGCACTCTTCAATTTCATATACCTTTCAAAATCACCCACCGTTAATTCATCATTCACTTTTGCAATAAAACTTCTCACGCCGCGAACATCTCCTTAGAACATTATTTTAATAAGTACAATAGGACAATAATCACTGATCAATGAAGTTTATCACCCAGTGGCTGCTTTACACTTATTTTTAATAATCCTGAAATTGGATGGAAAGGGGGCTAAAACAAAACCTCCAGGCAGCTGGTTCCATTCAACAATAGTAACCTTTAAAAAAAAGAGTATTGTTTCTCTACTTTGTTTTTTGAGTTCTAATTTTTATTTTAAAACTGTGGTCGTTTTTTTTCGTTTTTCCCGCTATGCTTTGATCCACGCGAGTGCATTGTATTGTCATGGTGCTATTGAATAATCCGAACGATTGTATTCCATGAATGAATGAAATAAGTTCATAAGGCGGAGTAGTGAAACGTTAGCTCTTTCTAAGGAGAGAAACTCAACCGGAAATGACATTTACATGAGGTAATTTCCTTTTAATTATCTATAACACCGATTTTCTTGATTGAAAATATGTAATGACTCAATAGGCGCCATCAATTTAAAGATCAGGATTTAAAAATATTAGTCCTGCATTGATTTATTAATCAAAATATTTTTTTATTTGAGTTTAGGAAATATTTTGATTTATTCGACCATAAAAAAAAATTCTCTTCTTAAAAAACACACAAAAAATGGTGGGATGGCAAAGGTTATCAGATTCGTGGAAAATAAAAGTGTATGCGACTGCTTTTTCGGACAGATTTCTGTGTTTTTTTTAATTCCTCAAGATATCTTCCGATTCTTCGTGTCCCTCTTCTTAAATATTAGACATGTCAACGTATCGCACGCGACACCACGATTGTTGAACTAATGCCAAGAAACTAGCTGCCTTGAAAATGATAATAGATTTTTTTTAAGCCTGGTGAAATGAGAAAGCCTTTAAATGGTATTCTACGTAAAAAATACACCTCACACAGAATGCATAAATTTTTAGTAATAATATTCTCGTTCGGAAAACGACGGAAATGAAGGGATTCATTGTTTACCTGGCAACCGAAGCCTGGCATCTTTAAGATTAATCCAAGTAAGTGGCTCTTTGCAATATATTCGAGGAAGGAAGATCTTTGTCTTGAATGAGCGAGTGACAGATTATCATTCCAGAGTATCTCCTTTTAAAAGGTCACATACCTTTTATGTAAGCATGAATAAGCCGAGTACAAGTTTAAAACATAAGTTTTTATTCAATATAAAGGGATATAATTTCTTTCTGGGATAATGATTGATTTTCGCCTGCGGAAAGAGAAAATCGCCTTTAATGATTCTTCTTCACGTGAATGTTAACCGTGGAATATTTTTTGAGGCAACA
The DNA here is from genome assembly GCF_022747635.1 of Hetaerina americana. Lineage (NCBI taxonomy): Eukaryota > Metazoa > Arthropoda > Insecta > Odonata > Calopterygidae > Hetaerina > Hetaerina americana. Next base: position 47,858,286 of record NW_027287538.1, on the reverse strand, counting down.
CTTGATTGATTAACCTGATCAAAGTACGAGTATATTAAAATATGTTGCTTTGCCCTTTGAAAGTTTTCTTAATTAATCTCAATCGCTTCACTTTGATTCTCCAGACGGACGATGCCGCGGGCCTGCAGAAATTTATGTTCGGAGCACTTTTTATATGTATTAAGTTCTAGTTTTTTTATATCATGAAATTATAGAGCGAAAGCACTTTTCTATGACGTATTTCGTACAATCTGCGAATACTCTTATGCACGTTCATAATTTTTTGTTACGTCTGCATAATACCTTTGGAGCATATTTTAAAAATGTGTAAATTGTAGAACCACAACCTACTCCCTTCCTGTAATATAGGAAGTAATTGTCGCAGAGTAGCATTTGATGTGGAATTATGGACACGAAGAAGATTGTAGCAGCATCTACAATGCAAGGGTACAGCTCAAGGAGCTTGAGCTTACTCCCGTTGTTAGGCCCTATGGATTTTCGTAGAATATCGCTTAGAATTATGCGTTATTTTCCAAACGTGCTCTCATCTCTGTTGTTCGGTTGTCATGGTCTATCGCTTCTGTCGTGTTCGAAATTCATCAAAATCGGCAGTGAGTAGGCCACCATTATTGTGAGGAGTTAATCGTAGTGATTTCGTTAAAAAAATTCTAATCCGATGAATTTTTTAAGGATATCGTCTTATTTCTCGTATTGTATTCCGATGCCGAGAATAATGGAAGGACAAAATGCACGGAAAGGAGTATAAAACGAAATTCAAAGACATGGTAGAGTGTAGGAGAGGAGTTTATTTGGGATAAAATCAAGAGAGGCAATATAAATGGATGCATGTCTTTGGAAGGAATATCGTAGACTTAAAAAATACGTGCCGAGCGTCGACGTTCTAAAGTCTCCTAATTTTTCCTGGCAGGCTACTTAAGACAGAAAGTTGAAACTATCTCCATGGAAACGTTGATATATTTCTAATCGTCGATGCCATGAATCCATAGCCGCCGAGAACATTCGTGTTTAAATCCTACGTTTGCCCCCTGGAAAAACCGGCTGGTCCGTATTTTCTTGGGTTAGTGTTCGCCTTACGACTTTATTTGGCCATCTTTGAACTGTGGTCGCAACCACAGAGCCACATTAAATTCACACGCCAATTACACCACCATAACAGCGTATGGCTCTCTCACTCAATTGACGATGACTTCCGATGTAGTTGTGTGAAAAGCACCCAGAGTACAGAAAATGTATTATAATACATAGTTAATGTACATCTAAATAACACCCCGCAAGGGCCTGTGGTGGGGGGTGTTAGGTCACCAACCGTACAAAAGGAACAATACCACATGCAAAACAACAACATGGAAAATTACACCCACAGCACCGCACACAGTCATGCAAAAGTCCCTTCATCCAGCACTCACGCGCACACATATGCCATAAATCAACAAACAACTGCACCCCAGAATTCAGCACGAAAGCCATCCAGCAATACGCAAGCCAGGACACAACAAGCAATAATGCAAAACTCCACCACCACATGAACATGCACCACAAAACACTCTACCTCCCGAGGAGACTGTAAAAGGCAGGGAATACGACGTTGCAGGTAGCAGGAATTTCCCCCCGCGGAGAGGGACGAGGGATTGAAAGGGAGACTTAAAAACAGATAACACTAATGAGGTCATTCGGAAAGAATGGGTTATTATAACAAAACACATAAGGTTAGTGGAAGAGCATGCATTTAAGTAGAACTAATTATTTTTTTAGACGCTGAGGGTGGCGAGTGGAATTTTTGCTATCTATAACCCTGCCGTTGCTATCCCGTATTGTCCGTGGGAAGGAGTCCTTGAGTCGGCTAGTTCTGGCATCTATTTCCCGAATTTTATATGCATGATCCAAGCGACCAATGTATGTAGGAGTACGAATAATAATGTAGACTGAACGACGCCTTTGCAGTATTGAAAACGCTTCTACTCCAGCGGCAACTGTGCAAGCCTTGTGGACTCCGCAATGCATCCGTGTCTGTCTTGTATTCATTCTTGTAAGGAGTGCCCGCGTATTTTAGTCAGGGCAGCATCTTTCCACCTACTCCCAGTACCGGAAAAATATTAGGTGATCTTGGAACTTGTACGCTCGTGGTATTAATGGGGAGATAAAGTTGGTTTGGCGACTCATTAGGAAGAAAATGTAATTGCGATGATGGTTGGCATGAAGATAGGCAGGAAGTACTTACGTCGTGGCTGGAATTGGTACAGTTAAATCTAGCTTGATGTGGCATTTAATGTCGCGTTCGGCAAAGGTTTTATAAGTGTAGGAGTGCTTATTCCGCGTGCCTATCAAAAGTATCCCATTACCGGTAGACTGCTGTAAAAAAAATACGAAAATGTTATTTAGAGGTACAGATTATGAAATTCGTCTCATCTTTATGTTTAGACGTATCGCAGAGGTCATGTCTTATCTCTTTAATAGCTCTACTTCCCACTCGCATTATTCCCACCATGCTGTGTGGAAATCCAGGCCGAAGGACGTGAACCATACGCATTTGTGTACTTCGGCTATGCCATTAAACCATAAAGGCTCCCTCTAGAGACGCCCTACCACCCCATTAGATCAATCCGATGGTGAGATGACTACATATCGATACCGCATCGATTTTTCTAATATTTTTACCATTGTCTAATTTAGAATCAAGAGTTTTTTAACCTGATCGATATGGTCCAAATTATTATATCTTATTTTCAAGGATCGATATTTAACGACGTCAAGACGATATATTTTCGGTTGCGTGTATGGCGACAAGGAAAATATACCAATGTGACCTTTTGAACGATGACGGTACGACGATTGACCAGGTCAATGTGCAAAATATTGCGGAACCCATGTAACGAGATTTTAGTATAATCGATATCATCGCCATGGAAATGCAGACGATGTAGTCGACGTGGTGATATTGTCGTTATCCGAGTTCGGCGATATGGAAAAGATATTCCATTTGAACGATGACGTAGTTACGACGTAATTGCCGTAATGATTTTTACGGTATATTCGATATTATTAATGACTAAATGAACGATGTTGTCATTATGACGCTTCGAATGGGAATCGATACGGATATAAGTGCGATATTATCGATACGACGATGTGGACGAAATGAAGTTATGGTCGATAATGCGCGATGGACCCTATGTGGTTGAATTACTCGGTAGACCCGAAAATTATCGCCATGTATATAAGAATCGTCGCCATCTCGAATATTTTTTTACATCGACGGCCGATATTGAAAGACGAGTACCGCACGGCTCGATTTAGACATCTTGACTGTTAACTTCCGGTTAAGTGCATTTTATTGCCTTCGGACAGTAATATCTCCGCAATGGATTCCCCCCCCCCCCCGTAGTGATTGTTCATCTGCGGTGTGTCTACAGTGTGATGTGTCGCCGGTCTGTTTCATTGAACGTGTCTGAATATCCATTCCCCTTTTTTCAGTTAGTGTTCCCTCCTCTCCATTGATAATTGTTTTGAGTACAACCCCAGCATAATTGAACACTTAACATAATTTAACGATCGTCGCGCGCGTGAAAGCGTGGGGAATTATTTTTTCTGCCCTCTTTAGGAATAATGCTAGTCGCTAAAAAAATCCTTAATTGCGAAAAATTAAATCTAATTCAATGCCGTTGTGATGCCACCAGGTAGATGATTGTATTGTGTTTTATGATTGCGGCAGGTTTTCATATATTCGACTATTCTTTTCATTATTGTTGAAAAGTGTGGCGGTTGCCACAGGATGGGGACACTGTCTCATTCGGATTAATAGTACAACTATTTTAGAGAGGGATGTTTTTATTCGTACTTTATTAGTGTTATGAGTATCTGCAATGCAAAAAAATGATAATGCATAAGAATTATGTTTCAGACATTTTGATATCGCGCCAGGTTCTTGTATTTGTTCTAATATGACGGATCAACGACCTGTTATCCAAAAGTGCCACAGGATTATAATATTGCGTTCGAATAGATGCATTATATAGACCAAAAATTTTAGAATACCATTGGAAATATAGGAATTAATATAGAATATTTATTACCATACTAGTGCAGAAATTTTAAAATTGCCAACATATCTTTATTGTATTGATAATCTGTGAATGTGGCGGAAGTTATCTAATTTTATGATATGTGGAATATCAATCTTAAAGAGAGTTTTCTACGTCTATATATCATAGATTGAAATATATTTCAACGGAATATATTTTAAAAATTTTCTATTAATTGGTTTATTTGACTCGCTCGAAGTGTGTAAATTCATGAAACATAACTCTTTTGTTTTTTAACGATTTTTTTCTGTTACCTCCCTAGTCGGAACATGCATTTGTAACAATTTCTTTTGTTTTTTAAGCTTAATATCATATCCGTATTGCATTTATCGGCAACAATTTGCATTATATTGACTGCTAATCGCTCATTAAATGTTGAACGTAATGTACCTATACAATTTTGTCCTGTCTATTATTTGTTACTTCGTCTAAGCAAAGTGCAGTTTCTCCGATGAATCGCAGTAATAGTCTTTCGGTTCGGAGGATTGTTACAGTAATGGTTATTATTATTTACGAGTACCACTATAAATAACATTTTAGACTGGGAGATCTTACCTGAACTAAGCAAAATTATGCAGATCCAAAGGGAATATTTTCCAAACGACGTGGTGGCTTGATCTCAATTTGGGCCTTCACGCAAATTTAACAAATTTCAGTTCTCGGGTAATTGTTTCTTGTTGATGACGACGACCAATCTAATAAAAAAATTGCACCATTTCCTCGTATTACCACTCGCGTAAATTCAGCGGATGAATATCATTTAAGGATGCCTAGCACTCTTTGTAATTGCTTCTGTTATTACGAGGACTTTTTTAAATCGACTTCCAAGTCGTAGTAACTGGGGGAGCCCGTGGGGCAGTCATCAACGCGGATTAATGAGCGTACAAAAAAATAAATAACGGACGGTTGCCGGGCAACGGGGAGCAGGAAAGATGGCCGTCCCAGTCTCGAGTGGGATAATTCACCAAGCCCTCCGCTCACCCACTTGAGATGGAGTGGGGTCTTGCTCCCACGCCATCTCAGCGGGGACATTTTTTTGTTTCGCCAGCTATCCTGATGATGACCTAGAGCGAATGGAAAGATCGCTTCGTGAGATAACGCGAAGTGGATTATGTCGAAATTAGTTGAGCTACTCCAGTTGGGTTCTTTGAGTTATTTCATTTTCCCCTCATGTACCTCTCGCTGCCGAGGCGACAGAATGGCGGAGAACGTCTTCATTTTCAACGTAACATTTTCTTATAATCGCCTGCCTGTCTTCCCATCACATCCCTCTTATTGTTCTCGCTTCCGAGAGTGAGGGAGTGTAGCAGGAATGTCTTCACCGCATTCATTAATTTCAAATTAAGATTTCCAAGAGCCTTTATCAGACCATTTCCGTCTGAAAAATGGTTTATCTTACGATTATCCTAGAGCATTCATATAAGAGAGGAAGGAAATTATTCGAGGTGTATTATTTTGTTCGAAATTATAAATTCTCTAATCGACTTCAGCATAACATTCCTCTCTCGTTAGGCATTGGATTTTGTATTCCATTAATTCCACTTACCAGCGGATCCGTATTTGTGTTCTTCCATGGCATTCGTTGACCACGGTTTTAAAATAAAAATAAGAACTCAAAAAATATAAGAAAAAATACTATTTTTTAAACAGAACTATTTTTGAAAGGAATCAGCTGTATGGAGGTTTGTTTGAGCCCTCTTTCCATCCAATTTTTAGAGAGAGTTTTAAGAATAAGTGTAAAGCAGCCACTGGGTGATAAACTTTATTGGTCAGTGATTACTGTTGTACTTATTAAAATAATGCTCAAATGAGATGTGCGCGGCGTAAGTATTGCAAATGTGAATGATGTGTTAACGTTGGGTGATTTTGAACGGTATATGAAATTGAAGAGTGCGTGATTATGGACTGAGTTTGGCGTTGGACTGTGCCTTGTACGTATGGTGTGAACTTAGTCCATATGTGATGGTAAAAGTGATGAGTAATCTTTTTTAAGTGTCATTGTGTATAAGAGCATTTTGTTTCATATCTGTTCTTCTTGTGTATGCATGAATGTGCATTGTAAGAGTGACCGTTGACCAGACCTGACCGTTGCTACCAGCAGCATTGCCTAATTAAAACTAGATTAATATACAGGGTGAGGCGCTTAATCCGTCAATTTGAATTACCCGCCATATCGTAGTTTTCACATGAGGTCGCGATTGGTGTTGTTGAAAGCTGTAGGCATCTAGTAAACAGTCATAACTTCAAACTGGCTGAGATGTTGCGTGCAAGTGCGGAGTACAATCGAAGATTCGCTCTTGTCGAAAGTGTTGGCGCTGGGCGTTATATTTCGAAATAGTTCGATTCTTCTGGGACCCCAGATCAACTGTTTACGATATTGTGGCTGAGTATATTGCTTCGGAGAAGTCTACGGAAGGTTTCTCTAACCGCGAATCGTCATCACTTATAATTTTTGTCCCGTATAAGCTTGCGAGTGTAATTTCATTCATCCTAATAGTCATGAAACGTTACTGCCCGTAACGTTTGCAACTTCCTAATTTTTGCGATAAACCATGAATTGCGATTTATACTCCGCGAGCAAATGGCTCACTCGTTAGAACGAAATCATAACAACAGAATACTTTTCTAAATTATATGCCTGCAATCCCAAAAACATGGATACCAACTCTATTGTTTTGAATGATTTGTAATTCACAGAAATTATTTTATTTATTGATTGTGATGTTTATTTCCGCAACAGTAGTAATGCCGTCAATCTAAAAATTGCCGTGGTACGGATGGTTTCCTGGGTTGTTAGAGCTCAGTCAAGTTTTTGAAGTTAGTTCAATTAGTTCGAATTCATTTATTCCTTCGACAATTGTGATTTCACCGTGGTGAATGTGTGTTTGTATTTATTTTTATAACCGTCAATCGTGAATGAAATGAAAATGAAAGATCTCTTTATTCGTCTGGATCATTTCTCTCAGCTTCATTTACGACCGGATTGCTCCTTAAGTCAATTACGACGGTGAAAGAAGAAGAAGCGTCGGATAAGGAAGCTCTTACGGAGAAGAGGGATAATAATTATGTGTACCACAAGCATATGTCAGTTTCCCAATGCCTGGTGCATGAGGAGTTGAAACTAGTGCACCCATGTTTCGGCATTTAAAAACTTGCCGTCAGGTTTCAGTTATTAATGTATTTTCAATTGAAAATATAGAATTTTTTTACCAGATATTACGGAGGAATCTATTGAAATATATAGTTCGTATGATAAAAATGTCATGTCTACCACATCTACGAAGATTTTAGTTTTAGATTTAGATTAGTAACATCAAATAGAATCAATAGTTATGTTAAATGAAATAAATTTATAAGAGAAATGACGTCATTAAGTTGAAATATCGATATTCAAGCTTCAGGGCGGAGTAATCGCTGTTTAAACTGGAAACCTTGCTGAAACACACTTACCGGGATGTAAGCTTTTGGTTACTTAATTGGGATAAAATACAATAAGAGGAATTAAAATTTTTAATTACGTGAGTGAATATGTATAAAAATAAATTAATACGAAAATTAAAAAGTGACTTAAAATACCTTCAACTATAACTTTAAAATCACAATAATGCCACTTGGATAATGCAAAGCGACTGTCATCCAATTAAAAAATGAGTATTCATATAGTAAATAATTATATTCACAAACTACATTGGCAAGTTTTTGTTTTGCTGATTGAGGTGTTACCCAGGTTATTTCCCCGTTACCAAGGTTGCCCAGTTATTTATTGGATACATTTTTGTTTCTAAACTTAAACACTTACTTCTTGTCTTACAGAGTACGACAAGATTAAATAAAATAACTTTGAAAAACAACTCCATAACTTAAAAAAGTAATTCCTTTCATGGGTAATAATATAAAAGTCGAATATTTTCATAGGTTGCAGTTTCACATGGCAACGTCGTTGTTGGGACTTATGTTTGATTTACGTACGCATCTCAAAAAGTGATTTTGTTAAATTATATTGATGGCAATGAATGAAATCTAGGAACGTTTGCCTGTTAAATGTCATGTTTCTAGCAGCGGAACGAAGGAATGTAATTTTTAAAGTGCATATCAATGAATCAGAGATGATATTATTCGTATTGATACACTTAGTGTGAGGGACGGGCATCCTCGGGTAAAAATTTAAGATAAACTAGGGGAAAACTTGGATATATGCGTTATCAGAGTATTTTTTTCTTTGGTTCCGAATCATAATCGTTCATGAGCATCCCACCATTCCCATTCCTTGGGTGAATGCCTTGGTTTCTTTAATTCATCTCCGAAGATGTCCATCTCAGGTATCCCAGATATTCAATTTGTTCCTCTATTCCTCTGTCTTCCCTTCAAGTCTATTGATAAATCAGGGTTTATGGATTTTCAAGGCTAGCGCTTTGAGGTCATTCGGGGAGGGTTGGCAAGCCTGTCCGTTTGGAGTGAAGCGGGCCCCGTTTTGAACTCGCTCCGGGCCTTCCGTTCCCGAATTCGAATCCGGATCCCATTATCATCCGTTCCTGTATCTGTATGTGTGTGTGTGTATTTGGCCCACGAACCGAATCGAAATCGTCCCCCGTTCGCCGCGAGATGTCAGGCGAGAGGGCTTAAATTGCTATGGGGCGTGGATCTGCGAATGAGGACCCCCCCCCCCCCCCGTCCACGAAACCTCCTTCCATTCCGAAACGACGACGCGCGCTCACGCACACAAACAAACGCCAATCGACAACAATCGGGACAAAGGAATTGCGAAACGCGGCGGTGGTTGACAACGGGACTGAGCGCGTGTGGCGGAGAACATGGCGGGAGGGCATAGACGCGAGGATTGGCAATTTGGGCGAAAAGGGTCAGAATTTGGGTCATGCAAATATAATTTCGGTTCTTGCTCATTTTCTCTTGTATATTCCCTCCAACCCCTCTCCCAATTCGGTCTTCCGGGGACGGAGGTCAATTGGATGCCCGAGGACCTTAATGGTACGTGTGCCGGTTGTCGAAAAACTGGAAAATTCGGGGGAGTTCAATTAACGTTGCTCTGGGTTGCCTGACGCATTTAAAACCATTGGCGGAAAGACCCGCGACCCGATACCTAAAGTGTCGATTTTTAAAAAAATTTAAACCTCTTTTAAAAGTTAACATGGAAATTTCTCTCGTTAAATTGAAATAATGAAGCATTAATTTTGTCATTCAATTAAATTTAAAATATCTCTCGTTTCTCAGTCTCTTCGTGTACTAGTGATCGAATGGACCCAGTTGTTTCCATATTCCCGAAACTTTTCTCAATGACCCTAAGCTTGTTAAATATCTGTCTGCTATGCGTTAGATGAGAGGGACGTTGAGCAAGGATATTAAGAAAAGACTCGTAAAAACTTTGATATGGAGCGTAGCTATGTACGGCGCGGAAACGTGGTCATTGAAGCAGGAGGATTGACGTAGACTGGAGGCGTTTGAAATGTGGGTGTGTAGAAGAATGGAGAAGGTGAAATGGACAGAGAAGAAAACAAACGAGGAAGTACTTGGTATGGTGGGCGAAGAGAGGGGTTTGTTGGGAGCAATCCTATGGAGGCAGGAAAAGTGGATGAAGGGGGTGTTGACCGGCAGTGGGATGTTGAAGACTGTGATAGAGGGGAGAATGTTGGGCAAAAGAGGAAAGGGAAGGAACAGGATAGGGATGTTGGACGGGATGAAGGTGGGAACAAGGTACTCAGAGATGAAGAGGGACCTGCTGTAGAGTAGGATGGTGTGTTTTGTTAGGAGTCACAAAATGTTTTATTTCGTAGCTGTGTCCATCCAAAAAACCTACCTTAACCAATAGATTACCTAATAATAATAATATGCGTTAGATAGAGGACGTTTGTGTAGCATCATAAATTTGATCGTATTCGTTTGTATATATTTCAGGAAGGCAGGTAAATTCCTTAATAATTAACATCCTGTGCTGCTTATTGATGATATTTGTGCAGTAAACCCAAACCACCTCGAGTTGCTTTAGTGGTTTGCTGGGATTGTAGCAGATTGTATATACTGTATATGTACTTATATGTGTGTGTGTATGTATATATATATATATATATATATATATATATATATATATATATATATATATATATATATACACATATAAAAATATATATTTTATTTTATGTAAATATATAATTTATTATATATATATAATAAATTATATAAATATGTATAATATAAATAAATATACATATAAAAATATATATTTTATTTTATGTAAATATATAATTTATTATATATATATATATATATAATAAATTATATATTTACATAAAATAAAATATATATTTTTATATGTGTATATTTGTGTAAAAAATCTTTGGAAAACATAAATAAAAGTTGACTAAACTCACTTTTATATTTCGGTGGTCCCAACCGCCTTCATCAGCGTACGAGTGACTGAGGAGTGAGTATATTTTATATATATATATATATATATATATATATATATATATATATATATATATATATATTAATGTACTCGTACATACTCATGAGAGTGAATGCGACTGTGTATTTTAAAGTACACAAACGCGGTTTGAGGAACAGCAAAGTATAAATGTTGGCTGTGTGTGAAAAATCCATTTCGATAATCGCTCGTAGCGTAAAAAAAGTGAGTTTTTTCTTTCGAAAACATGCTATTATTTTCAGTTTAGAAATCCTTTTCAAAATTATGTAATATGAAATAATTGCGTTAAATCATCACATATCTGCGAGGGAACTCGTTTTGAATAATTCTTGACGGATGCTTTATTGTGAAGCAATAACTTAAACTGTTACATGACGAATGCTGTATTCATCTGAGTCTTATTAGGAATGAAATGTGTACATTTATTGCGCCTTTGTTGTAAAACATAAATCCCTTATCACATATGAATAAAGCCAATTACCTTGTAAATGGTCTCAGTCGCTGATTCTAAACCGTTATGGCCTTTGACCCAAATTATTTGAACAGATAATTGAAAAGAAAGTGGGCGGAAGTGGCAGACCCCAGCAGCCAGGTTGCACTGCTGTCACGAAATGTCAAACAACAGGTTACAACACCATTCCCTAGAAAGATGTATCGTTTTGTCTAAAAAAAACAAGTAATGAAACTGCTGGTAACCCCTATACCTGTACCTCTTTAAGGGTACGACGACATTTCTATGCTTGGCGTAATTTTTGATAGTTTTCGCAAACTATTTTCGCTATTCGCTTTTTTTCTTCATGTGTTATGATTCCTCAGCTTCATTCTATTCAATGAATAACTGGTCGTAGCACTTTTTCACTTGATAAAATTTTTATTTTACGACCGGGGTTCGATGTATTACATCATCATCAGGTAACAAAATGAAGTTGTCATTATGTTCGACTTCCACCATATCACGCCTGGAGCTACTCAATTTGTTCATTCTATTCACTTCGTCAAAGGCTCCCTTTGACTCCCAATTTCGTTCCGATTACAGCTCGTATCAAAGTCTTAAAAGTACGTCTTCGCCGACGAATAAGCGTCTATTACCTATCAAGATGTATTTCACATCCACCCGCCGCTCACCTCTCCCCTCAATCCGTATGCACACGTTATCATGACCTCAATCGACTCCTCATCCACTGTCAAGTTCACGGCTTCACTCATTTCATCTCCGTTTTGTTATTCTATCGATTTCCCGCCATCATTTGCACTGCCTTCTCTTTTTAAAGATGACACCTGACGACTCCGAGGTGATATTTTTAGTTGATTGATAATTTTTTTCTCTGCTTTCGGTTCGATATTCTCGCGGCGTTAGGGGCGCCTC